>NC_065537.1:38150683-38508183 GCF_932294415.1 Quercus robur | reverse complement strand
GTGCCTAAAAATATGAATTTTGGCTCACCAAATTTGACTAAACAAAAAAATAAGCCTAGGAACACAACAAAATGTCACTCAAAAAATAATCCTAGGAACACAACAAAATGTAACAACATTTTCGCAATATTTTTTATTTATTTACAACTGTGGTAGGTCTCAGTTTGATATTATTATTTTATTTTTTTACATCCACAACATTTTTATAGCAAATCTTCAGTGAAAAATTATTACTGGTTTTAAAATTATGCATTAAAAAAATAAACAAAAAGACAAAAGAAGAAAATTGTGTGTGAAACTGTGATATTTGGCTCACCCAATTTGACTATACTAAAAAAGAAGTCTAAGAATACAAAAAAATATCACAACATTTTCACAATACCTTCATTTTTAGGATCTGAATAGATATTTTTTTTAAAATTTTTTTTGAAAGAAATGCTACATCCATAACATTTTTAGAACAAATTCTAAATGACAAGTTGTTATTGGTTTTAAACTGAGCCTACTACTGATATCACTTTTTTATCCATAAAAAATACCTTACCACATAAAATTTGTTGTGAAATTATTGTGAAAATGTTGTGGACATAGCATTACTTCTTAAACTTTAAAATCAAGCAATTTTTCCCTTAATATTTTGGAAAATAACAAATATGTCATATTGTTATTCTCTCAGATAAACCTTAATGAAATCTTATGATTCTTAAAATATTTATTTTATAATGTCTAAAATACTTTCACTAAATTTTAACATCCAAAAATTTTTCTTCACGTATTTTTGTGTTTTAGATGGTAGTAATTCTTAGTTTCTTATTTTATTATTTTATTTTGGCCTTTAAAAAATTGACACCTTAATAATTATGAAAATATTGTAAGAATGTGTCGTGTTAGTGTAACTGTGTATGCATATATAAATATTTAAAAGAAAAGACAAAAAGAGCACAAGCAAAACCGGTGTACTATGAGAAAAAAAAGGCCAATAAATAGTGCAGATTGTTAAATAATTATAAAAATATTGTAAGAATTTGTTAAATCGGTGTAACTGTATATATATGCACATATAAAAAACAAATATTTAAAGGAAAAGACAAAAAAGCACAAACAAAACCGACGAAAGAAACAAAAAAAAAAAAAAAAGGCCTGATGAACAGTGCGGGTTGAACAAACTAAATGCATGGTACAAAATTACTGTTTGCACATTCGCATATAGATTTAATAAACGCTATTTATGTATGAGTTTGATGTTACAAATATTAGTTGATTTTTTTATTTAACTTGATTTGACTCATGCTTTGATGTTACAAAAATCAATGTATGCATTTGTCGGTGTTAATTTCGTCATGTTTAATAAACTATATGGATTTATTTGGGATTCGCTTATTATGCTGAAATTGAAATTTTTTTGTTAAAAGTACTATAGATAAAGATAAAAGTTAGCTGAAACAGTATAGTGAGACTCATGAATAGTACCAAAAGTGTAGTGGGACCCATGAATAGTACTAAAAAGTGTAGTGGAACCCATGAATAGTAACAAAAATAAGCTAAATAGTAAAATAAGTTGGCAAAATTAATCATGCCAAACGGACACTATATTTATGAATTAATGCATACGTGCTTAAAGAGAAAAGTTGATCGACTCATCAATCCAAAATTATAAATCACACCAAGTAGAGTTCAACACCGTCTTGAATTGGTGCGATGTAGCATCGTCATGCTTAAAGAAAAAGTGACCTGGTCGGTGTAATGAAAAATCTCCCTCCAAATTAGCCACATCAAACTGTGTATACCCAAATATAAAACTAAAAGTATATTTTATGGATGTAATAAACATATAATATTACATACTTCAATACATCTGTAGGTGACTGTTGAGGTTTCACCACATCTTAGGTTTGAGTTTTTACAAGGATTGTAATTGCAGTTTCTAGTAAGTCCTAGAAACTAATAGAGCTTGGGGTGTGCGTGGATTCAGGGTCTTCAAGTTTTGATTCGAGCTGATGGTACCCATGAGCTTACCCAAATGTACTGTGGGGTGTGGGACAATAACTGCCACACATGAATCCTTTTTTTTTTTTTAAAAAAAAAAAAAAGCCGAGCCTTATGATTAAAAAAAATTCAAGCCTTATACTTGCAAGTTTGTTTATGAACACATTATTATATTTGATTTTAATTCGTTTAATTTTTGAGTTTAAATTAAAATTGAATTTTATTTATCTGTTAAATAAATGAATATAAATATTATATTTCTCGAATTCGAGCTTGACTTGTTCATAAACAACTGCACCTTTTTCTTTTTTTTTTGAGAAGAAACAACTGTATTGTTATGTTAGTTGAACAAGAGCATGCTGTCAAGAGTCTTGTTCAAATTTTCTCTCTTCTAACTATCATAAATTATTGACTAAACGGTAAAACTTTTCATCTAAATTTTACTATAATTCATTTCAGAGCTTTAACTTTATTTTCATTCATTTTAATAATTTAAGTTTCAAATTTATTCAATTAAGACATTTTTATTAAATTCTATCAAAATATATATATATATAAATATTTTTCAATTATTAATTAGATTTTTTAATTTAAAATTTTGTTTAAAAAAAATTTAGACAATTAATAGGAGCATTTAACAAAAGTTGATAGAGAAAATTTAATTGTATAAACTTAAAATTTAAAGAATTAAAATGAACAAAAATAAAATTAAGGAAATAAAATGAATTTTTGTGAAATATAAAAGGTACTTCTTGCATTTCAACCTAAAATAGTTTACTAAAAAAAATATAAAAACAATCGAATTATTACCAAAAAAAAAAAAAAATGTAAAAAGAAAAAGGAGCGTGCTCTTCACGAACAAAACAAGCGACTGCGTTTTCTTTTTCTTCATTGCGTAATTAGTATTATTTTTTTCTCTGAGCAATTTGAAGTTTTTTTCCTGCAACAGGGTGAGGAATTGAAACTCTCTGCCACTCTCTCTCTCATTTCTCTCCCCATCTTTGCCCTTACTCTGAAACTCTCTCTCATCGATCGCTTCCAACAGAAAGAGATTCAAAAAAAAAAAACTCACAGATGAAAGCCCTAATTTTCACTTTTCACAACACGTTACTGTAATTCTCTCTCTCTCATTCTGCTTTGTGATCCAGGTACACCAAAACCCTAATCTCGATGCTTATAGCTTAAACCGAAACCCTAGAATTCGACCCGCGCTACGATAATCCGGAGCTAATCTGATCGAATTTCGATAATATTTTTCGATAATATTTTCTTGGTTCGTTTCCTTTATTATGCAAAGATTCAGCTCCTGATTTGTGAAAACTAATAGTGATTTTCTGTGTACATGTCTGTGTTTTGAGCTTGAATTTCTTGGATTAGGGCTGTGGAAGATCGATGGGAATAGCGTAAATTTAGAAAGAGGGAGTTCAGGTGGGTTTTTTAAATCTTTGGGTTCGTTTAGGTTTTCTGAGTAGATTGAGCTAGATCGTAGAAAAGAGAGAAAAGGAAAAGAAAATCAATCTCTTCGAGCTAGCAGTTTGGATTTCACTCTGATTTTTAATTAGTTAAGGCTTGGAAATGCCATAACAAGGTGATAGATGAGCAGGGATTAGCAATTTGCTTGCATTAATTTAAAGGGTTTTACCTGTGAGCGTGCCATATTGAATTAGGAATTGGATTAGCGTTGGATGGAGATGGTTATTGAAATTTTGTGGAGGTGGGAGTGCTTTTAGTGATTCATATGGTGATTTTGATATCCGGGTATTGCTTATTGGGCAAGGGGTTGTACTAGAGTTGGCGAATTTTTCTGTGGTTGACAACGCGTGCTGCTTAGCCTTTGTTAGAATATTCGAAGATTGTTTGTACCAAACTTTGCAGAAATGAGCTTGGAGATTGAAGAACAAAGTTCTATGGATCAGCCAGTCGAAATGAATCACGAATCACAAAAGTAATGAATTTATTTTGCGATATCTAGTTTTAAATGGTGGAATTTTCCTTTATTGAATATTTCATTTGTTTTTATTTTTATTTTTAATTTTTAGTGAGCTTTGACAAATTATATTTGTTTTAATACATGTAGGAAGATGAAAACATATACGAGGGAGTTTTTAATTTCATTAAGTGAATTGGATGTTTGCAAAAAGTTGCCTAATGCGTTTGACCAATCAATTCTAAGGTAAGATGCCTATTTTATATGGGCAAATAAAAATCCATGTCTTCATAGTCCAAATTTGTAAATTATGAAGATAAAACGTTGTGTTTAGTTTGCTTAGCAGTGCCTGGTATTGCTGCTGCTTTAACTATGCACCATGTTATGCGTTGTTGTTAATATGTATATACTTTTGTAAAAAAAATTTAGTGAATTTGAGGATTCTTCCCAAGATCGGCAAAGAATTTCTGGCAACCTGTCAGCCAATAGTTTCAGGCGTAATGAATATGGTTCATCGCCACCTACCAGAGGGGATTTGAATAGTTATTCTCGTGGTGTCCATGGAAGATGGGAAAGTCGTTCGTCTACACGGAGTGATAAAGATAGTGACTCGCAATCTGATTGGGACCCGTCAGGTGAGATTTTAGATTAATTTATGCTTATGTTGATATTTTGATTTTTAATTGTTAAGTACCAACATGGACCTGCTTGTATATTTTTGCTCTTACGTATATGTGTGTGTATTAAGATATTTTTTGCACAAGTGTCCTTGATAACCTTCCGTATATGGTTCTTACCAATAGTTAGTAGGCTTTAACCTGCAAAACTACATGTGGGAGAAGTGGCTGATGAGTCCATCATGCTTGTATGTTTACTAGCCAATAAGATATTGGTGCTTTTAAAAGTATTTTAGCCAGTGAGCTCTAGCTCAAATGGTATTTCATCTTCTCATTAGAATGCGATGGACAATTAGGTCGTGGGTTCAAGACCACTTGTGTACATTTGTAAGTCTCCAATAAAAAAAGGGTGCTTTATCACCATGGTTTAAGTTGTACATTTTGTCTGGGTGAGTCGGTGAAAATCTCCTCCAACATTTTAGTGAAAAGGATAGGTTTAGAACTATATTTAGCTTCCTTCCTTGTGTACTAAACTACCAATTAACATGTTAAATACAGTGTGGCAAAAGGCTTGCTACGTTTGTAAAGGTAACAATACAATGACAATAAGCAAGCCTTAGTCCCAAATTTTTTGGGGCCCGCCCTTAGGACCTCAACAGATTAATCAAGGCAGCCACATGTACTTCTGCCATGCTATTATATCCTAAGTCACTCTCAATTACTTCTTTAATTGACATGTCCTTTTTTTACTAGTACTAATGTTATTATTATTATCATCTTACCTTTTCTCTCTCCCTCAAGTTGAATCAACTCAAGAATAATTGACATGTATTCTTTGCTCTCATTTGAACATGACCAAACGATCTCAAGCGATGCTCCCTTATCTTCCATCAATGGGGATATCATTATTTTTAAGCAAATTTCCTCATTTTGAATCATATCTTTTTGTACATTATCACTTATCCATCTTAAGATTTTCATTTCATCTACATTCATTTTATGAATATGTTTCTTATTAACACCACATTAAGTACCATAGAGCATAGTTAGTCTTATAGGAGTCTTATAAAATTTTTCCTTTAACTTAATGAGATGGGTTCAAGTTACACCTGGTGTAACTCTATAAGAGTTACACATTTTTTAAACCATTGATTTCCATGAGATCTAATTGTAAAAAAAACACTAGTGTCATGTCATTAAGTCATTAAATTCTCTTTCTAAAATAAACAGAAAGTCATTAAACTCTCCACTCTCACCTCTCTTTCTCTCTCTCTCTCTCTCATCTGCCTAGACTTGCATTAACTCCACCAATGGTCGCACATAACTCACAGTCCCAAATAGAAGCTCTTCCTCCCATAACCCAAAATAAAAAAAGGTGTTCCAAGGTTCCATATATACATTGTAATGGTGTTCCTGTGAGAACTAGATAACACCTTAACCTTTTCAGCCTAAAAACCTAAACACCTGTACCTAATTCCTTGTTTCTTAAATTTACTCTAATTTTCCTATAAAGTGGCATTTATTGAAGACCCAAAAGAGCATGTAAAGGAACAGTCAATTTCTTAAAGGCAGGTCTGGAATTATGAAGGAAGGAATTTAGACAAACAAGATGGTCCACAATGGTTAAAACCAACATGATGAAGAGGCTAATTACATTCTAATTGATTACATGTACAATGATTATTTAGAATCATTTGGCAAATATTTGTAGGCCATTTGTTTATTTGGCGAACTACCTGATGGATTACAAGATTGAAAAAGGTTAGGAAAAGTAGAGTAAATTTAAGAAATTAAAAAAGGCAATTCAATGGCTTTTTTTTTATTTTTTTATTTGGGTTGTGCGAGGAGCTTCTACTTGGGACTGAGTCATGTGTTTCCATTGGAGGAGTTCATGGGGTCCAAGCAGATGAGAGAGAAAGAAAAGACAACGGTCGTGAAAGAATTTAATGACTTTTTGTTTATTTTTAGAAAAGAATTTAATGACTTAATGACATGACGCTAGTCTTTCTTTAACCATTAGATCTAATGAAAATCAATGGTTTAAAAAAGGTGTAACTCTTATAGAGTTGCACCAGGTGTAACTTGAACCCATCTCTAACTTAATAGGTATATTACAATTACACAATACACTTGATGCACTTCTCCACTTCATCCACCATGTTCTTATCCTACGATTCACATCCTCTTCAATCTCTCGATCTTTATGAATTATTGATTCAAGATATTGAAAGCTCTTGCTCTTTAGTACCTCTTAACCATTGAGTCTTACTACCCCTTCATCTATGCTTTTACTTTTACCAAAATTACATTCCATGTGCTTTGTTTTAGTCCAACTTCATCGGAAGCCTTTTGATTCTAGAGCGTTTCGCCAAATTTCTAACTCGGCATTAATTCAATTTCTAGTTTCATCCACGATAACTATATTAGTAAACAGCATGCGCCAAGAGACTTCTTCTTGAATTGATTTAGTGAGCTCATCCATTACTAGTGCAAAGAGATATAGACATAATGCTAATCCTTAATGCAAACCTACAGTGATAGGAAACTCATTTGTGATGCTTTCATTTTTTCTCACACTAGTTACAACTTCGTTAACATATCCATAATCAACTTAATATATTTTAGAGAATCTCTTTTCCAAAACCCACCACATAAGCTTTGTAGTGACCTTATCATATGCTTTCTCTAGGTCAATACACCCTTGTCGAGTTTTGTAAACATGAATTTATCCCCAATCCTCCTAACCTCGACAAATTCTTTTTTAAGATTTTCATCTATGATTATCCTACCCAATTTCTAATTTTATCTTTTCCAGTGTACCATATTTTATATATTGTATGTGAAATTTCTCTAGATATCTCACCTACCCACTTAGTCCACTTAGTCTCCTCTTCACATATTATGTTTATGCTCTTCCGAATCATTGTATCTACTATTTCCGTTAGTTTTCTAATTAAAGAACCTATATTCCAAGTGCCTGTATGAATCCTATTCTCTTGGACTAGCTTCGTTACCACACCCGTCCATCAAAGTGTGGGAACTCTTGCCCATTTTTCACTACTCCGGAGGGCTGATGTAGTGTGCCACTTAAAGGGAACACCCTAGCTAAACATTGCCCACTTTTCACTATATTTGGGGTTCAATGCAGCATGTCACTAATAGGGGACTCCCTGATGAGTATTGTAGTGGATCCTGACTGATTTAGACTGACTGTCAACTTACCACAACCCTCTTTTTCCCGGGCTTATTACTGGCTGTGAACAAAATAAATGACACTAAGCATAGACATAGACGAAGTTGTAAAGATAAAAATCAGTTATTAAAATTTAATCATGTCTTGCAGTGTTCAGTTGATTGAAGATTTATCATCTTTTCAAAACTCAGCCTCTAAGATGTCTTAAGAATTTACTTGGCCTCTTTTTGTATCTAGACTTACTGAAGTTGTAATGTAAAATGAAAATGTTGGGTGACTTGTCAAAAAAGAAAGCAAGTTTTAGGTGATCATATTGAGCGATTGGGAGGGACAGTGGCAAATCATTCTCTATACAAGTTCTCTCACAAAGGTTTTTGAACAGAATTTTGACAGGTGCGAGGTGTGAGTGCCTATGTGTTGTAGGACACAACCAAAACGATGTAGCAAGAAAATAAAGGATAGGTAACCTAGGAGTCGAGGCTTGATTGGAGTCAACACTAAGCAAAAAGAAAAAAAACCTCTAAGAGTCAACACCAGACCAGCACCAGACCAATGGGAGTATTCCAAGAGAAATTTTGTTCATCATCAAAATAAACCATTTAAATAGGAGTATATTATTGTGCTAATATAGATTATAGACTACTAAACCCTAGTTTTAATTGATGTAAGGAACCCTAATTCTAATTGACTTAGGAAACCTAATTTTAAATTACTTGGGAATTCTCACTTATTTGAATTATAAAATTTCCCTTGACTCTAGGATACTAATTATTCTACTCAATACTCCATGATAAAGACAAGGGAAATTCTCACTTATTTGTCTTTGTCATGGAGTATTGAGTAGAATGATTACAAAAGCAATGTCAGTAGATTGTATACACGGGGTCTCTGTTGATATCTTGAGTGGCGTATCTTTGGTAATTTCTCGTGTCCTCTATGCAGATGATACTCTTGTTTTCTGTGAGGCCAATTCTACAGAATTGCTTTGAGGCAGTGTCATAGGTTGAGGATAAATCTGGGTAAATTTGAAATTGTGTTAGTCGGGAGGTTTTGAATATTGATGATTTCGTGGGTAATCTTGGATGTCAAGTATAAACTCTCCCTTTGAAGCACTTGGGGCTTCCATTAGGAGTAGCTTTTAAAACGAAATCCATTTGGGATCCTATATTAGATTGTATGCAATGGAGATTGGCCGGATGGAAGAAATTGTATTTGTCAAAAGGGGGCTGCACCACTCTCATTAAAAGTACTTTATCAAGCCTCCCCACTTGTTTTATGTCTTTGTTTTCTCTTCCAGTGGGTGTGGCAAATCAAATGGAGATACTCTAGAGAGATTTCCTTTGGGGTTGCATGGGTGAGGAGTTTAAGAGCTTGTTTGGTTTATGGGTTTTCATCACCAATTTTCAGTTTTCATCACTCATTTTCCAAATTGTGGGCCCCACACCAACTTTGTTTGTTTGGATCAATTTCTTAACTCAATTTCCATAATACTAAAAAAAAAATGAGTTTGAGTTGTGGAAACTGAAAACAAATTTTTGATGTTTTCAGTTTTTGAGAATTGAGTTTCAGTGGCATTTTTGTAAAATTAAGCAAATAATGGGACCCTCCCATATGACTTGTCCCATCACATAAAGTCTCTCTCCAAAAATTAGTTTGACCTCATTTCTTTTTCTCCAGCCTGTTGTCTCTCCTCCCCTTCCATTTTTTCTTCTGCCTAGAGCTCTCTCCTCACCAAACCTCCATTGCTCCTCCATAAACCACCACGAGCCACCGTGAGATGGCTCTCAATCAAGTCTCTCGATTCAAGCAGCCTAGATTGGTTCAAGCTCAGCCTCATTCACTCCGGCTTGAGCTCTCTCTCTTCCCCTTTGCTAGATCATTTTCTCTCTCTTGAGTTTTGGTGAGCATTTTCTCTCTCCCTCTCTCCTCCCCTTTGCTAGATCGGTTCATCTCTCTCCTTAATTTCGTATTTTCGTGATTTGGGTCTCCAATCTAAGGATTTGGGTCTTCGATCTAAGGATTTGAGTTTGGGTTTTTTGTTGTGGTTGTGGTTTGAGGCTTGGGCTGTGGTGGAGCTTGTGGTTGTGGGTTTTCTGTGCATTCGTTTGGATTTTTTGGTGGAGGTTGTGGTTTTGGTTGAGGGCTATTGGTGGGTTTGGATTTTTGATTCATTCAGAATTTTTGGTGGAGGTTGTGGTTGTGGGTTTCTGGGTTTTTGCCGTTGGTGGTGGTGGAGCTGGGTTTGGGAGTATCGGCTACTCTGCATTTTATGGGTTTTTTGATGGGAGAATATGAGAGAGGATGAAGAGTAGAAAAGAAAAGGGACGCGGGTAGCAACCATAACCTTCTGTGTAGTGTCAGTGGGTGGGTCCACCATTTTGTCAAAAATTGGAGTTAAAAACTGAGATATATGACTGAGTTTGTGACCAAACAAAAGTGTTGGATTTTTTGAGTGATAGTGGAGTTTGGGTTATGAGTTATGGGTTTTGAGTTTGAGTTATGAAAACTGAGTACTGAGTTATGAAAATTGAGACAACCCTAAACCAAATGAGCCCTAAATTTCATTCAGTGGGTTGGAGACTTGGAGATCTTGTTGCACCCTTGTTAGTCAAGGGGGTTTGCGAATTAAGAGTTTTGTCTTTTCAATCTAGCTTTTTTGAGCAAGTGGTTGTGGCATTATGGATCAAAGAGGTGGCTTTATGGTGTCAGGCGGTGGATGTGAAATATGGATCCAGCCCCTGGTGCTTGGGAGAGGTGAGGGGTCTCATGGAGTGAGTTTATTGAAACACATCTGGAGAGGGTAGGTTTGATTTTCTCGTTTTATTTGTTGTGATGTAGGTGATGGCATTAGAGTCCTTTTGGCATGAAGTATGGCATGGGGAGGATGCTAAGAAGGATCAGTATCCAGCTTTGTATCTTATTGCCAGGGATTGAAATGCAACAATTGCAAATTACATGGAGGTAAGGTAGGGCCAGGTTTATTGGAACCCTTTGTTCATTTGTGCAGTGCTAGATTGGGAAGCAGAGGAGGTGACTCAGATATTAGGGGATCTTTACAGCAGTAAGATTCAGGTGGTGTGGGGGGGGGGGGGGGGGGGGGGAACATTGATATAGGTCCCTTAATCGCAAAATGAATTCCCAGTGAAAAGTTATCACAAGTTTTTGCAGGAGGGGTGGGCCACAGTTTTAATGGAAGAGTATATGGAAAACTCCTGTCCTGCCCAGGGTGGCTTTCTTTGTTTGGTGTGTGGTTCTCGAGATAATTTTGACAGCCAATCAATTAAGAAATAGGGGTATTATCATCCTAGAATGGTGCTTCATGTGTAAACGCAGTGTGGAGGATGGGGACAAATTGATATGGGTCCCTTCATTGCAAAATGAATTCCTAGCGAAAAGTTATTACAAGTTTATGCAGGGGGGTGGGCCACAGTTTTAGTGGAAGAGTATATGGAAAACTCCTGTCCCGCCTAGGGTGGCTTTCTTTGTTTGGTGTGTGGTTCTCGAGATAATTTTGACAGCCGATCGATTAAGAAATAGGGGTATTATCATCCTAGAATGTTGCTTCATGTGTAAACGCAGTGTGGAGGATGTGAATAACTTATTACTGCACTATTCGGTGGCTCAGGATTTGTGGATATTTTGTTTGTTCGGTGTCTCTTGGGTGATGCTGTGTTCAGTAAAAGAAATTTTGTTGAGTTGGGCAGGGTAAAGTGGGAGGAGAGGCAGCAGGGGAGCTTCATTAGTGGTTCCATTGAGTACATTGGTGTGAACGAAATGCAAGATGCTTTGAGAACCAGGAGCTCTGTCTGATGAAAGTTGAAGTTTTGGCTGTTGAAGAGTGATGCTCAATGACTTCTTTGATCGAAGAACCCTTCAATTTCATGGACTCCCTGGGTTCTAGTTAACTGTTCTGTTTTTTCTTGTTTTGTCTTTGTTTTTGTGAGCTCTTTCCTCTTGTATACTCCCATGTACTTGATGAGCGTTTTTATTTTTTATTATTATTTTTTTAATTTTTTAATTTTTATCTATCAAAACAAATCTTTCCTTGGCTTCCCGCATCACTATGGCCTATGTGTTGCTATGGAGAGACTTATCAGAAACCTTGATAAGCTCAATGCACTTTCTGAATCCTTGATGATGTCTTTTCCTGCTAGAGGATTAGTAGGGAATGATGCTCCTTGGTGTTCAATTGATGTCTGTCACCTAATCAACCTGGTTTACACCCTTCTTCATGCCTGTGTGTTTCATATGTATGTCTTGAAAACAAATGAATTAGGTATCTATGACAAATGTTTTAATGTCATTCTATAATTTAGTAGTGTATTTTATCTATGCCTACCTTGTTACCGCATATAACATTCGCATTTAATGCTCATTAGATTTCACGGAATATTTTTTAAGTGCTGAGATCTGGATAGATTGTGGGTTTGTCTGAAATAAGCAACTGTCATATATTTTTGTTGTTGTATCTTTTTACTATTCATAATTTCATATCAACATTCAGAGTCTGGGAGGCGTTATGGCAACCAATCCCGGCGATCTTGGCAAGTTCCTGAGCATGATGGACTTCTTGGTAGTGGTTCTTTTCCTAGACCATCTGGATATGCAGCAGGAGTTTCTGCTCCAAAGTTACGAGCTAATGATCAATACCAGCTCAGTAAGACTAATGAGCCCTATCATCCACCCCGTCCTTATAAGGTTAGGATCATATTTGTTTATGTTCTTGACTATTATTTGTAGGCAAATGTCAGACCATAATGCCTATAGTTGTGGATTTGGAGTTATGCGGCACTTTTACAGTGCTTCTGTATGATTTTATATACCTTTAAGAGTAAATGTAATGCAAAAAGAATGAAGACCAGTTGTAATTCATGTTAGATGAACCTCCCCCTGATGTGATTTTTTTCTACTGTAAATTCTCCAGGCAGCACCTCATTCACGAAGGGAGGGCAATGACTCATTCAATGATGAAACATTTGGTTCTTCAGAGGATACAAGTGAGGACAGAGCAGAAGAGGAAAGAAAGAGAAGAGGTAATTCGGATTGACTGGCAGAGGCAACTCGTGTGTGTGTGAGAGAGAGAGAGAGTAACTACATTACTTCTTCTAAGTTTGCGAGTTTAAAATTTGATGACTTTCCTTTCAGCTTCCTTTGAGTTAATGAGGAAGGAACAGCAGAAAGCATTTCAAGAAAAGCAGAAGTTAAATCCAGAAAAGCGTAAAGATGGGTTCGACATTTCCACACTGATGGAGGATTCCAAAGACGAGAAGATACTTTTGAATAGAAGCAATGAGTCTGGTGACTCTGTGATATTAAAAAACTCAAATAATGATTCTGAAAAATCTTCTTTACCCCCACAAACTCCAGCATCCAGACCACTTGTACCTCCAGGTTTTACAAGCACAAATGTGGAAAGGAATGTTGGACCAAAGTCTGTAATTCATCCCCATATGGTGGAGGTAACAATATTTCATTTTAATCTGATTGGTATGCATGGAAAAGTGATTTATTTGAAAAAGGAAATAAGAAAAGTGCATACTGAAGTTGGCTGGTAATGCATGTTTCTTTTTGTCACAAGAATTTGATCCAAACATTTAGTTGCCATATTTTTATGATAAAGGGGTTTTAGTAAGCATTTTACTTTTTCTATTGATTTGGAAGTGTTGTTCCATCTTTATTGAAGGTTTAAACCTAAATTTTTGTTGTGCTTGGACTTTTGTAGTTTATTGGAAATATTGTAGTGTTTGAGAATTCACCAGGAAGAAGCTGAAAAGTCAGTACTCAGTAGCAATATCGAGTAATTCTACCTAAATTCAGTAATTACTCAAAAGAGGAAACCCTTGTCGTAATGATAAAATGCAAATTCAAGATCACTTGACACTTTCCAATTACGAGTGTTATAGAAAATTCTAGGAAGGAAAGGGGACATTGCTGATTTGCTTATCACTCTTTTCTTCCTCTTCCGCCCACTCTCTTCTCTTGCCTATCTGTGATGCCATGGGCTTCAAAACCTGTAAGCCTTTGAACTGCTACCTAATACATTCTAATATGCTAGAAAAAGTCTAGGGACACAACAACATCTAACATGTAAAAATATATATATATATATATATATTTTATTTTATTTTATTCCGACCTATGGTGGGTTGACACCTTAGCTTGTTGTGAAAATGCTTTGAGATTTTGTTGTGTCCATAGAAGAACTCTGGGCTATGACTTGAACACCCATGCTTGTTTATATGTTTTCTAACATATTCATGAAAGATATTTTCTAGAAAATTCATTAATTAGATCTGTGTAATAATATAAAGGTCATAGTATTGTTAAGAATGCAGGAACAATGTATTTTTGGGAGGCTGATATTCTTGTTAAGGAATGGGCCTGTATAGTATTGTTTAGAATGCAAGAGAAAATTTATTTTGAAAGGGTGATATTCTTGTTAAGGAATGAGCCTGTCACTTGTGTACAGTGTCATTTAATAGTCGTAAGTCTGGCTATATCATGTGGTTTAGTTTCCACTTGCTGACCAGTCTGCTAGGTTTAGTGTGTGCTGGCTTAGCGCATATATATATTTTGTGTGTGTGTGTATTGTTTCTTTCTTTTTAATAGCAAATATATGTTGACCCATGATTGAATCATGTAATCATATGTGATGTCATCTTTTGCTTTTCCTCTCATTAATAGTACATGCATCTGTTGCTTCTGTAGGTTGTGAATCCTGAACTTGGGAATAGCCTTGCACATGCCAAAGGTAACCATGTGTTAAATGGGACTTCTGATAATCAAATGGAGAAACAGTCATCTGAACAAAAGGGTTTGACTGAGCACCAACTCGGAAGTACTAATATGTCAATAAATAATATGAGTGAAAAGAACCTAAATGCACTATCTAGTAAAACAACTGACATGGATGGTCAATTGTACAAGAATTCTTATCATTCAGAAGCTGTTGAAGCTTCAGAAAGTGAAGTTATTGATCTTAATGCTGAAAAGGTTACTGGGAATAAAATAGTAGGAGAATCCAATCAAAATCACTCAACTTCAATCCTAGATAAAATTTTTGGCGCTGCAATAACCGGTGGTGGGCCCTCTAGTTTCATTGAGGTAATCATGATTTCTAATGGAACTTTCTTAATGCCCCTTCTGTGCCCTTTTTATGTTGATAAATATGAAAAAATATCTGTAATTTTAATACACTATCAGTATCAATACAATCCTTATATTTGTTTAAAACTAAATTTTCAGGCTTTTTAAATGAATAAAATTATTTTTTTTGATTGGTAAGTTATGCACCTGGTGGGTCTTGAATCCATGACCTCACCCTATACATTTCTCTTGCAAGGGGAGTGGGTTTCATTTATTCAGAATTTTCTTTCTTCCATGCCTTGGCATTCTTTCAGCTGTTGCCATGACATTTGATGTATGGGTGTACTTAATTTGATTGACTGATATTTGATCGATATCTGTTTCCCTCATGAATGTGAATAAAACATTAGGTTGTAGTTTTATAAAACGATGATTTCTAATCCATTTGTGGTTCATTGAATATTACTATGCCATGTTAACATGAAAATAATACTTATAGAATACAGGTATGCGTTGCTATCACCAAAATTTGTTGAGTAGCTGATAAATACTTGCATAAATTACAATTAGAGGATCATGTGAATATTGATTCAAAATTATACTCCGTTGGAATGGGTGGAACATCTTTTGGTTCTAATTTAAGTCCCAAGTGAATTTGAAATCAATTTTATTAAGTGAATTTTAGCTTTGACTATATTATCTGCCTTGAACAAGTTTGCCAGTTTTTCTTAACTGTACTTTGCATGGGTTCTTCACTTCTTATCCCAGAGAATGTATTTGTTGCTATTTTTTGGTTGACATATATATATATATATATATATATCCTTCTAAAAGTAGATTTGTTGCTATTTTTTGGAAGGATGCTCATATTCTTGTTTTTGACTACAAAGTCCTCACCTTGATGTATCTCTCTCATAAATTTATTTGTTTTTTTTTATAGCATCATGATAGTAAAGTAGATGAGACATTGATCCCTCCTGCTACCCAATCTTCCAAGTTTGCTCGTTGGTTTCTTGAAGAAGGTATGCTAGTGTCAATGTTCAGGTTTTAAGTGTTTTGATACGTTACAACTTAAAACTGGTTTTTGATTTATGTTAAATAATATGCGTTAAGCTCTGATTTTTCTTTCCATGTTGCTGCAGAAAAGAAACCAGTTGATGATCTCTCCAGCAGGCAGAATGACTTGCTCTCATTGATTGTTGGTGGTGAGAAAGGTGGATTGCAGGTTTCTGATGTGAAGAATACCGACCATGTTTTACCTAATATTCCTTTTCAAAGCTCTGAACCTGCAGACAGGCATGCAACACCAAATGTAACATCGGCCATAGTTGAAAACTCTGAGCTGTACAAGAATAAACCACAGGCAGTTCCAGTTGTCATTACTTGTGAAGATCTTGAGCAGTCGATGTTGTCAGAAATTAGTGAAAATGTCGCAACTTTGCAGCCACCTATTCAAGTTGTGAGCATTCCTGATAAAAAGATTGAGCCGCCAAAAGCTACAATCGATGATAGTGCATCTCAGCACCTCCTTTCATTGTTACAAAAGGGAACAAGCCTGAAAGATATTGAACCATCCCAAAATCTAGAAATCCAATCTTCAGAGAAACTACATAACAATGAAGGAGCAAGTTTAGCAAGTTTTGACTCTGCAGTTCATGATTCAAAAGAGTTAAATACCGAGAATGCCTCCAATTCAGGGCAGGCTCTGACTCTTGAAACACTCTTTGGGACTGCTTTTATGAAGGAGCTGCAATCAGTTGGAGCACCTGTTTCTGTCCAGAGGGGCTCAGTTGGGAATGCAAGAGTTGATAATTTGGAGCCTCATGAGTTCCCTTTTCCTGGCATGGATGATGGCCATATGCCTACAAATGAAATTGGGTCCAATACAATTAGTTATGAAAGCAGTGTTTTAACCTCCAAGCAAAGAGTGCAAACCAAACCGGTAATGACTGAAGAGCGATGGTTAGGTTTTGATGATCCTCAAACTGAACTGGATTCATCACAGCTTCGAACTGGCTTAAAGTCTAAGCTTGGTGGCTTTGATGGGCCTGTTGATCTTCGGCTTCCTGAAGAGGATAGCTTGATTATGGTAAATGATCCTTTGAGCCTTCAAAAGTATGCGACTGCCGGGAATATAGCTAAAACTGAAGTGTCACCCTCCCCAAACACTCAAGTTGGCATTGCTGAAAAACTAGCTTTCAATTCTATCTTCAAAGACGAGAGATCTTTTATGGGAGGTCAAGAAGGTCAACCCTTTCTTCGTGGCCCTTATGATCTGAGGGAGCCTGATATTCCTTATCAGGGTCTGAGTGTTCAACCATCTTCTCCACGGCTTCACCCTCCTCATTCTAATCATTTGGGACCGCTGTTCCATCAGTTAGATTCTCATCCTTCCAATATTAATGCCCAAATGAAATTTATGGCCCCTGAGGGAATCATCCATCATGATCCTCCACCAAATCGTCAATTTCCTGCAAATATGCTTCGTCCTCCTTTCCATCACCCCAGCACTGGATTGAGTGGGCTTGATCCCCCCAGTCATCACCCTATGCTGCAACAGATGCACATGTCTGGAAACTTTCCTCCACCTCACCTGCTTCAAGGATTTCCCAGGAGTTCACCCATGCCAGCTCCACCAAACAGGGGTGCACCTCTGCCTCCTCATGTCAACAATCAGATGAACAATTTTATGCCTGAAATGAACCCACTGCAAGGCTTTCCTTTTAGTCACCGGCAGCCAAACTTTGCTGGTCTTGGAATGCCACCACCAGGTAAATCTCTCACTCCTCTATCGGTCTTTGTATGCGATTTTTCACGTTGTTTCTTGCTTTTTAATTTTTACCATGGCTAACTGCTTTCCTTATATAATTTGATTGGGTTGTGGTAGATTTCACTGCAATGGTTTCATTTGAGCCCAAATTGTGTTAACGTGGGTTCTCTTGGAATCCCAAAGTTTTCTTGGTGTAGGATTCTAAAATTCTACTTCTCAATCAGCCTAAACCATATTTTAACACATTATGTATGACCCTTGGACTGGTAAAGTCTCTTGTCGTCAAACAAGAGATTTGGGGTTTGAACTCTGTCTACACCAAATCCAATTGATGTCTTGGCCTCTGATGATAAAGAGAAATTATCATGGAGTTGATGTCATAGGTTGAAATTCTATTGTACCTATCAAAAAAAAAGTGACCCCTCTTAGAATTTAGCTTTATCAAACTTTCCCTGAACGATTCTCAAAAAAAAAAAAAAAAAAAAAAAAAAACTTTCTCTGAACATGCACATTTAATTTAATTTTTTCAAATAAAATGTGAAGTTATTCATGGTGGTAAATGTGGACATGAAATCATTGATGTCCTCTCAACTTCATTGGCCTTACTGTGACAATTTAGACGGCCAACTAGACCAGCTTTTTATGATTTCTTTTCCAAGAGATGCCATCAGCAAAATACCATTTTCGCCTTTCATTGAAATGGAGGTGAAATGTTGATTTACTGTGTTAAAATGCAAATAAAAGGCGAAGAGCATAATGCTTAACTCGTACGTTTCTTTTCTTTCTATTCCTTCTTTTATGTCCCAACACGCTAGAGAAAATACACCATATTTGTTCCAGTCCATTCCATTTAAGATAAATATTCATACCATTCCATTTTGTTCTTTGATATGCTCCTAGAGGAAGGAGAAAAAAGGCAATGATAAAAATTTTGAGACTGCAGCTGCATTTGAATTATTGTTATATATGTTTGCATTATGCGAGAAATTGCATGTCTTTTACTAAGAGCCTTATAGTTTAGTGGCATAGCTTGCCCTTATTTATTAGGAGAGCTAGGGTTTAGATCCCTCACCCCCATTGTTGCAAATTGCAATTATCTAATTGTCAAAAAAAAAAAAAAAAAAAAAAAAAAAAACTGCATGTCTATCTTATTTTTTCTAATTTATTCATTGTTGAATTTCAGCTCCTGATGCTGGCAGTGGAAGCAATCATCCAGAGGCAATCCAGAGGCTTATCGAGATGGGGCTCAGGTCAAATTCCAAACAGATTCAGCCTTTTGCCACTGGTGGCCCGGGTCAGGGGATGTATGGTAATGAACTGGACATGGGATTTGGGTATAGATAGTTGACCATTAACTGTGCTTGTGTATATGGCAATGTATTCAACATCTTTTGCTTGGATGTGCAACTCCTTGCATCATGGGATTATATGCTTCTTTTATGAGGGAATTAGGTAGCTTAGTGTAATTAATGGATGCTTCTCGCACTTGCACTTATTGTTTTGCTTTGATTTTGTTGTCAAATTTAAAAGAAAAATCAGAGTATCTACTGAACTGAGGAAGTCCAATGGACGAGTTCGTCATAGAATAAGAAGAATGAAATGGGGTATCATGCTACTAGAAAACTGATGATTGCTCTTTTTCTAGATAGGAACAAGAATTGGCCACCCGTCTTGCCGAGTCAAGAAGCCATTCTAGTTTTTAGTTTCTACCCTCCTTTCAAAATCAAGTTAGCACCCGTTGACTACTCCGTGCTTTTTAGCGTGGATATTGTTGGGTTGATGGTGAACACATTGATACTATCTTAAAATGTTAATATTCAAATAAGAATATCTTAAATGTTAATATTCATATAAGAATTTGAAGCATCTCTTCATAGGTTTCCATTCATTTGATCTGTTCATGAACTGTTAGAATTCGGCTCGTGAAAAGTTCTTGTCAAATTCAAACTAAAGTTTAGGCTTGACTATTAAATAAGCCAATCTCAAAAATAATAATTAACAAGAGGCTTGATTTAACTATATAATATTATATTTTTAGGGAGGGGCTTATCTCCAGTTTTTATATCTCCTGTTTCCTCCCATTTTTAAATGGATGAAAAAAAAAAAAAAAAAAATCTCCTCCCTTTTTTAAATAGAAGAAACAGATGGAAAATAACTGATCCGACTATTAAAACGCCAACATGAAAAAATACTATAGTGACCTAAAAAAAAGCAATTTCCTCCTCTCTGCCTCTCCTCTTCACTGGGCAATTGTGCAGCATCACCAAGCCAATCACTCTGCAATTATGCAGCATCACCACGACAAACTGAAAAAACAGCATAAACTGAAAAGACGAGCCAATCACTCTGCAATTATGCAGCATCACCGCGACAAACCGAAAATACAGCATAAACTGAAAAGCCAAAACCCACAATATTAGCCAAACCGAAATCCCAAACCATCGGTAAAAAGTTAAATCTCACCATTGACGGCTCTATCATATGCTTGCAAGAAAATCACTTGTTTTCTGTTTCCGATTTTCCAATCAGGTTGGAAAATCTCAGAAGAGGGGTTTTGTATTTGGACTTTGAAAAAATTATTGTTTTGTATTTGGTTTCAAACCTCATCATGGGGCAAATATAGTTTTTTTTTTCATAGAAGATATGGTAATGTTGGCTTTGGCTTTGTTGTAAACTTGTATCATTTTAATTATTCTGGGGTTTTCTAGACTGGTTGAAAATTTTTAAAATTTAAAATTTTCATTTTGGAGGTCAGATTTTAATTTTTTTTTGGGGGGGGGAATAAGGAGATTTATGCTTAATTTTGTAATTTTTTTCCAAACCTCGGTCAGAGTCTTTACTATTGAGCTCCTTTACTATTGAGCTCTGAAGAGCAAAGCAAAGAGAATGAGAGCTGTGGAAAGTAGCTGGAGTCAGGTGAGAGTATTAAAAAGCCAAGGCAATTTTGTCTTTCCACAGCAATAATAGGTGTTCACTCTTGTTTTCTCTCTAATTCGAAGAGATGGATCTTTTGTGGGTTTGGGTGGAAAATGCTTGGGTCCCACCAAAAAATTTCCTCACCTTCTTTCCTTACCAAACAACATCCACTCTTATTTTCTCTCATTTATTTTCCATTCATCCTATTTTACCTCCAACCAAACATACCTTAAAAGCTTACCTACGAAATTTGTCAGATTTCGATTGTCATATTTCACATCTCTGTCTCTGCTGAAATTAGTCATCGTTAAATTTTTGCAGATCTGCATGCCTCTTTATTTATTTATTTATTTTTTCTTTTTCAGATAGTGAAAATTAAATTATTTTTAGTCTTCTTGTTGTCTTTAGTTCTCTAGTTTTAAAATGATATTCAACTTGACAAATTGAGAGATTGGTAAATTTTGAAAACTACCTTCAATCTTTAAATCTTCAACCTTCCAGGAAAATAAATAAAAATCTGAATGAATATTTTTAAGAGAGAGAGGGGGGTGGGGGGCAAAACAAGAGAAAGAGAGAGAAAATGAGAGAAGGGAGATTGAGGTGGGCTATAGCCCAGAAAGCTACAGAGAAGGATGGGTAACTGTAGAAAGAGAAAAAAAACGCACAAATTGAGAGAGAAACTATTTTTGACATGGCCTTTTTTACACCTTTGGATGGTAGGTGCGCTAGGTGTCATTCATCTATTTAAAAATGGGAGGAAACAGGAGAAACAAAAATTGTAAGTGAGCTGCTCCCATATTTTTATGTATACTAGTATCAAAGATTCAAAATATACTTATATAGATTTGAGATTTTTTTTAATAGAGTTTAAATATATGGTGTCCTTTTCTGATAATCATATTTACTGGTGAGCTCAATCTCGGCTCGTGTTCAAAATAAAATAAAATAAATAAGTCTGAATTTTTAATACATGGCTTAGTTTGGCTTGTTTATGGTCCTAATTTCAAGTATCCATAAAAAATGTATATATTTTCACTCTAAGTCAAATAGTTGATTATATATTAGCCGTAATGTATCAGGAGAAATTTAACACAATTGGGTAGGATATCAATATCCACAACACACGCACACACTGTTTGTGAGGATCTACATCACAATGCAAGCATGACAATCAAAATTAAGTGCTTTATGCAAACACAGTAAAACCAAACTAAAAATCATCTAGAAATACTAATATAAGAATGGTGTAGCTACAAAATAAATCTTAACATAAGAAACTACAATTCATTTTGACATAATAAAATAATTCCATACTAAGAAATAAAACACCATAGAAAAGCTTTGTTACAAATCTTTTCTTTTGTTAAGTTAAAATCTGTTACTACAACTCATCACCAACCATGATCGCATAAGATCCTGCAAGAAATTAAAACCTCTAAGTGCATTATTGTTTGTGATTTAACCAGAAGTAGAGAAAGTAACACCAATTAGTGTAGTAAATATATAGAAAGAAAGAAAGAAAAAAAAAAAAAAAATCTAAACTGACCTATACAAATATTTGTGGGTTTTTGGAATGTACAATATTAAGAAGTATTCCAAGCCTTTACCACATGAACATGTGCACCAAGAGAGATGGGGGACTAGGGTAAATGATCTAAACATATTCAACATGTTTTCAATTACAGAAAAATAAAAGGCTAAAAAGATGCTTACTATCTATGAAATTCAATAATTTTCCCTTACAAGTAATGTAATATATTCATTAGTGAACTACAATGGAGGCATAACCTCTTGAATGCTTGCATACAAGAAGAATTGTCAAACTAAATTAATGCTTATAAATATTTACAGAAAACATTAGTAACCAAATGGCAAATGTTGTAACTTGATGACAAATACACACACAGGGTACTGTAAGTACTACCTCATTAACAACTAGAAAACTAAAATAATCCATGTAACAAAGAAGGAAAAAGGGAAAACCAATGAAAGCATATAATCTTTAGAAGTGTGATATATGGCACCTTAAGGTACCAATAGTGCAAACCTATGGTCCTTGAGGGTTATGTGAACCTGCAACACATTGACATGCAAAGTTTTCCACATCATTTAAGTAATCATTTAAGTAGAAGATTGGTCTTGGCCAACCATAAGATCAGGTATCTCTGTGATTTGGAGGTCAAAAGATGATTGTGGCTTTAACGTCAGCACCCTCCCTCCCTCCCTCCCTCCCTCTCTCTCTCTCTCTCTCTCTCAACCAAAAAAAAAAAAAACCAAAATCTAAAAACAAAAACAAAACGATTAAGGAGGTATTGGACCTTGTGTAGCTAGCTAACCAAAGATTATTCATTCCGCATTAAATAAGATTCTTATGTGAGTATTTTTTTTCCAGTAAGAAGTTTACCGGTAAAATCTTTGGCATAAATAGATTATTGAGAGAATGTGAAACTTTTTAGATAAATAATACAAAGAGAGCAAGAAGAACATTTAGTATGTGTGAAAGCATGATATTAAAAGAGATCACCATAAAATTGCCAACAAAGACAAAGTTGAGCACTTCTATATATGTAAATTATAAGTGGCTGGAAACATGAATTTTGCATGATAAATAAGCTTGCTCAAAGTTGATAACCAACATTGACCACTTTTTTTTTTTTAATAAGTAATAAATGATTATACTAAAGAAAATTTGAAGCGAAGACAAAAAATTTTTAGTGTACATGTTATGATCTAAACTATCACCTCAATAACCAATAGTGGGCAAAAATAGCCAAACACCACGTTTTGGCAAAATTTGTGACAAGCTAGTACTATTTTAGAAATATTTAGCAATCTACCACTTTTTTAGTACTCGAGATCTACAAAATCAAGTTCTAAATAGTATTCGAGTTCAGTGAACTCGAGTTTCTAGTGAGTCACTAGCGTGACACTACTAACCTGGAATTAGTGTAATTAAAAAAATAATATGGTACTCGATATTACTGAAATCGAGTACTTTATAGTACTCGAGCTTCATACAGTCGAGTACCTCTTTTTTTTTTTTTTTTTCCTCTCTCTCTCTCCCGTAGGAACTCACTCTTGCAAGTCAATTAAACTTGTCAAGTCAAAGAAACTTGTCAAGTCAAAGAAAATGGCAAGCATTTATGGCCAAAGAAAAGAAGCATAAATTTGGTTTGCATATCAGGTGTTGTTCGTGGCCATCTTCTTTGACAATTCATGAAGAACATTTAATGCAAGCTCTTTCATTTCTTCACGCATGAAACTTCTTGAATATCATGCATCTTCCTGACATGGGCATGCAAGCCATTTAATGGTTTGTTGGATAATGTCAAGCCACTAAATTTGACTATTCAAGCCATTCCAACATAAACAAAAAGTAGAAAAAAAAAAAAAAAAGTACTTGACTGAACTAAGCTCGAGTACTATAAAGAGATGCTAAAAAAAACTCAAACTATGATAAGAAAAGCTAACAAAATAGTTCCGGAAGAGGAGTATAAAAAGGTCAGTTTCAATTCTTAACCACCCAAAGCAAGCAAATACTCGCGGGTGAGTTGCTTTCGCAATGAACATGACCCTATGGCAATGTTTTTTAGTAAAATTTAGTCATTTAAGGCAATAGAAGATTTAAAATGTACAAGCAAATCTTTTGGCATATCACATCATAGTTGACAGAATGAGAAACTTTTAGATAAATAATATAAGAAGAATATGAAGAACATTTAGTATGAGTGTGAAAACATGAAATTAAAAGAGGTCACTATAAAATTTCCAACAAAGAAAAACTCCAGCATATCTATTTATTCATTGTAAATTGAAAGTTACAGGAAACAAGAACTTTACTCGATAAATAAGACTGCTCAAAGTTGATGGCCAACATTGACCACTTATGTTAATATAAGTAATAAATGATTATATTATAGAAAATTTGAAATGAGGATAAACAATTTTATGCATACATGCTATGTATTCGAATATCATTTCAATATAACCAACAATTACCACAACTTTAATAAGCTATTTACACTAAAGATACAGCAACTTTTTTTTTTTTTTGAGAATGGAAGATAAAGCACCTTAATTAAGGCAATCAATCAGCAATAATAAGAATTTATAGCAGTGCCATATCAAACATTATATATTCATATCTAATGTATGATCAACACCAAGTATATATAAAGAACGAAAATTGGGAAAAACGAAAAAATAATTAAAAAAAGAATGAAATGAATCTTACTTATTTTTCTTAGTATGTAACTACACCGTTGGTAGATTTGTCGAGCAAAATGAGACTCTTAACATAAGCATCAACAAAACTATACTTATATCCAATAATCTTAAGATCCTTAGTCTCTTGGGTCTCAAGATCCTCTGACACCAAGTCCTCCATCCATTTCCAACACAATCTTGCCACTCCTTGTAAACCTACTACCTTCGGTATGCCATATCTTGAAGCTAAGTCATAAGTCATAATTAAACTTAAAGCTTTGGTCCACGAGGAAACAACATCATATTCTTTCATTACCCATATATTGAGAAGGCAACTCATATACTTGATATGAAATAAGGCGATGGAATTCCCATAGACGAAAATAAAAGCAGACAGCCTATTTGATTCACGGGTATAAGTTGGAAGTTCTGGCAGTAATATTTTGTGGAAGACCTCGTCGCCCAAATCTAACACCAAAACAAAATGATTATAATTGTTATCATTAGCCTGTAAGATTTTAAGAAAACTTTATATGGCTCACATTTAAATGATAAATGAAAACTCATGTTTTAAGGATTTTATTTGTGAAAGACGTTATGGTGAATAAGAATTTCTAAATAACTCTCAATTGGTATAAACCCTTAGGTTAATAAACATATTGAAGTTACAAGTTTTAAACTCCTTGATGGAAGAAGGTTATGGAACAAATCTTAATTCAAAAGGGTTTCTACTCTAGCCTCTATATATATGGCTTGTCTCTATCAAAAGGATATATGTGAAGTAAAGACCATAAACTAGAAGACACATTTTATAGATACACTATCATATAGTGAGTCTTCTTTTTCTTTAAACACTTAAACAACTATAGTTGGAGGTATATTTATATTTGTTTTGTTTCCACTGCACTCTAAAGTTTATCTTACATTTAGTATCAGAGCCTCCTTCATGCTATGTTATTTAGTTATTTTTCATTCATAGGTTTTTCTATGATTTGGCTAAATTTTTGATGCACATATGAATTTAAGGATATAAAGTATTTGCGTTGCATATTCTTTTGTGTTGGGACCTTTTGGCTAAATTAACTATGCCATCAAAATCTAGTCTTTTAACCAATGTTAGCAAACTCAGTTTTAAGAGGCATGAAATAATGTTAAGTTTTATGCCATGTATCTCATGCATGGGTCATAGAATATAGTGTTGAAGCTTATCATTGAAATAGCATATACCATCATTTGGGCTAGATGGCTTTAATATGTGATAGTTTTCAGATATAGGCGACTATCTATGGAAAATTATTCCTTTTGCATTTGGTATTGGCCTAATGTTTCTATGAAGATCATAATTGGTTTTTCAAATTTAAGCTTCTCATGAAAGTGGACATCTGTCATGATAACTTCTTGCCTATAGATTATTATGTTTTTTTTTGATAGAAATGAAACATGGTTTGGGCTAGCAGAACTTATCCTTTTTGACTTGCATATAGTGTGCAATGATTTTATAAAGTGTGTGACTATATATGAAAATCTGATCATTACATCATTAAAATATATGATATTTTTAGTGTATTTATAGTTTCTTACACTTATCTTGTCTTTAAATATCATATTATGGTCTATTTTAATTAACATGATCAATATTAAGATTGGTTGATCTTTATGATGCCATATGAAGTAGTGAATATCAAAATGACATGGGAGTAGCCATAGCATCCTAAACCATGATGATAATCATATCAATAAATTTTTAAGAGACTTCATTAGGAATAACGACATCTAAGTGGCAATTAATTTATGAAGATAATGACTTGGCCCCATAGGGAGGTTATTATTTTTATGATTTAATTGGAATAAAATGGTGAATGTAGCATTGAGATGAGATTTTTCCTAGGTCCATAGGTTTGGAAAGTTTGATTCTTAGTGTTTATATTTACTAGTTTTATGAATAAAGTTTTATAGTAAATTCATGCATGATGCACCTTTGCCCATAGGAAGGTCAAATTTACTACTAAATTGACATTGGTTAATTTAGAATTAAAGTTTAAGTTTCATAGCATTAAAGATTATTTTCTTTGGGTTTGTAGATCTATGTTTTGGTACTCGTGGATGAATCACCCATCTCATTGAATAAAATATGTTAAAATGAGAAATTAAGTACGAGGGTGGGAGTGATCTAATGGCTCAAGAGTAAAAACTTGAGAGTTTATTCCTTTAAGGTAAAGGTTTTGTGAAAGCTATTTATATTAGTTTACAAGATCCATTAAGGTTTGACTTCCAATAAAAGTTTTATATTGCAAAAGTTAGGCATATAAAGGTTAACCAGCTTTGTTGTGCCATTTGGTTTTACTGGGCACATTATTAATTGGTGTATACACCTTAAGATCAATGGGAGTAAATGTATTGTTTTTACGCCTAAATATGAATGACACACTACTTGGAAGTAGTGATTTGATTTTGTCATGTAAGATATCCTATATGCTATGAAGCTATAAGATAGGCATTACGGATAAGTCTTAAGGTTGTCGATTTTATGATGAGTTTAAAGATTTTTTCAAAGATAACTGGCTATAATTTTCTTCTCTAAGGACAATGAATGTAAAAGCCAAAATAAACATTTCGACATAAAGTAACTCAGTCTAATAGAGAATTTTAAGAAATTGAAAGTGTCCATTGAGGTAAAATTATTGAGCTAATGTATATTAATTTCATAACTAAAGGCTTGCCGGCAAAGTAATATAAAAGTCTTTTGGACATATGCAACTCGTTAGCTCATTTGGTGTTTAATTTCTCTCTAATTATTATATGTTTTAAACACATATTTTGTTAGTTGTGGAGAAGAAAATATATGAATTTTATTTTGTGCACATAAGGATGATGTATCTGTGGAGATATATAAGGATGATATATCTGTGGGGATGTATAAAAGAGGACCCAAATGGCTAATAGGTAGTCCATTCATAAAGAATTAATGGCTCATAAAGTACTCGCATAAGGATTACCATACATTATAATACATGGAAGGAAGTACTCATTATAATTGAGGGTATTACCACCATCATTCATGTATTGGATTCTTTATTTAAGTGGGAACATTTCATAACTAGTTGACATCAGTAATATCATGACCATGTTAAAGTTAATAGCATTTATCAAGTAATTTAAATGTCAAGTGGGCCAAGCGGGAGAATGTAAGATTTTAAGAAAACTTTATGTGGCCCACATTTAAATGATAAATGAAAATTCATGTCTTAAGGATTTTATTTGTGAAAGACGTTATGGTGAATAACAATTTCTAAGTAACTCTCAATTGGTATAACTCCTTTGGTTAATAAATACGTTGAAGTTACAAGTTTTAAACTCTTTGATGGAAGGAGGTTATGGAACAAATCTTAATTTAAAAGAGTCCCTAGTCTAGCTTATATATAGCATGTCTCCATTAAAAGAATATATGTGAAGTAAAAGCCATAGACTAGAAGACACATTTTATAGATACACTATCATATATTGAGTCTTATTTTTCTCTAAAAACTTAAACAACTATAGCTAGAGGTATGTTTATGTTTGGTTTGTTTCCGCTGCACTCTAAATTTTCTCTTACACAGCCTTCCTAACAGCAATCCAATGTATAGCCCCATTGGGCCCATTGACAAATGCTCTAGATGTGGAACCATAGGCAACACATCTGGGAACCGAACGAGGCCTAACCAGTCTCCATTCAAAAGAGGAGAATGAATAAATATCGACCTTGGGTCGATAACTTTGAAAGCCATACATTTCCACTAAGGTGGCAACCCTGATAACTTTATAGTCATTATTTTTGGGCCAAGGATTGCTTCGAATCCACAGTATTTATTGAAGGTGACATTGGGATGAGGAAGTTGGAAAAACTTTCTAACACAAGGATTGCCTCAAAAGAAGAAGATATTCACATGGTATCAATTGAGGAAAAGGTGGAAGAGCTACTTCAAAAACGCTGATGGCAATGGCTGAATGGCATTAACATCGTGAAAGGTTGTGGATTGTGGAGTGTGTAAGAGGAGAGAATATGGATAGTTTATCTTATATTAAACTTAATAAATTATGAGTTTGGTCTCTAACTTTTAGGTTGTGTGTCAATTTAGTCATTGCATTTCAAACCTATCAATTTAGTCCCCTAACCATATTATGTCAAAATAGTAATGATGCATATTGGACAGGGACTAAAAGAAGAAAGAAAGGTGTTCCTAAATTTTTATTTTTTATTTTTTATTATTATTATTATTTTTTTAAGTTAGGGACTAAACCTTGTAGTGCCACATGTCCTTACTTCATTTTCTGATTTGAAAATTTCTTTTCTTTCCCTTTTCCTTCTCCTTCTCGGATTCAGATCTTCTAGAGTTTTTAAGATACTCTACCAAGAAGATTTCTTTAAATCCTTACCTCTCAATTAAAATTAATGGTTTAAGATGCTGCCACATCATCAATCCATTAACTTACTCTTTTATAAACACAAAAAAGGGGATAAGCCTAGGAATGCCGTGATCCTTAACGTCAGAAACAAAGGGATCTAACTTTTTTTTTTTGGATGGAACAAATCTCAAACATGAAAAATTCATCAACCCGCAAATTACTCCCGCCATTTTTCCCATTTGAATCCAAAAAAAAAAAAAAAAAACACTCCAGGTATCAGCTATCTTACTCTCTCTCTAGTCTTTGTTCTCTGTCTATTGTCTACTAGTTTCTTCCTTTTTTTTTTTTTTTTTTTTTTTAATTTATTTCCAGCCTTTGCTTGATATTAGATTTTTGTTATTTTGCAATTTCACTACTGCGTCAGTGTTCAATAATTGTTCAAGAAAGGTTTTTTTAGGGCTACCCTTTGCTTGCAAGGTGTTTGATAATTGTTCAAGATAAGAAACAGATGAGACAAAAAAGATAATTGCACTAGTTTGTTACATTTATTATAATCTTAGACAAAGAGCAAGGCCACTATAACCAGAGAGAAGAAAAGAATGATTCTTATATCATGACCAATTACATGGATGACCTGTAGTTTTTTAGTTTATGGTATGTGTTCTACTTATGCAGTAATAATGGTTTTTCTTGTAAAATTGATAAGGCGCTTGTAGTGGGTTATATGATATTCATAGTTGGACCATTGCACAGCCAGGGCGGTCAATGGCATTCTTTACAAGTTTTGGCAATTAGGACCCCTTTATTATTGTTATTTTTTAAAATTCTTAGTCTTTACTTTTGTGTTTGCCCCACTATGTTTATAATTAAAACCAATGTCTAATTACTAATTCTTATTACCCTTTATTTTCACTCAAATGATATTGATGCAACACAAAAATGTTGACTATAACACATATGAAATGTTAGGGGCCAAACCCCTAATTTATTTACCTTGTAGGGTATTACTAATATAGTCTATTAACTAAGTTTTAGGAAGTGGGTTACAGTTAGCTTAATTGGTAAAATTTCTGATGGTTGAATAAGAGATCTGGAGTTCAATTATTGTCTATACCAAAAACTGATTGGTGTTTTAATCTGATGATAAATAGCCATTATCAAAAGTGGATGTTATATGTTAAAACTATCTAAAAAAAAAAAAAAAAAAAAACCTAAGTTTTAGGAAACTTTATCAATTAAAATTCTATTATTGAGAGGATAAGGGTAAGTTGTTTCAATAACCACTAAGAAAGTCTCAAAGTTTAATTTTATAGTCCCTTTGCCTCATTACACGGTTTCCAACAAGGTTGTCAGCCTCTTCTTTTCCTTAATAGCACATACCATTAAAGTCATAGCACATATCATAACTCAACTGGTTCATATTTCTCAGAATTTTCAAGAAAGACATCCAATTATTATCTTAAAAAAAAAATTATTAAATTATAATTACTACCTTTTTAAATTAGGGAATCAACATTTATGGTTACGGATAAGGCTTAGCTCCAATGCTATGGAGCACTGGAGCCAAAACAATACAAACACGTGGCTAAAATTGGAAACATGTCCATGTTGTATCAACTTTAGTGCACTGGAGCTAAGCCGTGTCCTACAGTTACTACTATTCACGGTTAGTACCTAATGCTTTCATTGTCCAATGCCCCCACTCCCATGTTTCAAACCAATAATCCCTTTCCAAAGATGATTTATCTGCGTTGGCATTGCTCAAGTCCAAAAAGACATCGATGATACATCCGAACTGTTTTAAGTAATATCGCACTTCAAGGGCAATCTGTTCTGAATGGAATTACCTATAATCAGAAGAAATTGCCAGTTGAGGAGTTAATAACATCTAACAAACCAAGCTGTTTTTTTTGCCAAATATTCTGTGTTACCTGCTCTAAAATAAGTCTTTTGAAGTGCAAGAGAAGAGTTCACACAAAAGCACCAGATATATTCATATCATCCAGTTCGATACAGAACATAACCCCTAGGAGGCTAGGACTAATTCAGTATGCAAAACCTTCAAAAGATATAACTTACAACTATACACAGTCATAACAGAATGACATAAAACACTCAGCACTCTATACAAGATAGCCCCTGAAATAAGCTTAAAGTGACTGAAATCTGGTTTATCCTACAACTCTGGATGTATGGTACATGCTCGACACTTGGACAGCAAGACAACATTGATCCACTGACAAGCTGTGCTATTAACTGATGGTCCTCTGAAGACTTTACATACATATATACATGCAAGTATCACTCCGCTGCAAGCAACAGGATATTAAACATGTCTTGTGCACCCTGCATTTACTGTTTATAGTCAGCAAGTGGCTGGGATAAATTGGGAGGGGAGAAATAATTAAGCCTGAATGTTTGAGAAGTCATTTTACCTTTCACTTCCTAAGCAGATAGAATGGCATTTTGTGTGTGATCAGTGTGGAAATTGGTGTGAGATCTTCCAGATTTAGCCTTCTCAGTGTCAGCATCATATGATGAAAGTACCCTTCTCTGTTTCAAGTTCAAAAAAAGTTCACAAATGAGTATATTGCCTGAAGTCATTAATAATTACAAAATGCAAATAGTTCGATGCTTCTTGTTGCAAGAGAATGGGAAACTGCATACAGAGGTTGGCTTCGAGGTTTGACAAGATCAGTAGTTTTGTCTAGATAATGACATCCAAATGTCAGATAAATATAGCATACACAGAAAGATTATTCCCCCAAAATGCAGCCTCAAACCCTCCCTCCAAATGAAATCCCAACCCAAAGCCAAATCCCAGGAGATACAATTGAAGACATCATTTTAGAGGCGCTATCTTTCTTATGAAAAAGGAAAGTCTGATTTTATGAATAATTAATCTAGTAATAATCTTCAAGTACTACAAGGGTTATAATTTCACAAGATCAATTACAATCCCAATCAATGCAATCTAAGTAAGAACACCTTCTTTAGTCAGACGCAAAGCATGATCTTAATAGTTGGTGCAAAAACAAAAAGTATAAACTTATTCTCAAAAGGCAAGGTGAAGAAATCGAGTGATGCCACATTATCATCTAATTGACACACTAATTATGCATTCTCCTCCACCCCCCCCTCCCCCCCCCTTCTCTTCTTTTTTCTCAATTGATGCAGTGTCCTTGTGGAATGGATTAAACTAATAATTCTTATGAAAAGTGTTTTGAGGAAAAAAAGAATGAACAAAAATTGTGTGCAACCAGTGTATTAGATAGATGATGATGTTGCATCACTTGTTTGTTTGACCAAAATATATCGATTTAATCTAAAACATAAGGAACTTTCATGTAATTTTTTATAAGTCGAGGATGTAAAGTGTAACTAAGCCTAACAACAGAGAGGAAATTCTAATTTACCCAAAAAATGAAAAAAAAAGAAAACACCTTAGATCTTTTAAACTATAATGGTTCCACTGTTAATCTTAAGCGTATATAGGTAGTAATGTTTCTTTTAGAAACATTCCATTGATTAACAAATACAATTCAGGTTTATGTAAAAGCACCATGTAGACCACATGAGATTAACTCATTGATCTGAAAACAAAGTCAAGAAAAAAAAAGGTGTTTGTATGGCAAGAAAAAAGTATCAGATGTCTTGATACCAAACTCAAAGTTTTTTTTTTTTGATAAGTAAATAGTTATGTAAAAAGAGATGGGGATGCGGGGTATCGAACCCCAATACCAAACTCAAAGTTCAGTTTACCAGCTAGCCAACACTACAAAAATCCATGACATTTGAAGTTGGAAGCCTTAAACTCAATAGCAGAACTTTCAAATTATAAAAGAAAAGGGTGATACAATCAATAGTGTCAATGATGATGCCACAAACAAGTAAAAAAGTTTGGGAACAAAAATCCTGTACTATTCATATTAATATATTTATGAGGTATGAAAATTTTAAATAGATATGAAAGTTATAAACATTAAAAGCCTAGAAGCCAATATGACTTCACCTCCTTTGATTTCATATTCCCTACAGACAAACCTTGTGTATGTTATTCAATTGACGATGTATTTAGAAGTTGAATTGTCTTATGTTCATTTGTTAATGAAATTGTATGTTCAACTGTTTTGATAGTGTTAACAAATAAAAATCTAAAGGTTGAACCACTTTGGTAAATTTTGTTATTAGGGATTTTTTGCATATTCCAATTATGAAGATATTTTATTTATTTATTTCACTAGATTCATAATATTTGTTCCTTCATTGTTAGTCACATTAATGCCTCCAATATTGAGTTTTGTTATTGTGTTTTACAGGGAATTGCCAAACTTTTGGAAGGTTTCTCCTTAAAATTCATCCTCAATCATGAGGATTATCTGTAAATGTTTTTTTGAAAAACATTTTTGGCCTTCTAGAATTTTGAACAAAAAATTTATCTTGTCTAAAAGAAATCTCAACTTTTCAAAATTACTATCTTGGTATATCATGGATTTTTTACAGGACATTCTTTATAAAGAGAATGTGAACACCCTGTTGTCTAATTCCAGTATTCAAAGCTAAATCTTTATAGTTAAAATAAGCAAAAATTGTTTAGGGTTGAGAGATGCGTCATGGAAAGACATGGTACAAATGAAGAGAACACCACAAAGAGAAAGAAATTCTGGGCATAGAAGTGACAACTTACATGATCCTCAAACTCGGGACTAGTCAAATTGACAGAGAGATTTCTCATCAACAGCAATACCTGGGATAATGCCCATATATTCCTTAAGCAAATCAGTAGCTTCAACAGAGATTATAGCAAGGTAGACAAATCTAAAGCATAAAATCTCTACAGAATAAGAAGGCGAACCATAATTCTTTTGCAGCTAAACATGATAACATGCCAATATGGTTCTATAAAGGTATTAAACTTTTAAATAGGACATACAGTTTCCAAATTTATTTGGTCCATCTGCTTCAGTCTTTGTAAGTGACCAGTGGAATTAGGATCGAAGACACTGCCAATGAAGCCGTAAACTTGAGCAAAATCTGGCATTACTGCAGCAAAAAACAGAGAAAATTTATCAGCAAAAGCAGGTCAAGAAAATAATAAACAGATGATAAACAAAGCTACTAGAAAAAAGTATTGCATAGACAAAATTTTGGATGCATGAACACCAGAAAACAGAGGTATTTCTCGCATAGTATCATTTAGACCTGTGGTTGACCCAAGCTTTATGGTACAAAAGGATAGAAAGTCAAGAAATAACATGTTCTACGACTTCTGAAGCTAATATGCAATTTGGGAAGATTGACTAGACAAGACAGGCTAAATTTTGTAGCCCATGCATTTATGAGTGCTAAATGGTAGAGGCACTTCTTGCATGTGTTCTAAAGTGATCCAATATGGTTCAAAGGGCAGTCAAGAAATGGCATGTGCTTCAAAGTGTGTAGCTAATATGGATTTTGGGAAGAGTGACCAGAAAATAATGTCTGAACTTCATAGCCCATGCATACATGAGTTAAGAAATGGTTACATGCAATGACATTTTAGGTAACAAACATTTAAGCCAAGTAAAAAATGATATGGTCCATTCAACCCTATTAAAGCTGCTAAAACGATTTCTTCACACTTCTTCATTGAAAATCCTTAATGGGCTGACAGCCATGAGCGATGAAACAATGAGACGACATTGCTTCAAGAAGATTACAAGAAAATGATAAAAGCAGCGTACAACCTTGGATTGGGCAGTGAGAAAAGACTACAATCCAAGGTAAAGCAAACTGGTGAAAAAAGATTATAATTGAGACAAGGTGATGTCATGTATCACTTAGAAATTTCTCAAGAAAAAGAAGAAGTGCATTAACTAATCAAGTTTACATCATCAATTTTTGTTTTGGGGATAATCTTGTTCCTATTCAACTGTATTGCACTCATAGAGATGCCACTATAACAGTGCTATTGCACCATTAGCAATTTTCAAATGTTAAGTAAAGTAGAAAACTGAGAGAATGCCAATCAATATATTCTCATACTAATGTAGTAGGAGACCTGGCACTCATTTTCTGATTATACCTGTGCAACAATTGTAAATTAGAATAAGGCACAGGAATACTAACCTCGCGCTGCTGTGTTGCCATGATCCCCTCGATTGATCTTTTCCCCTGTTGGCCACGTCTTTGGCATGCTTTCATTACTACTGCTATAGCAACAATTCTGTGCAATGGTTGGTCCAGCCAATCCTGCATCATCTAAAAACCCAGGCATATATGAAGTTAGCAGAATGGAGATAATAATTATTTTAGAAGAAAGAAAACAAATCCGAGTTCCAACTGGCAAGACAGAGTAGGAACAGCTCAAAACCTTTAGTTGCTTGTGAGACAGTAACCGGTGGCATTGAATTAAAACTCCAGGAAGACACAGCTGAGCTGTTCATTGGATTCCCAAGAACTGATGATGAATCTGGCCTGTAAACATATGATGCAGGCTCAAGCATAACAGATGAAGATTGGTATTGCCCAGTAGCTTGGGATACAACTGGAGCTGCAAGAATAAACAGATGAGCAAAGGAGTATTTCAAACTCTACTACTAGAAATTCCAACGAAAGGAAAAAAAAAAAAAGGGTCTTGAACATGCTAACCATTTTTAGGGGCTTTCTGAGGATACGGATGAGCTGCTTTTCTCTTTGGTCGAGGGGGTGGTACATGTTCACTCGCCCCACTTTTCTGAACCTTCAGAAAGTACTTCTGTGCATGGCTACGTATCTGACAAATGAATATGTATAATAAGCAAAAGAATACAAGCAAGCCTCAGATTTTGCACTCAAATATCTTCAGAAATGTGTAGTTCACAAGCTGTTAGAATGAGTATATATATATATATATATAGCACATGACAACATATGCAAGACCAACCATGCCATGCCATGCCAACAATTACTAGGAGGAAAAAACTTAGATATAGTTCCTTAGATACAGAACCTTAGATTCCCCAATTGAATTCAACCACATGGTTGAATTTATTGTCCTAATATTGTTTGCATTGTAAGTCAATGCTGAATTTAATTAGAGAATGTAAAAAAGAGCACCTAAAGAACCGTAACTAACTTTACCATAACTTCGTAATTCATTTAACGACGATGGAGAAGAAATTACAAGTATCTCATAAATGCCGATAATCACAACTATTTAATTTCTCCAACAAATTGGCTTAGTTAATGACTTTCATCCTCATATTATAATTCCAGATGTATTAACTTCACTGATGATAATAATAATAATAATAAAAGTTAACTACACACAAACAGTGTTACTCCCAAAAGTTTTGTTCATGAGCGATTTTAGTTGTTGAAGTTTAAAAACTAAAAACTAACACGGTCTATCACTCCATCATAAAAAGAAATAAAAGATTAAAATGCAAATGGGCTAAAAGTGAAATTACCTGGATAACAGTTTTAGAGCCTACAAATGCTTCAATTTTCTTCCAGTCACGATCAAATCTGAAATGAGTCAACCACCAATAAGAACCAAAAAAAGGGTACGGAAACGACTCGAATATTGTCAAACTATAATAATTAATTATATAAATAATAGTTTTCAATTCTGAATTTATGTGTTCAATTAATTATGATCTAGAATCTTCCATTAAAGACCCAAAAAAACAAAAAACAAACTTATTTTATTAATTAAGAGGCATAGCTAATTGAATAAAAATAGAAGTAAAAAGTGAAAAAAAAAAAAGTAGTAACACTGACACACACACACACACACACACACTTACAATTGGAGAGCTTCGAGAAACTTATCGTGCTCTTGCTCCGTCCAGCTTTCTCTAGACTTGGTAATCGTATACGGTTTTCGGATCTTCTTACTCGGATCATCCAACAACGACGCCGTATTATTATTATTATTATTATAATTATTAGTACTAGTTGTAGTTGTAGAAGTAGAAGTAGAAGTTGGCGGTGGCAGAGAATTAAAACCCATATTCATTGGATCGAAGAAGTGAAACCCCTGAGCTGCTGGGTTTGGGTTTACAGACAACATATAAGCTCTTTTTTTTAAAAAAAAAAAAAAAAAACAAAACAAAACGATGTGTGTTTTTGCTGTGTGTTTCAGTTTTTTCTGGTTTGAAATGATGAAATTGAAAACAAACCGACCTGATGGTGGAGCCTTTTATAGAGAAAGAGGAGAGAGAATGGGTGGTATGGTTTTGGACGGAACTGTCTGTCCCTAGCAGCTTCGTAATGGCCGTACACGTGGCTGATTTAGGTTGACGATTAAGATATATGGTAACTGTGAGTAAGGCAAGTGGCATCCTTTTTTTTTTTTTTTTTGCTGAATAAGGCAAGTGGCATCCTTGTATACCTATCTATGGCTTCAGTTCATTTTTAAATTATGAAAAATAAATATTGGCTTATTCAAGGATGCCACTTGCCTGAAGCCATAAATATTGGCTTCAGTATGTGTATGTTACGAGTATGTTATATTTGTTTTTTTTTTTTTAAATCGTAACAAAAATATGTAAATACTTACCATATAATTTTTTTAGATAAATACAATTATTTTTGTATCATAACTTTTTAACTCCTATCAAGTATGACTTAATCTTTAGAACATACAAATAAAATTTAAATTTTTTGAGAACAATGTCATAGAAATTACAAATTTTATTATATAGGTCATATAAGTTGATGTCATGATGTGTCACTAATTATAAAAATAACTCAAACACTCATTATTATTTTGATAAAACGACACCAATCATATTTATGTCCACAACAGACTTAGCACAAGAACAATGACAAAGAATTGGGGTATGTGTTTTGTCATGTTTATTTTTTAAATATATTAAACATGACCTTTAGACTTATTTAGTGTGGGTTTGGATTCACGTTTGAGTTTTACGTTTGCGTTTTTCTCCTCTTTTTTTTTTTTTTTTTTTGTTGCTGCACATGTTTTAGAGGGGACAAAATTCACTGTTCACGTACTGTTTAACACTGTTCACGCACTGTTCGTGGGACCCACAGTCACTTTATTCGAAATAAAAATAAAAATGGATTCCACGGTACTATTTACACATTTAAAAATTATTTTGTTACAGTATTTTCAGTTTTCAGTTTCAGCAAAAATAAGTTGTATCCAAACGAATCCTTAGTGTATGTTTGGATAGCACGTTTAAGTGCTGCGTTTGTGTTTTTTTTTTTTTTTTTTTTTTCAGCCGCAACTGTTGACCGGTCTTTTGTGAATAGTGCATAAATGCACTGTTCACGGGTTCCACAAACTCCACTTTTTATCAACTTTTTCATTAAAAATGAGTCCCATGGTACTATTTACATATTTAAAAATTATTTTGCTACAGTGTTTTCAGTTTTCAGTTTTAGCAAAATAAGTTCTATCCAAACAGACCCTTAGTGTTTGACATGTATTTGTTTTATTGAGATTTTTAAATATTTTATATTCCTAATCTGACGCAACAACCAACAAGTTTCAATAAAAAAGTTTTTTTTTTTTTTAACAATCCGAATGTAATGAGCCAATTTTTACATTATTCGTATTTAACACTTGTTATATGTTTAAACTTAAAGTAATGCGTTTAGTTATGTAACTTTGCAAACTGTTACATAACTATCAATGGCATGGATTATGTAAATATCAAGCGCACTTTCCTCAATTCCCCTTCCAGAACCATTGGGAGACGAAACCCTCAGAATGATGAAAATCCAAAGAATAACTTTGCAACAAGCCTTCTTAGGAGAGATCTATCAACATATGCTCATTGCCCTTGAGAAGCTCTGCAATCAAAGAAAATTTCTTTCAGAAATGGAAAAGGTCCATAACAAACTTAAGGACAGTTGCCAAAGAAAAGATTTACAGGTAAAATGTAGTGAGAAAGGCTATGACTGTTCGGTGAAATAAAGAAGTCACTTCAAGAAGTATCCTTTGAGAAAGAAATACCATGTAGAACCAAAAAAGAAAATTTTCAAGAAAATAAAATGGAAATTCCTCAGAAGAAGGCAATTCAAAGGAAAAACTTTAAAAGTCTGTTTCATGTGCTGAAAGCCAGGCCACTTTGCCAAAAATTGCCCAAAAAAAGAAAAGGCAGCAAAGCTTCTTGAACAAGCCCATATTCCTGCAGAAGACGCTCCCTTCTCTTATGTAGAATCACTATTTTCACTTGATGATGAATACTCTCTTCAAGCTCTAGTAGTTATGGGATATTCTACAACAGAAGAAGACTTAGATTCACTTAGTTTAGACGTCTCAGACCCAGAAATTCAAACCATCTATACTTCCCAGCCTATTGTAACCCCCTTAATCAGTCCTACTCCCATAGCCCAAGTATGTCCTTCCTGACACTTATTCTAGACTCATTCCAATTATAGCCCCTTTTGACACTGGAGCTACAACAACAATTCTTCATCCCAAAATCTTAAGCAAGTGATCCAGAAGTAGATCTCCTTGGAGAATCCTCTGGGAAAATTGTGGGCAGTTCCCAAGGGTTTTCATGTGGTCATTGTTGCCTATAGGCTTTTGCAATACTTGGGCCTGTTTTAGATAAAGTTCTTGTATTAAGAGCTTCTGTCCTTTTGAGAGCTTTCTGACAACATAACTAGGAGGGGTCCATATGTACATGGAGGGAGTCATCTGGGTTAGTGAGCCAATGAACTTCTGGCAGGTGAAAGATTTCTTCTGTCTGGATGTCATTTTTCTAGTTGAGCTTGACAATCATTGATCTTGCAGTGATTTTGTGTCCAAATCTTAAATGATCTGTAGTAGGCTATTGCTTCCAATTCCATTATGAGCATCATTTTTCAAAATTTCAAACCAGAATTTTCGAAAATATTTGTTTTCATTGGGGAAGAGAAGCCTGTAAAATCTTGGTTCAAAATGAACACATAAGTAATACTCATTAAGTAAGCATCACATGTAAAGATAATGTAATACTGTCCAGTTGGCTATCCAAAAAGCAAAATGGGTTTTTCATGGCTGGTCTAGGTCAGGATAAAGGGCAAGAAAATGGTTGTGGTATTGTTTATGGTAATCATGGAGGACTTTGATGATTTTTTTGGATCTAGCTTCAAGGGTCAGGGTTTTTATCTGGTCTTTTATTTCGGGGGAAGGCTTTCTATCATATTGAACAGAACGGAGAATTAAATATAACAAACTGACTGATATTATTAAATTGAAAAATGTTTTTACATATGACATAAGGACTTTACATATCATAGAGGAAATGTTTCGGAGGCTGATTTATGCCTCTTCTTAACAATGCATGCTCCTTTTTATAGCCTATGAAATTCAAACAAGATTCCAATACAGTTTTGGCTGTCTACACAGTGGGTGGTAGGGGCTTGGTTGCTGGTGGGCAAATGTCTACGAAGTACAGCATGTCCTTCTAAGCAAGATAAAATCTTCTAACGGTTGTGGATAAGGCTGATTGGTAAGGGCTGCTTCAAGACGTTTTTAGGACCTTTTTTTTTTTTTTTTGGGAAAACTCTTAGTTCCACCCGTCTCTTCCTTGGAACCATTCTTCGTCGACGTCAGCATTTGGGTCATGGTTATCATAATAGGAGTCATGGTGGTCAACTAGAGGATTAGGCAGTTCCCAAGGGTCTTCAAGTGGCCATTGTTGCCTATAGGCTTCTAGAGTACTTGGGCATGTTTCACGTAGAGTTCCTGTGTGTGTGGGGGCATGTTTCACGTAGAGTTCCTATGTGTGTGTGTGTAAAAGATTATGGATAAAATCAATTTCACATATAAGAGTAATTATCAGGTACTTATGGATAAGGGTGAAGTGAAAGCGGGTGTATATGTTGGATTATTAAAATACTGCAAGTGGAACTCGTAGTTAAACTGAGGTCATATAGAGGCACTTCTTAGTTAAATTGATAAGAATGTATTTAAAAATTTAAACGAAATTCTTATAAAAAAATAAATTTATAAAAATTATACAAAAATGAGTAACAAATCTACTCATATGCAAAATACTCACGCATTATCGAAAATTTAATCAATTCTATAAATATTTAGTAAAATCTATAAAGCTAGCTGTTGATGGATTTGATTTGGAAAAAAAAATTATATATATATATAAATGGATTTTTAGAAAATAAAGCAATTCAAGCTCATGCTTAGAATCGATTTTTAAATAAGTCAAACTTAAATATAATAATGTGTTTCTAAACAAAGTTAAAAGAATGGGTAGAACTTAGGTACAATACTTAGGTGTTATTCCTTAGGTTTTTCTCTTAAAATTCAGCTATATAGTTACTTAACTAAAAATACACTTCTATGTCATAAGAAAAAAGTTATATGACTAAATTTTAAGATGGAAACCTAAAGAACAATACCTAAGATATTGTACTTAAGTTTTGTTCCAAAAGAATAAGCTTTAAGTATATATAATATTATATGTTGATATGTATATGTGTGTAAAAATATAGTTATATAGTTTGTGTCTTGTAATTGGATTGTATAAGTTTGTAAATAAGTTCAAAAAATTTTAAATTATTTTTTGTAATCAACTGATGATAGAAATAGTTCATTTTGTAAAAAAAAGCTATATATAATTTTTAAAAATTAAAGGTTTGTGAATATAATCTTTATAAGTTCATAAATGTAAATCATTCTATCTAATTATTTCAAATAATCTAATCTTAATTATAATATAGTTATTAATTATTAGCACATATTCCCTTAAAAAAACAATTATTAGCACATATTTGTGAAAGACTAAAATTTATAATCTTAGTGTTTATTATATTTGGGAAAAATAAATTAAATTTGAACACATAATCGAACTCGGTGATGATCACAAGCTTGAATCGGGTTCAAAATAAATTAAGTGAAAAAATCATAAACTTTTAATACTTGCCTAAGGTCAACTTGTTTACAACTATTTTATGAGAGAGTTCTTCTACGGTCACAAGAAGATCTTACAATATTTTCACAAGAAATTAAGATATTAGCTCACCATAAATCAACATAAAATAAAATAAAATATTTACACGGATTCACACAACTCAAACAAGGTGGTTGTGTAATATTGTGAGAGTTTGTTGTATCCATAGATTCTTCCATATGACAAGTACATTTAGATGGAGATTTGATTATCATCTTTTATTGAAATTATTTATTTATTTTAATAATTCAATGGTTATAATAGAGGAGAGAGAGGGGAGAATTTAAATCATGAACGTCTCTATTGAAAAAAACCAAAAATACCAATTGAGCTAAGACTCTTGGCTTTACTAAACTTATATTTCAAGTTTCAAATCATGTGTAAGTTGAAAAATTATAACTTAAATTGGTCTTAACTCGTAAGTCCATACTAGTGGACCCTTAAAAAAGGTTGAACTAACTACATTAATGGTCTATTAAAAAGGTTGAACTCTCAAATAAAAGAACAAAATCTTAACTAAAATTAGATATGATCTTTTGACCATTTAGAAGGCTTGCTTAGGTTTTTTTCTTGGTTCTATCTTTTAATCTTGCACGCGAAGCATAGTCACATTCCTTAATCTCTTCTAAATCAATTTTATCGAGAGAGAAATTTATTTGAATAAAAAATAGTATAATTTAGTAATTTACAAATTTTCAGAATAGATTTTGGGAGGCTTTACAATCTCAAAGACCAGAGCTATATGCATTGATTATGATGCATATCCTATCACTGATATTACTGAACCCTTATAAATCTGAAATCAAACTAAGAATATGCATCATGTACCATGGTTACAACTTACAACTTACAAGTTCGATCTCACTCTCTCACTCTTTTTTTTTTTCTTGGTTTAAAAAGAAATATAAAATCTTTTTGCAGGTTAGATATGTTTGTTTACCTATATTGATTTTGTTGGTAGTCTATTGCCCAATCGCATTATTAACATGTTAAACAAGTGATATCAGTCAAAACACGGTTTATATGTGTAGACCACATGTTCTTGATTAGTGCATTTTTTTATTGGCTATGTTGAAATTAAATTTGCAGTTAACACTTTTATATGAAAAATACTACTATTTTGTTTTAAATATTCGGTTACCCAACCAAACGGGCAACACCTTAAAAGACAAATTAACTGAAAGCCACGAAGGTGCTAGAACCCTACAACTTTCCCACCACACGATTTATTCGGTGTCTCCGGGTAAGGTTGCAGAGCAATGTACCTGTCACTCTCAAAAGAGATAATTTATAAAGCTATAGGTTAGTTTTAAATTTTCTATTATAAGAAAAGGCACCTTTTGACTCTTCTTACCTATAAAAAAACAGTGGGTTATAAAAAACAAAAATAGGAGAGGACATGGAAAAGTCTGATAATACTGATTTTGTCAAAGATTAAATAATGTTTTTGTGCTATGGTGAGAGAGAATGAGATCAATGAGTGAGTGTATGACTTTTTTTTTTTTTTTTTTTTTTTTGATGAAGTAACCAGTGTATATAGCTCTGGCCTTCGATTTGGAAATTTCAAGAATCCAATGTTACTGAATGTGAGTAGTGGAGAAAAAATGATAGATCTATGTGAAAATAATAAGTAGCTAATTGCAGTCTATCATATAAAATAACTAGATTTGATTTTGTCACCTAATAAGCAAAAGAATACATGCAACCCTCAGATTTTGCACTCAAATATCTTCAGAAATGTGTAGTTCACAAGCTGTTAGAATGAGCCAAAAGAATATATATATATATATATATATAAGCATATATCACATGACAACATATGCAAGACCGACCACGCCATGCCAACAATTACTAAGAGGACAAAACTTAGATATAGTTCCTTAGATACAGAACCTTAGATTTCCCAATTGAATTCAACCATGTAGTTACATTAACCACAACCACATGGTTGAATTGATTGTCCTAATATTGTTTGCATTGTAAGTCAATATTGAATTTAATTAGAGAATGTTAAAAAGAGCATCTAAAGAACTGTACCTAACTTTACCATTACTTCGTAATTCATTTAACGACAATGGAGAAGAAATTACAAGTATCTCATTAATGCCGATAATCACAACTATTTCTCCATCGAATTGGCTTAGTTAAAGACTTTCATCCTCATATTATTCTAGATGTATTAACTTCATTGATGATAATAATAAAGAAAGTTAAGTTAACTACACACACTGTTACAATGTTACTCCCAAAAGTTTTGTTCATGAGCGATTTTAGTTGTTGAAGTTTAAAGTTTAGATAAGGTGGCCGAACTAAAAACTGATATTGACACTGACTCGATCTATCACTCCATAAGGAATAAAAGCAAAATCAGTTTAAAATGCAAACGGGCTAAAATTGAAGCAGTGAAATTACCTGGATAACAGTTTTAGAGCCAACAAATGCTTCAATTTTCTTCCAGTCACAATCAAATCTAAATGAGTCAATACCCAATAAGAACCACAAAAATGGTATGAAAATGACTTGAATTGTCAAACTATAATAATTAAATAAACAATAGTTTTCAATTTTGAATTTATGTGTTCAATTAATTATGATCTAGTATCTTCCATTAAAGACCCAAAAAAAACAAAAACAAAAACAAAAACTTATTTTATTAATTAAGGCATAGCTAATTGAATAAAAATAGAAGTAAAAAGTGAAAAAAAAAAGAAAAAAAAGAAAAAAGAAGAAGAAGAAGAAGTAGTAACGCACACACACTTACAATTGGAGAGCTTCAAGAAACTTATCATGCTCTTGCTTCGTCCAGCTTTCTCTAGACTTGGTAATCGTATACGGTTTTTGGATCTTCTTACTCGGATCATCCAACAACGACGCCGTATTATTATTAGTAATAGTAGTAGTAGTAGTAGTAGTAGTAGTAGTAGTAGTAGTAGTAGTAGTAGTAGTAGTACTAGTTGTAGTTGTAGTTGTAGTTGTAGTAGTAATAGTAGTTGGTGGTGGCAGAGAATTAAAACCCATATTCATTGGATCAAAGAAGTGAAACCCCTGAGCTGCAGGTACCTCCTTTGTCATTGAGAATTAAAACCCATCTTCCTCCGTCATTGCAATCATTTTCCCTCTATCATGATCATCACTGAAACTCGTGTTGGTGGTGATAGGGCTGCCAAGATTATTGAGGGTCTCCCTTATGATGGTTTCTTTGTTATTGAAACCATTGGTTACGCGGGGGGACTTTGGTTACTTTGGAAAAAAGAGGAGGTGGAAGTGATTGTGCTGGTTGCCACTGAACAAGAGATTCATGCAACTATTAAGGTATGTAATTCTGACCTTACTTGGCTTATTTCTTCTATCTATGCTAGTCCTCGTTTAGCTGAAATAAAAATTTTATGGGAAAATCTATCTCAAGTAGCTTTGTTGCACACCCTTCCCAGGCTTCTGTTGGGTGACTTTAATGATATTTTGTGCGGAAATGACAAAATGGGGGGTAGGCAGATCGATCTAATAGAGCATTAGAATTTAAATCCTGTTTGGATGATTGCAATTTTTTGGACCTTGGTTTTTTGGGACCGAAGTGCACTTGGACAAATGGTAGACAAGTGTTTGACCTTATTCTCGAGCGCATTAATAGATGTTTTGTAAATCCTACTTGGAGAATTCTTTTCCCTGAAGCCTCGGTGACTCATTTGCCTAGGGTGTTTTATGATCACTGCCATGTTCTCTTTGAATTATCTAGACCCCCCCCCCCCTACTACAGCTGATAAACCATTTAGATTCCACACGATGTGGATTCACCACCCTGAGTTTCCTAACATTGTTAGGAAAGCCTGGGAGTCTAGTCCTAATCTTCACACGACTATTGAGAATTTTGTGGACAAAGCTAAAATATGGAACATAACGGTCTTTGGGAATGTGTTTGCTCGTAAGAAAAGAGTTCTAGCCAGGTTTAATGGGGCCCAAAAAGCTCTGTCCAATGGCCCAAGTTAGTTTCTGATCCAATTGGAAAGGAACCTCATTGAAGAATACAACCTAATTTTGCGACAAGAACAATAATATTGGGCCTTAGAATCCCGGCTTAATTGGGCTGCTTTTGGTGACTCAAATACCTCCTTCTTTCATGTTTCTACTTTGGTCAGGAGGCATAGGAATAAGATTCGGAGTTTAAAAAATTCTGTTGGTGAGTGGATAACCAATGATGAAGGGGTTGAGAACCTTATCCTCTCGGGGTTTAAAGAGATCTTCCAAACAGAATGTTTAGCCTCTTCCTGGGCTTCTAAGATACAGGAGTTTTGCTGCTGCACCTTCACTGAAGAAGAGCGAGCCACTTTGGATGCCCTTGTTTTGGATGAAGAAATTAGGCAGGGCCTTTGGGCTTTGAAGCCTTTTAAAGCTCTTGGGCTTGATGGCTTGCATGCGGGGTTTTTCCAATATTTTTGGAATAATGTTAAAGATTCGGTTTGTAAAGAAGTTTCAAGCATTTTTGACTCAAGGGTGATACTTGATTTTTTGAATGAAACTTTAATCTCCCTTGTTCCGAAATGCCCTAACCCGGAAAGCCTAAACAATTTTAGACCCATTAGTCTATGTAATTCCATCTATAAAGTTGTCACAAAAATCATTGTTGGCCGCATTAGACCTCTCTTGGATAAGTTAATCTCTCCCAATCAGATTGCTTTTGTGCCAGGCAGAAGAGGGTTGGACAATGTTATTGTTGCTCAAGAGCTTATTCATTCTCTTGACAAAAAGAAGGGTAAAGCGGGCTTTATGGCTATCAAGGTTGATCTTGTCAAGGCTTATGATCGCCTCGAGTGGTCATTCATTCACAAGGTCCTTAAAGCATTTCAGTTCCCGGAGGAGTTGATTAAGCTCATTATGAGCTGTGTTTCTTCAACATCTATCTCTATCCTTCTCAATGGAGGTAAGCTTACCCCCTTTAAGCCCACGAGAGGAATACGTCAAGGTGACCCCCTTTCGTCGTACTTGTTTATTCTGTGTATGGAATACCTTGGGTTCCTCATTAATGAAAGTTGTAGAAAAGAAGAATGGGCACCGCTGAAAGCCTCAAAGCAAAACTTGGGCATCTCACACATTTTCTTCGAGGATGACCTCATGCTTTTTGCCAAAGCCAATAAGGCAGGAGTTGATTCTATAAAGAAGGTGTTAAGCAAATTTTGCAAGGAATTTGGTCAATTCATTAGTGTTGAAAAATCCCGCATCTATTTCTCGCCTAATGTCCCTTCAAACATTAGAGATGATATTTGTGGGCTGCTAAACATTGCTGAAACTTCATGTTTAGGAAAGTATTTGGGCTTCCCCCTAAATCATAGAGGTGCTGGCTGAAATAGATACAACTTCATAAAAGGCACCACAATTAAAATAACAGTATTTTATTTTAACCCAGGGGGTTGGCCGAGTTGGTTGGGCTCTTGGTCTCAAAGTACTTGTACTGTGCTCAACTAGGTGTACTCCCTAGTTCGAGTCCTGCTACCTGCACTTTGAAAATAATTTCTTGGGCTAGTGCTTTACCCCTTCGTGGGCCCACTCGATACGAACAGTGATTAGTTTCTGGTTGAAAGCCTTAAAAAACACTGTGGGAAACCAAAAAAAAAAAAAAAAAAGAGAAAGAGGAGAGAGAATGGGTGGTATGGTTTTGGACGGAACTGTCTGTCCCTAGCAGCTTCATAATGGCCGTACACGTGGCTGATTTTGGTTGAGGATTAAGATATATGGTAACTGTGAGTAAGGCAAGTGGCATCCTTGTATACCTATGCTATGGGTTCAGTTCATTTTTAAATTTTGAAAAATAAATATTGGATTCTCTTTTTCAAATTTTAACTAGACTATATATATGACACTTCCTAGATACGGTTTAATACATCAAGTGGGTCATTCCACCTAGGGGTGTCAAATGGGCGGGTTGGGTCATAAATGGGTTGGGTGTGTAATTATCCATTTATGACCCGTTTATATATAAATAAATTATCTATTACCAACCCAACCCATCTATATATATATATATAAAACTAAAGCCTTTGAAGCTCCCACAATTTTTCACGTCACCACTATTTTAATTTTCTTTTTATTTTAGGTTTTATATCTTATATATTTATTATTTTTTTAAACAAAACTACTCTATATAAAACCCTACTACAAGACCATACGCAGTAAAACCTGTCTACAAGACCATACGCAAGAAACCTAAAAACTAAAAACCCTAGACTATTTGTGGTTCAATTTCTTCCTTCTCTACTCCGGTCTCTATCTTTACACTTTGCTTCTATAGTCAGTACCATCTGAGACTTGGCTTTAAGTTGCAAATGGATTGTGTTTGCGTCTAAATTGTGGTTTGTTAAGGCTTGAGTTTAACTTGATCTAGTATGTCTTTCATCTTTGAAATTTCAAAATATATCAAAAAATCCATAAGGGAATCTCACCAGAGTGGGAATTATCTTAGAAAGCCACGTAAGGAAGAGGAAGTCAGCGAGAAGAAAAGATAAGCCATGGGGCTTCTTTGGGAAGTTTGTTTACTCACAGCCACCTTTTATTCGACTTATAAGTTGTAATCCTACGTTTAGAAAGAGAAAAACAAAACTCTAAACCGGAAAAGCTAAAAAAAATTTCAGCAATTTAATTTGAGATTTTTTGATTTGTAGGTGGTTGCAAACCATTATGGAGTGAGCCAAGCTTCTTAGAGAGCAACCTTATTGCAAGGCTGAAGGTGATAAAATTTTTTGACCCTTACGTTTTTTTTAATACTTTTTTTTAATCGGTTTTCCCTACTCTCTTGCATTTTGGGGTTTATTGCATTGATTAGCAATGTTGATGATTTTTTTTAAGGGAATGCCTTAATGAAGATATATAGAGAGAGAGATTAAAGATTGGGGAGCTGTAGTTTTATTTTTCCCTCCACCACTAATTTGAAAAGGAAATAAAATCTTTTGAATATTTTTTTTGTTAGTTTATTTGTTTTTCATGATTTCAAATCCTGATGAGAATCACTTTTGCTATGGAATACTAGACATATTTCACCATTAATCTGTTACGAATATATTTGTATTTTAGCGTTCATATACAATGATGCTAGGTGTAATCAAGAAACAATAATAATTTATAATAAAAAAACTAACACATAAAACAATTGTAAACTTTGATTTATAACTTTGTTTTATTTTTTTTTATTGTTGGTATGTAAAGAAAAGGTTGGCTAGAGTCATGAAATACATCTTTATAGATTTGAATTTGAATTTAAATTATTAAATATGTTATTAGTAGCTCATCTTTAGCTTGAATTTAATGTCTCACCCTTTTCTTTTTCATATATATGATCAATTTATATTTTTACTCGATTAATGCTCTTTTTTGCCATTCAATTGGTACCTTTTCTTCTTTTTTACGTTCATATATTTCAACATCTATTCTTTCCAAATTTGTGTAATGAGGGTTTGTTTTGTTTATTGGCTTACAAGTGTCCAAAGCAATTTTTTTTTTAAAAAAATAGTTCTACTATTTAAGCCAGATGTCTAAAGCAATCTTTACTCAAAATTTGGTACATTTATTTGTCTTTGCTTCCTAACAATATCATTTTATTCATATGAAGGTTGAGACTATACAACATTATTGGTGTTAGAGTTTCACTTTTGGTCTTAGTATTTTATTTTTCCTCTTAAGTTGTAACTTTTATAAGTGAAAATTTACAACTTTTGTTCGACTCTTCTGTGCAATTTATTTCAGCAATTGTGTAAATTGGCATTATATTTCCTTTTCAATCCCATTGAGGTCTAGCATCTTTGTTTACTGACAATATTAGAATTTAGATACATCTTGAATATCAAGAATGATTAATATAATTTATGAAAGATATTTGATTGAATGAGTATGGAATTAACTATATTTGCGTAATTAATTGTATTGGAGTGTACTTATATTAGTTATATATTTTCTAAATATTATCTCAAACTCTTGGTTATCACGATATCTCATTGTATGTGATAGATTTTATTACTTTGTAAGTGATAGATTTTATTGGTTTGATATATAATTTATACCAGATCTTGATTTTTTTTTTTTTTTTTTTCATATTGGGGAAGTTATCAATAGTTTTCTCGTGCATCGCACGAGTTAGCGACTAGATTAATTAGTAACCCATTCAATTAACCCATTTAACCCAACCAAAAAAATAAAGAAAAAACCCAAGGAGTGGAAGAAAAATTAGAGAGACACAAAGAATTTGGACAAAGAGAGCACACCTTGCCTCTCTTCCCAAACCCTTTTCTCAACACTTCCCCTTTTTGATTCTGAAACTAATTTTCTCAGATCTCAAATTTTCACGGAAAATCTTCGCGGGAGCCATTTGGTAGGTGAGAAAATATGCTCCAATTGCTTCGGTCCCTGTTTGGCAACGCATTTACTGTTAATTATGCTATTTTTAAGGTAGCTCTGTTTGGATTTCAAAATCTTTCATGCTTTCTTAGACCCGTGTTAGTTTTTAGTTTAGAAAGATACTTGAAATGAAACTGCAATAAGTGATTAGTTTTGAATTGGAGCTGATTCCGTCTTCGCTCACCTCGTTCGCGCTCCCGAAGATCCTTTCCTCGCCGTAATCTCTCTCTCTCTACTCTCTGTTTTATCTATCTATGTATATGTATGTTGGTATATACGAGTTAGCCTCTGTTTGGTTGCAAAGAAAACTGAGAGAAAAAGAAAATCTGATTCTGCAAAATCTGATTTCTCTGTGATTCGTATTTTTTATTTTATTTTTTTTTGTGATTGAAATTGTTCGTTGTCGGTGTAAAGGATGTTGAGCACGAACACAAAAGACGGTGAGATCTCTAAAAATTTATTGAGTTTATTTCGCTGCTCTGGATTTTTCTCAGCATCCAAACAGAGCATCAACCGAACCTGCCCATTTAAATCTAAACCATTAGAGTGAATACTGGCTACCGGTCAAACAAGTTCTATATATAAGTTAAAAAAAAAACTCAAAAACAGAATTCTCTCTATCACGCTTCTTTCTCTTTATCACGCTTCCGATTCGGTTTATCTAAAGAACCCAGAATTGGGCTTCTTCTGTATTAGCTTCTTCTCTTACTAATCAACCACAAGGTCAAGAACCCAGGGCAGCTAAACAAAACCCAAAGAAGAAACAGTATCGGCCGGCAACGATATTTGAAATAGGTTTCTCTTTCTCTTTCTCTCACACGAAGTTGATTTTACTACTAATATGCAGATTAGTAAAGTTTCTTTTGACTATCAACGCATGATTTGTCTTTAGTTCTATTCATTGTTAGTAATCCCTAATGCTATTAATTGATTTGGGTTTTTATTTTTATTATTTTGATGATAGGAGATTTGGGTGTTGTTTGTTAACTTTGTTTCGAAAGTTGATTTGGAATTTCCGAAACAAAATTTCAATACCCATGATTGCTTTACCATAATTCTCCCCCACCACCAAATAAATAATATAAAAAAGCATAATAATAAAAAATAAAATTTGCTGTTGTAATGGGAGGGTCTGTCAACTATGCTTGTAACAAAATGTAATAGTGGCAGACTGGGCTGGTAGAGTAAATGAGTTTCATGTCTGGCTAGGGGAAGGCTCTCCTCTGACTTCTTCAAACATTTGTACAACAAGAACTAGTCGTCTTGTTCCTTAATACAACATTTGAACCGGTAACTTTCAATTATTGTATCTCGGTGCCCAATCCCATATTATTGGGCTGATTAGCACTTTGATTCTTACTTGTGTCTGTAAAGAAATAACATTGTACTACATTAGTGAAGACTTAAGTTTCTATAATGTTCACCTTGATTCTAATGGCTTCTGTTGTTCTCCATGTCTGGCTGCCCCTTTGCCCTCTATTTCAGGGGGGAAAAAGGTGCTTAACTTTATTTTAATGGTTTCTATTTAGGAGTTTCATACCCGTAACAAGAAAAAATATTTGTTTTGTGTGTGTGTGTGTTTATACTATCTTATTGTTGGTATGCCACTTTTTATTTTGTGTTTAGGTCTTAATGACAAAATGATTTACTCAATAATATTGTTCTATGGATATATTGCTCTTATCTATGAGTAGAGGTTGTTGTTTACCTCTCTTTAATATTCTTAGAAGCTCAAATTTGGAAATTCAGATGCTAAGAGGTTATTAACACTATTTTTAGAGGATTGAAGGATAGACAAGATTTAATCTCTTTTGCTTTGCCATATGTGGACCCTTGGCAAGAAAGGAATAGTTGACCTTCAATACAATGAGGTTGCTCCGGATATGTTGAAGTCTTTGTTGTTAAGTTAGCTGTATGATTGGATGATATCTTTTCTTCCTCCTTTCTATTGATACTTGTTCTTTTTGTTTTAATGTCATTGTGTCTGTGTACACAACTTGTGTACATGGTGTACTTTGAGATTTTTTTTTTATTAACGTTTATTACTTATCAAAATAAAAATAGTTTGTTTGATTTTTAGGTTGAATTGAATGTGTAGGTTGTTCTCTTTCCTAGAAAATTTGATCATTTTGTCTACTAAGCCCATCAAGAGAAAATGCCTCTCGATTACCTGCTAATTGATTTTAGCAGGTGGGGTCAGTTGCCCATAGGTTTTACTAGTTAGAGGCGAGTCCAAAGGGGTCTTCTTTAGAAAGGTTTCCTACTTTATCAAAAACAAATGTTGTGCCTATTGTATAGGTTTGAAGTAACATGAACCACTGTGATATCCACAGTGGGATCAAATAAGATATAAAAAGTAAAAGATGATAAATTGAGGATTATACTGGAAGGGACACAGTGTTCTGTTTTAGGACTCTTGCTGAGTTCATGAACATTTATGTTAGCAACTCAGTTACTTTCATGAATATTATGTATGCATGCATGTGATACTATTGGTATTTATTTGGCTTGGTAAAAAGGTTTTTAATACATTATGTGATTGAGTGTGACTACTGAAATTAATAAATTATATGTTTGGCTTGGTAAATTTACATTTTTCATGATTCATTAGCGTACTCCTAGAATATGTAACTAAAAGGGAGTGTATTTAATTAAGTAAAGTGTCGATAATATAATATTGAAATTGATTTCTGATCATGAATTTATAGTTTACATTTTTTGTAATGCTCTGTAAATGAGAAGTTGATTAAAGGTTATTGTTAATCAGAGTAGTGGGAAAATGGTTTCTGAATTAATAAATGCAAACCCAATTGTGTATGAGAAGAAAGAGCGTCGAGCACGAAGCGTGCCAACTGCTGTGGAAGAGTATGTTGTTGAACCCATTGACCAACAAGAAGTTTTTGATATCCTTTCTCTTCAATTATTTTGGTATGGTCTATGTACTTTTAAAAGTACTTATTATAGAGGAATATCAAAAGTTGTGTTTAGGGAATTGGGATTGGATGGACACAATTTTTTTTTTTTTTTTGCTTTTTGAGTTGTTTTGAGCTTACTTTGGGAATTAGTTCCTCTACTTTTGACATGGAAATGAAATGAAAGAAATAATACTTGGTTTTTGACTCTCTCACATACATGCACGCCCACACTCATGCATGTTGGTGCAAACAAATAATACTTGATTTTAGTTCCATGTGTCTTTTTTTTTTTCGTTTTTCATACAATCATCTTTAGGTTTACAGCCATATAGATGTGTGTATGTAAGCTGATACTTAACAAGTAAATAAAATATGGTTTCAGCATCAGCTAAACATGTTATTATTGGATGCTTGACATCTTAAGTTAAAATTTAAGTTCTGAATTAATATATGCTGAACTTAAAATAAATATGTTTATATTCCATTTTCTTTTGAACATCGTAGTTCCTAAGATGCTTTCTGAAGTTGATCACTCATTTCTGGTTATGATATGGAAGAGAATGTACAAGTTCATTTTGCATCTAATTATGTGTGGGTAGTTATTCCTTCTTCTTCTTCTTTTCTCCTTAACATTCTTAAATCATGTAAGAGATATAAAAGACCCAGAGCATCCATACTCTTTGGAGGAGCTCAAAGTAATAACAGAAGATGCAATCGAAGTAGATGACCAACAAAGTTATGTTAGGTAGTGACAATATTCTCTCTAACTTATTCTTGATCCTATAATGCATTCTTTGTTGATTGTGTTCTTTTCTCCTCATTCTAATAAAAAGGGTGCTTTGCTTCAGGATCACATTTACTCCCACAGTTGAACATTGTAGTATGGCAACAATTATTGGTCTTTGCTTGCGAGTAAAACTTTTGAGGAGCTTACCCTCTCGTTACAAGGTATCGACCTTATTTCCTTATTGTGAACTTTGTTGACAAATTATTCATTTATCAGACAAGTGAATGTATTTTGGAATATTAGGACTTCATACCTGCATTTTCATTTTTAAAATTCCTTAAGTTATTTTGCATGAACATGTAGAACCAGCATTCAGTTTAACAAATCACAGACCAGTAATAGAGAATCAGTACATTAGAGATTTTATACTTGTATGCTTCCTTTGGGCCAAATGTTTTTTATTTGGGTGTGGGGAGAAAGGGGGGGGGGGGGGGGGGGGGGTAAGAGTTTGACAGGTTTGTACACTGCTCTAAATAAGCTGATTAATGCATAAGATTGATAGACTTTGCCTATGTTTGGGCCAAAGGTTGTTTTTAATGTTGTGTATTTGGAGGGAACGCAATAACCGCATGTTTGAAGATGTGGAGAGTGGCAAATCAGCTTCTTGCCTCTTTTGCCTTCTCTTTATTTGACCAGTCTTGGGCTTGGGGACTCACAACTAGTGATTCCCTCCTGATGTTTATAGACTCTCTTCTTTCTTATACATAGTTTTGTTATTTTCCTTTTTTCTTTCTTTTTGTTCTCTTTGGCTGCTTTGTTTTTTTCTGCATGAAGTAGTCTTTTTTCAATAAATTTTTCTTACCTATCAAAAAAAAAAAAAAAAAAATTTTTGTTGGTCTTTTATCCTTGATGAATGGGTTGATGGCTCTTTCTAAGTAGAAATATATGGATAACAAATGCATGCATAGTGTAAAAATCACCTTAGAAACAGTGTAAGATCTGCAGTGTTAGCTTTAAACAATGGACAGTCTGCAAGCTTGTTAGCTTTGCACATTTAACTGCAAAATGCCTGATATTTTTCCAATAAGCTCTAGCTTAAATGACACTTCTTTCTCCCATCAAAGCCACAAGTGTGTCTAACTAAGATTTTGTTTTACTATTTTTGGATACATGTATGTAATTAATGTTAGATGTTATAGATTTAAATGATATGAGGACCAATGTCTTAAAACATACATGGAGTGAGATAAGTTCAAGGACTATGATGTGTAACACATGAGGCGATATCTCATGAGCTCACTCCACTCATAGACTGTGGGTCCTACAGGTGTTGTTGTTTGACTTGTATACCCTCAGGTGAGCATTTACCCACAATTATCATTTAGTGATACACTGATGCCACTTGATGGTTTATATTGGAATTTGGAACATAATTTATGTAAACCGTGTCTTTGTTACTTTTTTTTTTTGTTTATATGAAATTTGAACTGGGCTTGGAATCTCTTGTGCTACATGTAAGATTTACCTCATTACAACTCTTTCTAAATTTTTGTTTAGGTTGATATTAGGGTTGCCCCTGGATCTCATGCATCCGAGTCTGCAGGTAATCACTCTCTCTCTCTCTAGCTAGCATGTGCATGATTATCTACATGTGGTTCTTAGATTATGGATCTATTACTTATCAAGTTAATGCATGGTATGTAGAGTCACGTTTGCCAAGCTAACATGCTATTCAGCTTATCTAAATCCCAGTCATGTCTACTCTCTTGAAGTGCTTTTTTAAATCCTTACCTATAAAGAAATACTAGTCTATTGCGCAGGCCCTTAATGTCAATATCATATAATTTAAAGACGCAATATACCAATATTGCTATTGAAGTTCACTTGTATGCCTGCTCATTATATAGCATTTCATAGACTTGGAAACAAGGACTTACTCGATGGTTTAGAGATTTCAGGCCGATCATCTTCATTCTATTATGTTTTAGATATGCTTATTTTTGAGTCTTAGAATGCTTTTGTGGGTGGTAGACAGATTCTGGATTCAGTTCTCATTGCTAATGACTGTGTAGACTGCCGTGTGTGTGTGAGGAGCAAAATCCCAGGAGTGATATGCAAATTGGACATTGAAAAAGCTTATGACCATATAAATTGGGAGTCTCTTATCTACTTATTAGGGAGGATGGGTTTGGCAATAATATATGCTCCCCGCTCTATGGTAACAAAACATTTTTGTATTACTACTCTTCTAGAAAGAACAACGGTATCATCAATTGACCATGAATAACTTCTGAAAAAAAAAAAGTTTAAAAAATTAAACAATCTTTTAGAAGTGACTTATCTGTATACTTGTACACTTAAAAGCAAAATCTCTTGAAATTCTAATTCTTACACAAAAGAAATTAAATATAAACTACAAAACAACCAAAAACTTATTGTTTGCTGAGATGAACTTATTGCAAAGTTGGTTGTTACCTCATATTTGCAGGATCAATTACATCTTTCTATTTTTTAGCTCTTTAAAGAGCAATACTTGTTAAGTTAAAACTATACTCTATAGTCAAATTGTCCAATATTTTAAGTCATGTTAACGGGTGCTCTTAAGGCAATTTGTTAACAAACCATTTTAGGAAAGTTTTGACACCACTTTTATTGGAAATAGAAAAAGCTATCAAGACATTGATTGCTTTTTTTTCTTTTCCCATAAAAACATTCTTAAAATGGTTCACTAACAAATTCCCTTAGGGCATTCATTAACATTTTTCTATTTTAAAAGGTCTCCATTGTGTAGACCTTCATTTTGTGACAGAGAGGCTGGATTGGTTAAATCATCACTGTTGGGTAGTCAAGAACCATCATAGAATGAAGATGATCATTTCATATAAGCAACAAATAGACACATTTATTTTCCACATGGAAAACTGTTTTTTGATGAAAACTAAACCCACCGTATTAAAACACACATGATAATTAATACTTTAAACACTTATTGAAGTATAAGTGGACTGACTATAAAGACAATTACTTCTATAACCACCAAGGGCTGACCCACGTTAGGGCCAAGGGGGTCCATACAATATAGATATGTTTGAACCTTTAGTGATCCAAAGTTCCATGGTCCTTGGAAGACTTTCTCTGCTAATTTGTAGATTTGTTATGAAGAAGAGGAGTTTGAGAGCAGGGTTATAAATCGTGGTGTTTTAAAATGCTTAAACCTAAAAATTTTGGGGGAAAATCAAGGCAAAAAAAAAAAAAAAACCATAAGAATAGAATCTAGGACTATTGTTATTGATGTTGCTAAAATATGTTAGCATTTTCTTGTATGCTCACTCAATATGTTGTAGAAATTATGACACTACGAAATGACATTCATGTAGGGTTTTTTTCCCTCTTCGTATATGCAGTTAACAAACAACTAAATGATAAAGAACGGGTGGCAGCAGCACTTGAAAATCCAAATCTTGTGGATATGGTTGATGAATGCCTGGCTCCATCCTACGATTGAGCTGTTGTACATCCATGCAATGTACTTAGATTAATAGTCTGTCTAAGCCTTTGGTCCATGGCTGCTATAAGATTTTCTTATCAAAAAAAAAAAAAAAGATTTTATTTTCCTGTCTCATTCATGCAGTTTTGTCATTTCAGCTTTGTAATCTGAATTAGATGCAATTTGGATGTCCTGTATTTTTTTTGTTTAGTCTGTTAATGTAGGTGATTATGTTAAAGAATTTTTTCTTACCAAGTAATCATAGATTATTCTGGTCTCTTAGATGCAAATGTGAAAACATTGTATATTTATAGTTTCTCTTATTTGACACAGGAGATGATTTTACAGGTGTGCCACATTGTTAGTGAAATTCTATCAATTCAAAGTGTTGTTTTGTTGGTAAATACTGACATTATTTGTAGTTCTCAAATCATAAGTTGCATGATGAGGTTTTAGCTTACAGCAAATTGAGGCCTATGGTGCCCAATTTTATGTTAGGATTACATGTCACTGTCCTTGATTGTGGCAGTGAGGTTGAGGTAGGTTTTATGATCAAATCTTAGAAAGAATTAGAGCTTTTTATTATATATATATATATATATATATATGGACAAATAATATCCGATTAATACAAAATTTAACATGTGTATTAAGAGTGTAAAAAACATGCAATTCAACGGTAAAATTTTCAAAATATGAAATAATATTTATTTTATTAAGTGAAATTGTAGCCTTAGGTTACAACTAATTTTGTAGCTAAATTTTATCTTATGTATATGTATACGAAAAATATAGATATAGCCACGTTAAACAAGTGTCCTTTTTATTTTTTGATGGAATCTTATTTTCTTATTATTTATATTAGAAAGAAACACTCGGTTTTGTTAGGATTGAGAGTGAGATAAGCCTTCTTTTTTTTTTTTTTTTTTTTTTTTTAACAATTTGGTTGCTGATCTGATTCCAATCACTTCTAATAATCATCAAATTTCTTCTTCAAATTTTTAATTTGACTACGAGGTTTAGCTTGTCTCGTTTTTTTTACGGAAAATTCTAGTGTCACTACTTTGTGCACAACTAGCCCATGTGGCAAGTTGTAGTTGGTGGAGGGTGACCCACCATCACCCCTCCACTAACCACAACTTGTCACATGGGCAAGTTGTGCACAAAGTAGTGGCACCAGAACCACTCTTTTTTTACTTACATGTCCTTGAAGGACTCATTGCGATTTCTCACTCTACGAAACTCCATTCACTCTCTATTCTCTCTCCACACAAGCTCACTTTCCCATACAAACTCTCTCTCTCCTCTTTCAGGTTTCAATGATTTATCAAAACACTCTCTGTTTGGTCACTGTATCTAAGTTTTGTCTCAAAAGAATAAGCTTCAATTGAAGTATATATAATATTATATGTTGTAAAAATATAGTTATATAGTTTGTGTCTTGTAATTGGATTGTGTAAGTTTGTAAATAAGTTCATAAAATTTTAAATTATTTTTTGTAATCAATTGATGATAGAAATAGTTCATTTTGTAATAAAAGTTATATATAATTTTTAATAATTAAAGGTTTGTGAATATAATCTTTATAAGTTCATAAATGTAAATCATTCTATCTAATTATTTCAAATAATCTAATCTCAATTATAATATAGTTATTAATTATTAGCACATATTCCCTTAAAAAAACAATTATTAGCACATATTTGTGAAAGACTAAAATTTATAATCTTAGTGTTTATTATATTTGGGAAAAATAAATTAAATTTGAACACATAATCGAACTCTGTGATGATCACAAGCTTGAATCGGGTTCAAAATAAATTAAGTGAAAAAAATCATAAACTTTTAATACTTGCCTTAGGTCAACTTGTTTACAATTGTTTTATGAGAGAGTTCTTCTACGGTCACAAGAAGATCTTACAACATTTTCACAAGAAATTAAGATATTAGCTCACCATAAATCAACATTAAATAAAATAAAATATTAACATGGATTCACACAACTCAAACAAGGTGGTTGTGTAATATTGTGAGAGTTTGTTGTACCCATAGATTCCGTATGAGAAGTACATTTAAATGGAGATTTGATTATCATCTTTTATTGAAATTATTTATTTATTTATTTTAATAATTCAATGGTTATAATAGAGGAGAGAGAGGGGAGAATTTAAATCATGAGCGTCTCTATTGAAAAAACCATAAAATACCAATTGAGCTAAGACTTTGACTTTACAAAACTTATATTTCATGTTTCAAATCATGTGTAAGTTGAAAAATTATAACTTAAATTGGTCTAACTCATAAGTCCATACTAGTGGACCCTTAAAAAAGGTTGAACTAACTACATTAATGGTCTATTAAAAACGTTGAACTCTCAAATAAAAGAACAAAATCTTTACTAAAATTAGATATGATCTTTTGACCATTTAGAAGGCTTGCTTAGGATTTTTTCTCGGTTCTATCTTTTAATCTTGCACGCGAAGCATAGTCACATTGCTTAATCTCTTCTAAATCAATTTTATCGAGAGAGAAATTTATTTGAATAAAAAATAATATAATTTAGTAATTTACAAATTTTCAGAACAGATTTTGGAAGGCTTGACAATCTCAAAGACCAGAGCTATATGCATTGATTATGATGCATATCCTATCACTGATATTACTGAACCCTTATAAATCTGAAATCAAACTAAGAATATGCATCATGTACCATGGTTACAACTTACAACTTACAAGTTCGATCTCACTCTCTCACTCTTTTTTTTTTCTTGGTTTAAAAAGAAATATAAAATCTTTTTGCAGGTTAGATATGTTTGTTTACCTATATTGATTTTGTTGGTAGACTATTGCCCAATCGCATTATTAACATGTTAAACAAGTGATATCAGTCAAAACACGGTTTATATGTGTAGACCGCATGTTCTTGATTAGTGCATTTTTTATTGGCTATGTTGAAATTAAATTTGCAGTTAACACTTTATATGAAAAATACTACTACTTTGTTTTAAATATTCGGTTACCCAACCAAACGGGCAACATCTTAAAAGACAAATTAACTGAAAGCCACGAAGGTGCTAGAACCCTACAACTTTCCCACTGCACGATTTATTCGGTGTTTCCTAGTATGGTTGCAGAGCAATGTACCTGTCATTCTCAAAAGAGAATTTATAAAGCTACAGGTTAGTTTTTATTTTTCTATTATAAGAAAAGGCACCTTTTGACTCTTTTTACCTACAAACAAACAGTGGGTTATAAAAAACAAAAATAGGAGCGGACATGGAAAAGTCTGATAATACTGATTTTGTCAAAGATTAGATAATGTTTTTGTGCTATGGTGAGAGAGAATGAGATCAATGAGTGAGTGTATGATTTTTTTTTTCTCTGAAGTAACCAGTGTCTATAGCTCTGGCCTTTGATTTGAAAAATTCAAGAATCCAATATTACTGAATATAAGTAATGGAGAAAAAAATGGTAGATACATGTGAAAATAATAAATAACATTGCAGTCTGTCTTATAAAATAACTCGATTTGATTTTGTAACCTAATATTTTCACAGCATAGATAATGTTCTTGTGCTATATTTGTTTTCTCTGAAATAATATGGCCTTTGATTTGAAAAATTATAGAATCACAAGATATTCATTTTGCTTGTTCATTTTCACAACTATCTAATATGGCTAATTGTGAGGGGTGAAGAAAAGTAGTAAATCACAGCTTGTCACATAGAATAGTTGTAAAAATGAACTTGATGGAATAGATTGTGAGATAACCCAGAACAAAAATTTACTTGAAACAAGTTAAATAAATCAGTTTACACGACACATTGCCTGATCCTAAAGGATGGCCAGTGGGAATGGGACCATAACTAGTTGAACTGTAGGCTATGTACAGTGTATCTTTAATTTCTTGGTGCCGAGGGACCATTCAGTTTGCTAATTTATGGGCCACAGTTCATGTCCCATGCTCAGATAAATGCACTAGATTGCCTTCTCAATCCTCTACGTTATGTTTCTTACTAAAGCAACATATAATTTATTACTACTATAATTATATTCTTTCTTTTTTATGTTCCTATAAAATAGGGGTAAGAATATAATTTGCTCTCAATGAGGGAAATGAAACAATCCACATAAAACAAATGAGAAAATGGAAAAGAATCAATTCTTTTTATCTCAGCCAAACAAAGGAATGACTGGTTTCACTTTTTATTCGTTTCCTCTCAGAATGCCCCAATGCAAATGAGATGTCATTTTGATTTGATCTAACATTGGTGAAAGGATGGGGGAATTCCAGAATCCAGTGTGCTTGAAGCTTAAGCTCATAGAAAGAAAGAAAGAAAGCAATACTAGACTGCTTTTTTTTTTTGTCCACTAAATTAAAGCATTATAGAGGAATAAGCTTTTTATATGAATCATGTCATGGAAAGAGCACTTCTACAAGTACCTAGGAAAGAATTGAGAGGTTTTTAGTTGCAACATCACAAGTCTAATGATATAAGTGAATAAAAGAAGACATTCCCACAGAATAACTCTCATATGTTCAAACGGAATATCTCTTGTATATTACAAAGTACATTCATTTCATACGAGGCCGAATAACCCAGAAAACAGAAGGCAATACAAGGCTCATAACATCTCAAAAATAAAAAAGAAGAGAGAGAGAGAACCAAAAAAAAAGAAGAAAAAAGAAAAGAAAAGGAAAGAATGATTTACAACTTTAAAACTGTAATAAACTAATACAAACCTCATGGGCAGGAAAAAGTTAGCATTCTTAATTCTCAGAATTTAATCAAGCCAGCGAGTAACCCCATCATCTTCCCCCATAGCTGCTAGAACTTCAATGCGCACATCCAAAACAGCCTACAGTTTGCAAAAATAAAAACACTTTCATACAAGTAACACGCAAAAAGGAAAAATTGGATGAGCTTAAGAGCAGCTAGTTATAGCAATGTTAAAAACTGACTCAAGCATACAGATATACATGTATCAGAAAGACTAAAGAATGACAGATAACAGCAATAGATATTATGCATTCTTTGAATTTGAACAGCACTCAATCACAACAGATCAGACTGCCTGCAAATTATAGCAATCAAGTCTTAAACAAGATCGCAAACTTTTGCCAATGAGCTCCTCCATGAGGAAGGATGGAGGGTAAGGTTATGAATTAAAACCCAATGGGCGGGTGTGAAACATACCAAAGGTTGGTTGGGGGGTGGGGTGAATTTTAAGACCCCTCCTATCCAAATAATGCCGTAATCTAAGAATGTGGACCTAACAAGAACCTTGGTTTGTGACAAGCCCGGGAACGTTAAAATTTAAGAATCCCTACATATCTGGGGTTTTTTTTTTTTGGTGTTTTTAAAAGGATAGTATCGAAACCTGTGATTATTTAAGACACTAATTGGTTTTTAATGTAAAGATGGACCTACAAAAACCCCGGCATGTCTGTGTTGGACATGCCAGGACAAGACTACATGCATGTCTAACAAAGAAAATAGTTTTATTTATTTAATTTTTTTTTTCAGACTCAATCAAGCAACCTAGAGACATTATCTCATGACACAGTGAACAATAAAATTTTAAGAGGTAAAAAATGGATTTTGATTACGTGCACAATGCACGTTGCTAATGACCCCTCAAATCATATATGCTCTCTCTCTATATCCCTCTCACTCAACCATTTGACACTCTCCCTGCTTAGCTTAGCTGCAGCTCAAAGCTCTTTGGAGGTTTTCTCTCTCTCGGCCCAGTACTACTGGTTAAAAATTCATCTATGTTTTGGCCCCAAGTGAGGGGACAATACTAGATTTGAATTAGTGACCTCTGTTTCATGAGATATGGTAGTCCAAGCCAATTGTTCTACCCCTTGAGGTTAACAAAGAAACGTTTATTATAATAAAAAAAAATCCATTGCTATTAATGACTACTGAAAATTTGACTGCTACCAATAATTTTTTTTTTTTTTTTTATTATTGTTCTCAGTTTTGATGTAGGAGGTAGTTTATTTGTACTCTAAGAATCATGTTATGGGTATGAATATACTTCTTTGTTTTCAATGATTGCTTTTAAATTACTTTTATATATGTTTTTAAACATTTTGATGGCTTCTAAAACCTAAAATAAGCATAAAAATATGCCCACAAATATATAGCCAATATTAGTTTATTGGGAAAATTACAATTTACCTCCATGTGATTTGACCTTGTCACAATTTTGTTCATAAACTTTTAATTGCTACATTTGACCCCCTAAGGTTTGAATTCAAATGAAATCATTAGTAGTCCTTTAAATGGAACCCTAATGATTTTAATTTAGTCCAAACCTTAAGAGGTCATAATATAGAAATTCAAAAAACTTGTGGGACTAAAGTGAGATTAGACCAAACCATAATGGGGTAATTGTTGGTCCATAAAATTCAAAATCTGTTAATTTGGACAGAACCCAAACAGTTTCATTTTAATCCAAACCTTAGGGGGTCAAATGTAACAATTGAAAGATTGTGAACTAAATTATTATATAGCCAAACCACAATGGGGTAAATTGTAAGTTACCCAAATTGATTGTTATGTATCCCATTGTGTTTAAATGTTTCAAGAACTGTCGTGTCATATCATTTCCATGCTTCTTAGGTTGTAACGCCTCATTATCATGGATTCACATGGAAAAGTTTTTCTTTTAATTATTTAAAAAAATAAAAAAGGGTCCAATCCAATGTTGGAGGACAGAAATAACAGTAGCTTTTGCATGTGTCAAGAAGTAGCAGCCAAACTAGTTGACAGCATATGCAATTATATGGAGCAACAACTGAACTTACCGAGTGATTTCTACAGTTCACCAGCCGACATTCCTCCAAAGGACCTTCCAACATCCAAGTCTCCCAAACATCAAAGCTGTGACTAGCAAAAACAAATTCCGTTCTTCTATTGATCTGCCATGTCAAAATAGAAACTGCTTCAATTACCAAATAAGTAGAATTTGATAGTGGAAGTGCATTTAAATTGTCAGGAAGGCAGTATAGTATATGTTGTCAGATACACAGATCCCACTGACAGCTAAGAGGTTCATTTTGGAATTTGAATCCATGATGCATTAAAAATTAAATATTAACAAGCAAGGCTTTTAAATGCTCCAATAACAATTCCAGGACCACATGCTCCACCTAGAAGAGTTTCATAATACCTGCAATAATTTTCCACCAGCAGCAAATGATCGCAAACCAATTGTATCCTGAAGAAGAGGCATTCATATAATGATATATCAGCTAATCAGGATTGCAGTTAATATATCTAATTTAATCTACCTATCATTAACTGAGAATAGGCAGGAACTTAGTCCCAGCATAAAGAGTTAAGTTCCAGTTAACAAACCTTGTTTCTGAAAACAACAAGGAACTGTGCTGCAGGATCTCTTTTTGTTACATTTGACATGGTATCTAGGAACCAGCCACCACCTTTAACTCTTTGCCTTGAAAGATGGAGAATAGGACGATCTCTAGCATATAAAGCTACAACATACCCATCTTTCAACAAACCATCAGACTTTCCACTAAGTTTCTTGCTTGACTTTAAAAGCTGGTCAGAAGTCGATTCTTGCATTGATTCTATAGTTGTTTTCCTACTTCTTGAGTCTTCAGGGGAAGCAAACCGTGAACTGGAACTTAATGCTTGATCTGTGCCACTCATAGCAGTATCATCTTCTCTAAGCAGGGTACTTTCCTTTTCTATTGCTGAGGGTTCATCTGATTTTTGCTGGGATTTTTGACGTGTATGCCTCTTCTTGGCCTTCTTACCTGATCTGCTGCGCCTTCCTTCAGATCGAGTAACAGTACTTTGTGACAAACCTGAAACCTGGTGCTGGCTAGGAGACTCTTTAGATTTATCACCACCTTTTTTTTGGGAGCTTTCTGGACTTGCAAGAACATCATCTATCAATCGCTCACCAACTGAACCCTGCAGAGCACTTTCTTTGTCTTGCTTATCAGATTGTTCATTTTCATCACCTATGTCACTTTCCAATTCTTCCTCATCAGAGATGGCATTCTTTGGAACAACCCCATCAAAGAAGAATGTCTGCAAGATAGACATTGCTTTCTCCCTTATCTCCATCCATACTTCTTCACTATAGTCAGCACTTCGTGGAAGAATCAATACATTGGGCATCTCTTTTATCTGAGGCAAGGCATGAAAAGATACATTAGCTACTATATTCTTAGTGGCTCTATGTGCAGCCATATGCAATAATGTCTACAGCTGTACAGCATAACAAATATTTTTCTCGGATGAAAAATCTCATATCGTTTAGGAGTAAGTTTAATGTTTGAAAACCTTGACTTTGCAACAGCACCACCTAGCACTGCATGGTTTCTTAGTTGGGATTAAAGGGACACTTATCAGCTCAAAGACAGTTTCATGGTTTGCTAAAGAAGTAAATGCAGATATAGAGATCAAGACAATTGCACTTCAACAGAGAAGCATTGAATGAACTAATGAAGACATGGGTGATTCAAGACTAGGGCCAGTCAAGGGTATAAGCTTCAGCAAGTGATGAAATAGCAAAAAAAAAAAAAATCATGTGTGCACAGAGGATGCTATATTTAAATAAAGCCTCACAAATTTAGCAGACCATACGAGATAGAGCATACAGCATGCAACGCTTTAGTCTATTACGTTATGCCATTCCTCAAACCCTCTCTATTTCTATTAGGCTGGATAGTAATAGCATTTTACTTGTCTTCCTGCCAAGAGCATGAACATCCCCTATATCAGGCAAGAGATGAAGCAGCACACCTTACTCTCTCTATTGCACATGCACTCATGGAATGTGGGACTGGACTGGACATTATAGATATTTTAGTTATTCTCAGCATAATGATAACCCAGGAGACAAGCTGAGATTGTCAGGCAAGCATGCACATGAGTGTGTGTGGGCGTGCATGCCTCTGTATAAATTCACATCTGCACACTAGTTACATACCCAGGCTTCCATCCATTGAGGCCCTTCAGCGCCATCCAGAGCACAGCCAGCTAAGGTGCCATCAATCAAAAGCTGCTTCACTGCACAATCATCCAACAGCTGACTACTACCCGTATTCACAAGAAATGCCCCTGTGCATTAAAAAAAAATCCACATTTTTTTTAATAAAAAGAAGATGACAAAAGTGAACCACAAAGCTTTTTATAAAGAAGGATCCCTTAATACCAGGCTTTATATGCTGCAAGGTTTCTGCATTAATAATCTGAATTGTTTCGTTTGTTAGAGCACAGTGAAGTGAAATAAGGTCACTTGCAGCAAGTAAATCATTAAGAGTATCCATTCTGCGGGCAGCAGAAGGAAAATTTTTGGAAGACCCGCTTAACTTTCCTTTTCCCTGAGAAAATATTAAGGAAAATGTTTCAGAACAAATCCAATTCATTTAACAAAGTAGACAAGGACAAATTTCAACAATGGACCATGAACACAAAGTGATACAAACAAGTCACTTTATTTTAGAAAAGTCAAAACTTAGGTACAGTTTTTTTTTTTTTTTTTGATAAGTAAAAGATATATTGATAAAAAAGGGGACACCCTAGTGCACAGGGAGTGTACAAGGGAAAAGAAATTAAATACAAAAATTACAAGAGTCTAGGAAATCAATAAAAGAGGGGAAAGATTTATCTTGCAAATCAAACAACCAATCCCTTAAAGTTCTAAAAAAGAGAAGCTTGAGGTCAGGAATAGATTTCTCAGTATCTTCAAAACATCTACTATTCTTTAGGTGCTATACATTAGGTTCCCCAAACTAAATTCAAACATGCAACTCTAGAAGCTATATCTATACACAAGGAAACACATTGCCCAATAAGCCACATGGTTGTGCTGCATAGCTTGAGATACAACACCTAAAGAACTATAACTAAGTTTTTCCATAGAACTCAACAGTCAGTAGAGTAAATCATTCTTTAGTTCTCTTTGCCATTTAAACTCAACCAATTATAACCCAACATTGTTCTATCAAAAATTTGTACCTCCTCAACATCTAAAATAAGCACATTTTTAGCAACCAAAAATACATCGATTTGAACTCCAAAAAAACAAAAGCCTATCTGATTCTTACTTCATAAAAAATACAATATAAAGCACATTTCAAGCTGCAAAGATAAATTTGATACGAACAAAATGTACTCATTTCTATCAGATTCACAGTGCATTCACGCATTCCTATCATTACTCAAATCCTACTCACAAAAAATATAAACAATTCACATTTATACAGTAAAAAAAAAAAGTCAACTCGGAAAAAAATGCCTTAAACATAAAAGATAAACACATTTTGAGCTGCAAATAAATTCGATTCAAGCAAAATGTACTCACTAATATCAAAGCGAAGCACATTTTTTCAATTGCTAATCATGAAATCCAAAAAAATAAGCAACAATGTGCTCAAATCCAACTCTCACAAAAATCATAGACAAATCACAGTGAAAAAGAGGAGTGAATAATAGGAAATTTGAAAAAAAAAAAACCTCGTGAACATCAAAATAGAGAACGCTGATCTTGAAGGCTAAGCTTCTCGTAGCCAAAGACCTAGCCGAAGCAGATCTACCAATAATCCCCAAAACCAAGCCACGGCACCGTCGCATTCCTCTACAAAGTGGCTGAACCGACCCGAGCCAACCCGCGGCGGAGAGAGCATGCCGCGAGAGCAGATGAGTCCTTCTCAACAACCCAAGGAAGAGAGCCATAACCGTATCGGCGATCTCCTCTGCTCTCGAGGCATCCACGTGGAGGAGGCGGAGACCGAGGTCGGCGGCGAGGGTGGAGTCGACGGAGCGGTCGGCGGAGCCAAGGCAAAGGATGAGTTGGTAAGGGCGGAGGCGGCGCTGGGCGGCGCGTGGGAGGTAGGCGAGGGAGTGGAGGACGACGGCGGCGGCGGACTCGATTTTGCCATCGGATAAGCGGCTGAGAGGGACGTGTTCGACGGCGGCGACGCCGGACAAGCAGTCTTGTTCTAGAGCGCAGTCTTCGATGCAGTTTAGGGTTACTACTAAGGGGAGAGGTGTAGGGGAGTTACGGTGTGGCATTGTTGTAGAGGATCTTTGGTTTTGGTTTTGGTTTTGATTGCTGCTGCTGCTGCTCAACATTATTCTTCTTCTTCTTCTTCTTCTACTTTCTTTGTTTTGGTTTAGGGGTTTAGGATTGTGAATTTTGGGGATTTAATGAGGGTAAGAGTGTAAAAGGACATTTTGTTTTTCCGGTGAGGGGTCGTTTTTTTGGTTGCTCTCTCTCTGTCTGTCTCTCCTGTGGTCTTGGAGTCACAGTGGAGAGAGAGGTTCAAATTCTTCAGTGTGTGTGTGTGTCCCCCGCTTCGTAAGTGAGAGAGTGAGAGAGAGATCGTAGCCAGCCTAGTCGTCTTTCATTTCACCTTTTTGCTTGGCTTGGAGTGGTTTAATTAACTCCATCCATTTATATGCTAAATAAATATCGCTTTCATGAGTTTCGCTTTTTTGCTACAACTTTTGGACATTTTATTTGAATTACATCACTTTTGTACATGAGACCATCACTGATTTTTGGTGAAACAATCCAATTACCACTTTATACATGCACAAAATTTGTGTCCTAGACCTAGAAGAATTGTTTGTGGTCAGCACTTGGGAGCGTTCAAATTCTAAGCCACTAGCACTGTGTAAAGTGTCCGTGGATACCCACACCCAACCTCCCAAAATATTTCTAGCTAACGACAACAAATGATAGAGAGATCTAGCCTAAAATTGCATGGTTTCAATGTCAAAATATAATAATAATAATAATAATAATAATTGAATGGTTTCGTTATCTACCACTTGGATGTCTCACCTAGTGTTTTGAAATTTACAAAACAAGAGCAATCAAAAAGAGATACTGTATAGAGAAGTGATTCTGTTAGGTTAGGACTAAGGACATCATAGAATGACTTGTATCATATGGGGGAAGCAATAGCATGCTGTATGCCGTATTTTCATTATTAGTTCAATTCAAGTCTTGCTAAAACAATACGTTCCATTTTCAAGTATTGCTAAAACATTACGCAATTAGCATGTTGTTGAGATGTAACTATCCTCTAATATAATTGCAATGTTGATTACCAAACCAATAATAGGTTATCTTGGATGATGTGTTGAGGGATAATCAATCATAGTTAATTAGGGTTCAAGTGATTGACTAGTGATAATTAATGACATTCTTTGTGATACTTTATGTCTATTTGTAGTTCAAACCTCAGCTTTTCCCCATTTTTTTAATTTTAATTTTAATTTTAATTTTTTTTATACATGATAGAAATTCTACTTTAGTCTAATCTAAGTGTATATGAATATGAAATTCTCTTCTAAAGACTTGAACTCCGACCCTTACCCTCCACACCCTCAACCTTTCCCCCTACTTACCTTTAAAAAGAAAAAGAAAAAAGAAAAGAGTATCAATCATAGCTAATTATGGCATGAGAAGGAGAAGGCATTCCAGTCTGGCAAGTGGCAAGGGTAATTCAATAGGTTGACTGATCCCATCGAGAATAATAGTTAACAATCCTTCGCCTAGGCTCTTGGCTCAACTGGTAATGATGTGGAAATGTAATGGGGCCAGCATTGGCTCTGATTTGAATTGAGGTGCCATCAATAAGATGAATCCCTGGCGCATGAGATGAGAGTGCTAGAATTATAAATAACCATAGTCAACCACTTGGGACAACGCTGGCCCTTGGAAGCCTTTCAAAAGATAAAAAAGACCCATATATATTTGCCTTCACATTCATCCGAAAGCATTGAATGAGAAAGCAAAAGCGGTTTTGAATAGGATTTTCCAGCAAACTGTTTGTTTCCCTTCAAAAGGGTACAGCAATTTTCAAAAACCACGTTTCCAGGCTATGAATGGCCCACCTACAAGAACATAGAAATTAGATCATTATCAAAGATCCCAACCAGCCAGATTTGCGTTTGTTCAGTACAGTAACTAAATTGCTAAAACCCATATAAATATTTTACTTATTTCAAAACATAACCCGCTAATTACAACTAATGAATGGAATAGAATGGTAAGAACCATCAAAGTTTGATTACAAACATAGAGAACAATCTAACATTTCCTACAAAAAAAATAATCATAACTATAGACTTCCCAGAAATACGTAAAACAACCCAAAATTTCTACATGACACGAGCATATAGATACATCTTCATAGAAACAAAGTCATACTTCACGGGCTTATGCTGACAGCTGAACAAGTCTTTTTTTATTTTTTATTTTTGTTGGCATATTTATCAAAACTGTTGTAAGTTCCTGTCTCTGAAGGCTGTATTTTACCACAGTACTGGTCAAAGGGACTGAAGCATCAGACATTACATCCACCTTCATGTTTCATCTGAGACAACAAATTCATGGCACCGAACGCAGCCATAGATGTAATAAGTGAGATTAGCGTCTCTCGGTGCTTTATGTAAACAGAGAAACTACTCAACAAAGAGCCTATACAGATTCCTTCTCAACTACAAAAAAAAGCTCATGCTTAACACTTAACAGGTTGATGCTACTAATTAATGTCTCTTGCTTCCTCACCCACAATCTCGAAATCCTTGAAGATTTCGTTTAAAATCTCAAAAGGCTTCCTCCCTTTTATTAAAACCAGAATAACAAATTTCCATTTGAAATGATCCGGATCAGAGAAACCTCCTCCTAAAATTACTAGTTGTGGCTTGATATGAACGCATGAGAAGTCCGACACCAATCCCAATGCCAAGACACATCCCAAGACCAATCCCAACGCCAACTCGAACACCAGCATTAAACCACGAGAGTTGGCCATCCTCACCAGGGTACATTTCTTCGGAGTAAAAGCCATGATTAATCTTCCCATTGGGCTCATAATCATCAACTTCTGATTCTGTGAACTGCAAAAGCCCCAGAGAGGATCATAGATCAGTTAATATAAAAGAGAGTATTTTTTTTCCCTGGTACAAAAGATTAGAGAAGATTCAATTGTTTCTTTCCCTTAACTGGTAACAAAAATTGGAATGTTCTCTAAAAATAGGATGTTTCAGGATCAATTTTTCAAGAGAAGTTCCTAAAACAGGTTCCGCATTGTACTCTATTTTTGTGAATCTAAAAACAAAAGCCATTATCAGACAACAGAAATGAAGCAGATCACATCAATGCAATATAAGTTTAGCATTTTCCTTCCCCCCAAAAAAAAAAGAAAAAAAAAGGGCAAAGGCTCTAGATATGAATGGGCTTAAAATGCACTATATTACATTGAATTTGCAAAATTTTCATTGCCCGGTTAAGCTCTTGAAAGTTAGATAGCTGCATTGTATTTGTTAAAAATGAATTTCTGTGAACAGAGAGGAAGGTGAGATAATCACAAAGAAGTAATCATTGGCTTCCAAAACCAGATAGAGCAAACAGGGAAATTGGATGATTCTTTACACTTTGTAGTTTGTACACAAAACAGAATGAACTCAGAGGTTCATGATTGAGTAACATACATGGAGCTGACCATGAGTGGCTAGATTTAGAACCAACGGCTAGGTCAACATCCCCAACCCCCCCACCCACAACCACACCCCCACACAAAAAGAAGAAAAGAAATTCTAGACACTAGACAGTAACAATCTGTCACATTAATATTTTCACATAAACACTAATATCAATTTTATTTTTTTCATGCTAAAAGACTATAGTTGCTAGAAAATGACCTTTGATCACTCATTTGCTCATATTTTTAACCATAACAAATTTTTGAGTGAGACTTGTTTCATTAGAAAGTAGATATATAGGGCTTCAAAATGGACACATATTTGACCCAATTTCGATTAAAATGCGTGAGATATGACTGTATGAAGTTAGGGAAATTGGGTTGTCTACACGTCGTAGGATGCATACGTGCTCCCTAAATTGGTGCTTAAAAAACCATACTTTCAACTTTGCATATTTAAACCCAATAAGATTTCAAACTCTTTGTAGGGGCATGTCCAATCATCTAAGAGGCTCTAGAACACTTAGGAACACCCCTACCCCCACCCCCCAAAAAAAAGCCCTAGGTTGGCCTATAACTAGTTAACTACCCACCTTATACCTCAACCCAAGCGTTGGCTACCACCTTAAAAAAACATTATTTTTTTCATTAATTCTCTTTTAAACCCTCTCTCTAGGAGTCCATTCCAATGTTTTGAACTCCATTATGTTCTGAGTTCCGACTGAAATATTCTGATATTGTACATGAACTGATGCAATAAACCCCCACATTCCATTTTGGTCAAAATTCCGACTAGTAGCAACTTGCACCGGTCATTCTAGCAAAATTCCAGCATTTTGGACCAAAATTTTTCTTATGGCTTTCTTATATATATATATATATATATATATTTTAACAAAGAAGCCAACTTTTATAAGATTTTATGAACTTTTTACATTTGTTTGATTATGTTATGAACTTTTATAGTTTTTCTAAATGATATCTTTTATAAATTTATGTGTGTTAATTAGATGGCATGACTTATAAGTATGGACTTATTTTTCCTTGGAAGAGTACCTGGTGCGTAAAGGCACCTAAAAGGGTGTCTTTCTTTTTATGGACAACGGACCATTGATAATCTTGTTAAGAGAGGTTTGCCCTTGATGGGGAAATTGTGGACCATCTTTTGCTCCACTATAAGTTTGCTAATGCTTGATGGAGTGAAGTTTTTCTGATGTTTGGTATCCAGAGGGTGATGCCGAAGATGGTTGCTTCTCATCTTTTTGCATGGAGGAAGTGGTTGGGGAAACATCTTTCAACTATTTGGAATATGGTTCCAGCTTGTCTAATGTGGTTAATTTGGCAGGAATGCAATATCCATACCCTTGAAGATAATGAGACCTTTAAATCTCTTAAAATCTCTACTTTTTGGTACTTTTTTCAGTCGGCTTGTATCTTGAGTTTTATGCAATGTGTTTCCATTTCTAACTTTCTATAATTTGTAGTTTTACTTCTTGAGTTATATGTATTTTCTTTAAGTACAAAGTGTTCACCATAGTGAAAACGATGTTCTTTTTTTTCAATAAAACTTCTATATATATTGGCAATCTCAAAATAGTACACCGGTACCTAAATATTCCATTTTATTAGCCAATCCAGAACAGAATTCAAAAGTTTGGTCCATTCTATACATATTTGTTTTCAATCTTTCTCTAAAACCTTTCAAAGGTCTTTCTTCTTTTGAATTGTGATCATTATGTTTTAAATAGAAGTTCTCAAAATCCCTTTCAATTTCAATTGGTGTTGTAGGTGCTAAGGGGCCAATAAGATCAAGAATCAACCAATCTACAAGTAGCCAAGAGCCTTGTAGCTAAACCCACACCTTGTGGTGTTTCCAACAGAAACATCAAAGACTCAAATCCCCTCTTCCCAAATATCAATTTATCAACAAAACAAAAGCAAGTAGATCCCATCTCATGATCTTTCACTTATTTTCATATTCCGTTTTGTTTTAATTTTAGTATGTCATGATTTTTTATTTGTGTAATTGCTGAGATAATGATTTTCTAGTATGTGTTGATTCAACTATGAGTTTAGTGGGTTTAGATTAAGATTTTAGAAAGACAATGTAAACCCCTGCTTCACATGTAAATAAGTACCCTTAGATATACACAACTTGAATCATGATCGATTTACAATTTTCTTGCTATTGATTGAATTCTTGATTAGTAATTCCCCATGTGCATTTACTATTGTGATTACTGATTAGCCCATTTTGAGCCCTAAACCCTTTCACCTGCAACTCTAAATCCTAGATCTACAAATCCTCCTAAACACCTCAAGCGTACATAGAAAATTTACCCAATTTATTCTACCTGATATATATAGACTATAATCTATATAAAACCAAAGTCTTTTGACTTTTCATTGAACTTCTGATATTGTGCTTATTTTTTAGGCCTAACAATTTTATACTTTCATTTTATATATATATATATAAATATATTTGTAATTCTATATTCACACCCTCCATTAGAATCTTACCTCATCATATTTTCTTTAAAGAATAGAATATATAGTTTCATAACACAATTATAATAAATGGCTATTAACAACTACCATAATTATCAAATTTCATATTTAGACAAAATCGTTGAATTGTAGAATATATATTTTCATATACAAACACAATCGTAATAAATGACGATTAATAAATTCCATAATTATACTAATAAAAAACAACTGTCATAATTATCAAATTTCATATTTAAACAAATTTTAAGGAGAGGGAAAATTATATTTTGCTAAACTTTCTTGTGCATTGAACAGGTTACTAACTAGTCACATATTAAAAGCATAGTTCAAAGTAGGTGACAAGATCAGCTTTGCACAAGATCATACATTGCCACTTTGTTACAACATTTCCTATCTAAAATCACCAATGCCCTGTGAAAACTCAAGTCTATTCTCTCATTACATAAAACACCTCAAACTTAAAATAAAGCTTTCAATGTATTATTGGCATATAAAAACGACCCATATTGCCAACAACATAACGCTAGGAGCCCTGTAGCTCAACTAGTTGGCACCTCCCAATGTTTCCATCCAAGGTTCAAATCTCCTCTTCCCATTATAACTATCGAATTATCAAAAAGTATTGCCAACACCATAACATTTCTACAAAAAATATCAGTCGTCCCAATATAACTCAACTTCTCACACTGCCATCATAACTTGCAACACTTTCCCAATTAATCAAAAATATTTTACAATGTAATGCATTAATAGACTAAAACCATACTTCAAAGCTTTTACACACAATCATACGTTTGCAACAAAATCTTCATTCTAACCCAATGAAAATATAGAGTTTCCAATACATCACTGGCCAGAAAACAAAACATGTTTCTATCAACTAACATTACTCCAATGGAAATGATCAATCAAATTCACAAAAAATTTATACTTCTACTTCCATCACCAATGTACCAAATTACCAAACTATTTCACAATGTGACTTAATTTTTAACCAAAAAAAAAAAAACCCATAGAAATCAATAAAATGAATGAAACAATATGTCAATATCAATACCTGAACTTTCCGGTGGCGAACCAATCCATTGCCATTCCTCTGCTCCTTTCCGATTTCCTCGTCCTCCGGAATCGCGTCGAGGACGGCGTGCCTCAACACCTTCCGCCGCGGGCTAATCTGAATCGTCTTCGTCAAGATCACAGGCACTCCCGAGCAGCAGCCGGCGATATAGACCTCGAAGGAGGGCGCCGAAACCCCGAGCTTCGGCTGGAAAAATGCCGAAGAGCCCGAACCAATCGACGCAGCCATATAACAGTCCATGGTCCAGCCGGTTTTCGCGTCATTGTCGGAGCTGACGCTCCCGTTAAGCCAATTGGCTACCACCGGCTCCAAAGACCCGCAGAGAACCAACTCCTGGTTCTCGTAGACCTCGAATTCGACACCGCCGGTGACGCGGACGGTATCGGTGCTGACGTAGGTGACCTCGGACGACTCCTTATCGAGGCGGTCGCGGCGGAGGGTCAGAGAGGCCGATTCGGAGGCCGGAATGCGCGAATTGTTGATCTCAAGCGATACGCCGATCTCGCGGCGGAGGTGGCGGAGCGTGAGGTGGTCGGGGACGCTGTCGATCACGCACGGCGCGATCCGAACGTAGAAGAGCCGGATTTCGAACCACGAGGAGTGGTTGGGACTCCGAGGCGAATGTCCGTTTGAGAAACCGTACTGTTTGGATGTCGCCATTGACGATTCCTTCTCTGAATTTTCCATTTTTGAGGCTTTTGATTTGGGTTACGAAATTGGTTGAAAGGAAAGGGAAAAAGAATTCACATTTGGGGAAATCTTTCTTTGTTTCTTTGTTTCTCAGGGTTTTGGAATTTTGTGTTGTGCAAGGGAGGAAGGGAGGGAGAGTGACGTTGGCCCTTGGCTTTGTTGGTTGGGATAATTGCTGAAACAAAGAGGACACAGTCAACAACCGCTGGAAATGTGGGGGAATCTTCAAGACACGCGTCATTTTAGGCATTTTGAGAGGGACTTAACGACACCCTTTTTTTAACGCCGTTATCTTTTCTGTTTCTGTTTCTGTTTCTGTTTCTGTTTCTGTTTTGGGCTTGCTACTAGACGACTACCAGTACTAGTAGTGGTCTTTTTGTGTTAAGGAAAATGGGCACATGATAAATAGTTTTGGGCTACTTCTTGGTGTTACCATGCCAACCTCAGTCCGCTCACACTTGTTATTCCGTGTAAGAGCAACTGCATCGGTAGTTGCATAAGTTAGTAAAAAATAAAATAATAATAATAAATAAATAAATAAATAAATAAAGAAAAAAAAAAAAGGTATATCTAAAATTGCGAATTGTGCATGTATGCATAGTTACTGTAACTGTGTATATCAATAATTTATTATTTTTTTCTCTCACCTTTCAAGTTCTTCTCTTTTCCATCGGCCACAGCAACCATCACCCCTGCAACCCAACTCAAATCAAGCCAAACAAAAATCAAGCTAAATGCACCGAAAAACCCAACTCATAATCAACCCAAATCCGAAGAAAAACTCATCCCAAACCCAAATCAAAATCAATAAAAACTAAATCCAACCCAACGGAAAACACATGAAAAATCCAACAAAAACCCACGTGAAAAACCCACCAAAAATCAGTTGGATCTGCCGTCGCCAAGTTGTTGCCGCTCTGCCACCGGTTTGCCTTGCTACCGTTGCTAGATCTTTTGCATGTGTGAATTCTGGGTTTGAGATATGAGTGAGGAAGAGAGTTTAGGGAGAAATAGAGGCAGAGAAGAATTGAGAGAGACACACACACACAATTGGGACTTGGGATGGAAAAAAAAATTAATGAAAGAGATATTTATTAATAAAATAATAATAAAAAATATTATTTAAATAAATTAGAGTGTATAATAGATATTTTGATGTGAGTGTTTTATAAAAGTGGTCTTGTAAAATAGAAAAAGTAGATTGTTGGTGTAAAATAGACGAGAAAATTTAGCCGAAATGATGCGGTTGCTCTAAAAAGTAAAAACCTTGACTCAGACTTCCATATGTCTAAACTCACACCCAATTTTACTAGTTTCAACTTGTGATTATATTTTAACACTTACACCCAGAACTATCATGGTACTTTAGGGAAAAAAAAAATTAGGTGTACCAATTACCTGGTAAGACTTAAACATGTTATGGATTTAGGTGTGTTTCTAGACTTATATTTCTTTTTTTTGGCCGAGTACATATATAATACTATAATTAGGAGATGGGAAATTTTAATCTAGATGTCTTAGTTTAAAAAAGAAAAAAGAAAAAATAGAATTGTCTTTTAAGGTACAAGACTCTTAATAATATGAGGTACTGTTTATTTTTTGAGATAATTCAATAATTACAATAAAAGGAAGAGATTTCAACCGTAAACATCTTGGTTGAAAACAATATAGGTATCAGTTGAGTTATAATCTCTTGACAAGATGAAGTGGTGCTTCTTACTTTCAACTTATTATTACTACAATTATTTTGCATGGAAGACTAGAATCACACATTGTAATTGTGACAATTGGCAAATGTTGCGGAGGGTTGATATATTTTGATACATGACTCGTTATTTGGCACAAGAAGAGTTGGCCTTTTTTCCTTTGGTTTAATCATGCCAAGCTAGGCCACTTGGACTTGTTATTTGGCACAAAAACATGGGTAGGTACTCGTTATTTTCAAGTGATTACTACTCAACTATTTTGCAGGGGAACAAAAGACAAAAAAAAAAAAACACTTCTCTTTCGATAAGTAATATAAAACACCTGGTCACAACTTATAATCATGAATTATAAGACAACATATGAAAAGCTAACAACAGGTACCATTATGAATAAAATATCTCTCAAATTACAAAATTTTAGGAATATCAAAGATAAATTGCTATGTCATCAAACAAATATTAAAATTTCATGTTTTTATGATTTGTAATTATGTATAAAATATAAGTTGGTTGATCAAATAGTAAATAAAATTTGATTTGAAATAAATTTGATATGCATGTTATGAATATAAGAAGTATAAAATTTAAAGATTAAATTTTTTAAAATTCAAAAAAAAAAAAAATACATGAAAAGTTTGATAAGTTTCATTGAAACTTTATTCATATCATTATGGTTCTTAAGGGGGCCATTTGGTATAATAGTTTAAGTAATATTTTTCAATTTTTAAATAATATTATACATATTTTTATACACTTTTTTATCTACATATATTTTAAAAAAATACAAATAAAACCCAAGAACAACGTTAAAAAGACCCTAAAATTTTGAACACCCAACTTCCTTTTCTTTTTCTCCTCAAATTAAGCCTAGCGTATCCTACAGTGACCTCGTCCTATTGTACTGTCAATGAAAACTATATAGGCCGGCTACTCTACTCCCACTTGCTAGACAGGAAATGATTGCAAAAATCAATGTCACCCACCATTAAACAGAAATTGTAGTAGTAGTAGAAGAGCTTTTGATTTGATCATCTTGGACCAACATCTTTATCTAAATTTTTGTCCAAATTTTAGTTAAGAGTCTAAAGACTCTCTTTTTCTTTTCTTTTTTGGGTAAACCATGAGATAACATTAAAATTAAGAATTCATAAGTATGTTACAATGCATATTAGTTTTATCAAAAACTAAAATAGTCTCCACCACAGGCGGTAGATTACAAAAAACAACAAAATAGTACAACGACTGCGCTACTAGTTTAGCCAATACATCAACACACTGGTTGACTTCATGATAAGCATGGATCACGCACTTATTTGGGAACTCCTTCAATATGTTCCTGCAATCAGTTAAAAGTGGCTCCATCAATAAATTTTCAAAGCCATTGTTAATAAGAATAACAACACTCAAAGCATCAAGCTCAATAATTAAATGGTGGATTCCCATCTCCTTGAATGACAAGCTTTTCTATTCAATTTAACCATTTCTTCATAAGAAAAAAATTTATATTAACCATTTTTTAAATATATATCCTCTGCCAGCCTCTCTATTTCATTTAAATAATTGTTTCTCAAAAAAAAATTATATATATATATATATATTTCATTTAAATAATCATTTTTCCCTTCTCAAAATCTTCCTTTTCCTTAATAATTTTAATTGTAAGATCTTAATAATAATAATAAAGAGGTTATGTTATATGTCTAGTATAGATTGTGATATAGAAATGAGGTAGATTTGTGTTCTACATATACTTTTCCCACGCGGATGATTACAAAACTTTTGATTGATGTGTGTATTACCACAGAATGTTATTCCTTTAATTTCTGATTGCAGAAACCTTTTGGCAAGAACATGGGCATTGTATCTATTTTGTTAGTACATTTTAAATTAAATCACGTTAAAATTAAATTAACTAAAGCTTAATAAAGGAATGAGTTATAGTGGAGTTTGTTAAAGAAAGAGTTAACTTGTATACAAGTTAACTTAAATAAATAAAGAGGAGTTATCTAAGCTAATAAATATTGTGTAGGTTATAAGAGGTTCTTGAAGATTATATATATATATATATATATATATATAGCTACGCTATATTTGTTGTACACATATTATTCATTTCTTGTACTAAATGGTAAATATGTATATGCTTAAAAAGATGTGAATAAGACATATGAAATTATGGACATTGTATGCACAAAGTGGATGCTAATTAACATGTAAAAAAATAATCAAGACTATTTTTCCTTATAATTATTTGAAACGTGAAACCTAGAGACAATATAGTATTTTTGTGATTTTGGTAGATTAACACTATTTAGGGATTTTTTTTAAACCAAATTGCCCTCTTTTGAAATATCCAAATAGCCCTATTTTGGAACTCCATGGCTGAGATGGCAATGGATAATGATGAAGCCAAAAATGGTCATCAGTTGATAACCTCGTCGGAGCTTATGATGAGGTAACATTCCCTGCAAAGATGAGAGAGAAAGGCACTGGAGTGGTGTTAGCCAATAGTTCTCCAATGATTAAGTCAATAGAGTTTTCAATATCTCTCTAAGAATCATAATGGAATTGTGTATGTCTACCTTTCTCCTGGTGCTTGGTGGCTTATTTATAGCCTTAGTACAACTATTAGGAGGCTCATTCTAAGTGTAATTGATGGCAACCTCTTAATGGCTCTCTTGGCTGTCTTTTGTAATGTATACCTGAGCTTAAATGAGGCTTAATTGGCTCATGGTTGGCCTTTCTGATCATTGGAGCTCGTCGATTACGAAACCATTAATGACAGCTCCATAAATGTTGTATGGTCATCCTCTCATGGACGACCCTGTGGATTGTGCTGTATGACAAACCTATAATTTTAGTACTCGTTAGATAAATGGCTATTCTCACACTTTCAAAACCCTAAGTTTATGGTTGATTAGTGTTCTTTTATCTATGTGAAAATTGAAAACCTAAAATTCATATATAATTTTTCATTATTTTTTCCAATTCAATCTCTCAAACAATTAAAAACTAAGCAGGAGTCAAACGTTACATGTACATTACTAGATACATTGTGGATTGGTACCAAAATTCAAGGCCATTGGTGGCCATAAGAGATCAATGTTCCAATATTTTTGTTTGTTTGAGCCAGATTTAGACAGTGGCGGCTCCAGGAATTTTTCTTAGGGTGTTTCTTAAGAAGTATAAATTATATAATCTAATAAAAAGATAAATTCATATATTGATAACAACAACAATAAAAAAAAAAAACACACAAATACATGAAGTTTACAATTGCCTTCATAGTCTTATTATCAATGCTACAGGCTACATTTTTTTCAATGTACACAATCAAGCAATCATTCATCCACTGAATGTAGAACAATTTATGAAGCAAAATTTAATTTTATTAGCATAAAAAAAAAAAAAAAAACTGAGGGTGTTCTCAAAATTTTTTTTGAAGGGTAGACAAATAAAAAATTTTAAATTATTATATATATATATATATATATATAAATCAAGTAAGGGTGGTCCCATTGGGACCACCTGGCCTTAAGGTCGCGCCACCCCTGGATCTAAATCGCAAATATGGACTAAATTCTCCCAAAAAAAAAAAAAAGTTTTGATGTACAACAAATTACTAACAAAGAGCCTTCCATCATTGAATGAATGAGATGTGGACCATATTATTGACAGTTAATTAATTTGGAGGACCATCCTGGCCTTAAGGTGACACCGCCCCTAGATCTAGATTATAGAGATGGACTAAATTCTCCCAAAAAAAAAAAAAAAGTTTTGATGTACAACAAATTACTAACAAAGAGCCTTCCATCATTGAATGAATGAGAATCGGACCATATTATTGACAGTTAATTAATTTGGAACTGATGTTTTCTAATTGACTTGTGCATGCAGGTTCTACGTTAGAGTTTAGACCCACGTGTATGGAAACATTTTCAACTATTGCTGATCACACGTTTCTGTTGAAGAGAACAAATCGGCCTTTTCAAAGTTAGCTAATGGTGATTCTTGTGCACAAAAATACAAAAAGTAATTACTATTTGTTAAAAGCAGTTAGAATTATATTAATTAGTAATTTAAAAACAATTGTTAGTTATGTTCTGATGAGAGGAATCATCAATAACATTATAGAATCCATTTTCCTCTTTCTTATGTATTGTTTATTTCTCAAAAAAAAAAAAAACCAATAACATTATAGTTTTCATTAAAAAAATTCTAGTTAAAAAGCCATTTCTAACTGTTCAAACCTAACCTATCCGAACACCTGATTAAAAAAGAGCACGAGCAATTTCGATCAGATGGACAAATCAAAATTGAGCTTGGGCTTTAACAAATTAATATCATATTTCCAGTCGGGTCATAGATTTTTAAAAATTCATTTGAAAACTTTGACCCGGCCAAAACTAAAAATGAATATTTCTTTTTACCCATCAACTTTTCAGTGTATTATTAGGTTGTCAAAATCAGGATATTACGTAGGATCATTAGAGGTGAATGAGATCATGAATCGTAGGATCGGACCGTGGATTATAAGATCTTACATTATTTGAGAAAAAAACAAAAAAAAAACACATTTATACGTTAAATAATCACATAAATTATAGATTCATTCATAAAAAACCAAAAATTTGCATTCATTTGATGTAATTACTGATAGAGAAGTGGAAAACAATCCATCTCCAGATCGTCCAAATGGATCGTCCAGAGCCTACAGCGCAGGTTGATCCATGAGTTTATCCAGAAGAAGGAGAAACGTCCAAGAATAATAGCACCACTCCATAAGTTTAAGTCTCCCATGGACGACAGGATCGTCCATGAGGTTCGTCCATGAGAAATCGTTAAATATCCTTGGACGACTAAACCACCCTACACCAGACGGACGAAATCTCAACACTTAGACTTTCGGCAACCCTCAACTATCTCAACAAACCCTTCGAATAAGTTAACTTCCATTAGCAGTTACCGTTTTATATCCGTTAAGGTAGTTAACTCCGGAGTTGTTGGTTTCCACAAATCCTGGGGAGGTTATTGGACAAATAACCGCTCCAGGCTCCCTATATAAGGGACCGGTCTGAACCCGACAGAGGTAAGATTTTCTCTCAGACAAATTTCCAAAACACTTGGAACTTCTTTCTCTACGAGTCTAACTTCTCCATCGGAGGGGATTCGACCGGTCTTCTCCGGTCTCCTCTTTGATCGCGTTTTCTTCCTTGCAGGCCATCAACCGTTTGAACAGCCCACCGAAGCCAGGCCATTCCACCTTACTGATTCGGAGCAATATCAATTACCATACATCACTACATCTACTTGTAAGCACTATTTAAAGAGGCCAAAAATCTCAAAACGTGGCACTCTATTGAAATGTTATATTTTAGGGAAAATTATAACTTATACACTTGTGGTTTAGCTGAAATTTAAGTAGCCTATCTGTGGTTTGAAATTTGATACTTTACCCACCTGAGGTTAGTTCAGTTAGATTTCCTTAACCCACTTTTGTTAAAAACATGATTAAATATGTAATTTTGCTCCACTTTTATGTCTATCTCCTCCAAAAACACAAAAAAAAAAAAAAAAAATACAAGATAAAAAAGAATCCAACGAAATACTTGTATCATGGGATTTCAAATTATAGGTGGGCAGCTTAAATTTTAGTCAAATCTCAGGTGGGTAAGTTGTAATTTTCCCTATTTTTTATTTGAGTCCAATTGATACTCTATCTCTTTACATTATAATAGCAAAACTTGGTCTATTGTGATGTTATTTTTCATTTGGATTCAACTGAGTCTTATGTCAAGTTAAAGAAGATTACAAGAAACCAAGATTGTTTAGGATTGTCAGAATCATATGATCCTACCGATCCTGAATGATCGCAAAAATTCTTGAAAAATCCAGATCGTTTTGGACAGATGGGATCGTAAAATTATAGGATTGTAGGATTTAGACCGGAATTTTTACAAACATTAGTACATGTAACAAATGAGGCGATGGAATGTGGGTCAGAAATGGGTCGTCCTAAACAATGTTTAACCAAAAACATCATTTCACTTCATGGTCATTCATGACATTTTAATTTTATTGCTAAGAACCAATGGACGAATCCTGGGAAGATTTCTACGCTTTCTATCTGTATGCATTGTCTTAATTAAACATTGTTTAATTGAAAATATCATTTCATTTGTACGGTCATTAATGACATATTTTATTGCTAAGAACTGGGGGACAAAATCTTTATATCCTATTTGTATACATTGTGATTGCCAATAAGTGATTGGTATGACACAGTTATGGTAAATGTCGACAAATTCATCATAGACATAATACTATGAGGTAGTTGCTTTCAAATAAAATTATTTCCATGGACTACATAAAGTTGAAAAGATGATATAGAGGACTCATTAACCAAAGGTTTGAGTAGAGGGTAAGTAAATTGCTTACTGAGGGAGATGTGTTTATGACTTAATAGTTTTTGGGATGGCAACTCTACATAGTTGATTAGATATCCCAAGATCTAAGTTCAAAGGGGCAATAGAATCGTGGACACTACCCTTGTCAATATAGAGATAACTTCTCACACCCATTCCTATGTTAAAATAGTTAAGCCAGCAAGTGATCAAAGAGAGTGAAAGGGACACAATTTTGTTTGCTAAGCATTCATACTGTTGGTTTTTTTTTTTTTTTTTGATCAATGTATCTATGATCAATGTATCCTTGGAGATAGACGTTTAAGAGTCTCAAAGCACTATTGATGAAATAGTGTGAGAGGTAAAATCCGTCATCGGGAGAAAATGTCAAACACTAGCGTTTAATCAGATTTGCATTTATCATTCTACGTTCATCTGACCAATGAGTGTATTTAAGTGATTTTAATTTTTTATACATTATACATATTTGTTTCGTTTGTTGTTCCTATTTACATAATCACATGAGTAAGTTATTTGAGAAATATATCCCACAAATATTGCCTTCTACAAGAATATTCAATTGAAATCATAAATATGCATTTTAGGCTGTAATGTTTTAGGGCCAAAATTGGGGGGAAATGTAAAATTGGGGCTAAAATAAATAGATTTCACATTAAAAAAAAAAAAAATCAAGTCACCTCATTACTCTGTTGTTTACATTTATAAGAAAATTAATGAAACATGATGAAAGGACCAACATAGCTCATTTTTAGAACTTTTTAGGGATTGAAATCCGATGATTTGAAACATTAAAGACTAAAAGAGGTTAAAAGGTAAATTTTATGGACCAACAATTTATTTTGACCAAAAGATTATGAAATATTATTAAATTAGTTGAAAACTAATAATAATTTATTTAAAAACCTTATAATGTTTTATAATAGAATTTTAATCAAAAAAAAGTTTTTATACTCTGAGGACAATATTATTAGGATAAAAAGTGTTAAGTGTGTAAAATAAGGGGCTAAAAAAACTATCTACGTATGCTATAAGGAGAAAAAAAAAATCTATAAAGAAAAAAAGAAGAGAATATCAACATGGTATAATCACAATACTGTAGAACAGAACTTACATTATATAAATTATTACTTACATTATATAAATTATTATTATGACCAAATTTCTACCTTATCTTAATTAATTATAGATAATTTCTCAAAAAAAATTATAAATATATCTTCCGTACAATTAAAAAGTACAAAATAACGACAAAATGTCATTAATAAATTAACTTAATAGATCATTATTAAGTACGTAAGACTGAAATTTAAAAAATTTAATTAAAAGATTAATTCGTATGCTTCAGAATTTTCAAAAAGCTCTATGCATAATACATGCCGTTTTCAAAAATTAATTCTATAATATTTAACCTTTAGTTTTCATATCCAATGATTCAAGAGTTAGGTTTTTATTATAAAAAAATAATAAAAACTTAAAAGGGATGTTGTAACATTAGAAGAATATAAAAACGAATAAAATTTGGCCAGTTGATATGCGCTGTACCGGTATATATATTGAGAATCATATATATTTTTTAAGTTAAGACTATATATATGCATGAGGTTTTTTTATTTTTTATTTTATTTTGACTAAATAAAAGAGAAATGAACATTTACCAAAAAAGGAAGAAGAAAAGAAATGAAGAATATTTTTAACCAGTTGGACCATTAGACGAGAGAAGGGGGTATTATTGGGTTTAATGGATCAAGGTTGTACTGAGGCGAAGGGGTTTTATTTGTTGTGTGAGAAGAGGCAAGGCAGTTTTGCGTGATTATATTTGTTTTAAAATTATTTGGCAAAATAATACAATTTGAAACTTATTTTGAGAAATAAACTCTAAATTGATCTCACATTTTAAAGGGATTAGATCTAGCTTTGTCATGCTGACATGGCAATAATAATGTGGCTATTTTAATAAAATTTCTCCACCCAAATCTCGTCTCTAGAGACAAGATGTATTTAATATTTTTTTTTAAGAGTTTCAACTTATGGCATCCGCTTTTAATGATAACATTTTATCATCAGACCAAGACACCAATTGGTTTTTGGTGTAGGCAGGGATTGAATCCCAGATCTCTTATTCAATCATTAGATATTTTACTAGTTGAGTTAACAAGAACCTACTAATACATTTTTTTTCATTCTTTTTTCCTCTTACATTTGTTTACCAAATCTACTCTCCTTTGTCTCTTCAGTTCAATCCCAAATCACTCCTCCGAGTCGTTATCTTCAACTCACCAATCCAACTCCAACTCGCCAAATCACCCCAAGTTGCCCCCAAATTCATCCTCAAGCACCATGGGATTGATTGGATCTTCTCAACTGAGTCCAGTCACCTCCAATCCTTGGAATTCCTAAGATACCCATTTTGAGATGTTGTGATATGGCTTGACTTTGGATTGGCAAAGTCGGTGATGACTCTCCATGTCCTAGTAACAGTAGAAGACCAACTTGGTTTTGGTTTTGTGCACAGCCAGTAGCCGACTTAGCATATTATAAATATGTGATGTTATACAGCTTGGTAAAATGGTGTATTGTAGTAGCTACAAAGCTAGTGTAAATACAATAGGTTGCTCTTATTTTTTGTGAGAGAACTAAGGGTGTATTTTGGGTTTGGGTCTTGTGAGAGTGCTTGTGTGCTACTATTGTAATCTCCTTATTTTATAGTGAAACTTTCTCTGTCGCCGCCTATGGGCGTAGACATATTGTCGAATCACGTAAATTCTCCGTGTCTATTTTTCTTCTCTCTTTTTTAATCTTGCATTAGTGGGTGTATTTTTACAACAATTGGTATAAAAGCTCCAGGTTGGTAGATCCAATGGAGGTTAATGCTTCTATTGCCAAGGTAGACATAGTTAAGTTTGAGGAGACTAGTAACTTCAGGTTATGGCAAAGAAGGGTGAAAGACCTGATGGTACAACAAGGTTTGGTGAAGGCTTTGAATGGGAAAACAAAGAAACCAGAGAAGATGATTGATGATGAGTGAGAAGAACTCAAGATGAAGGTGGTGAGTACAATTGACTATATATGGCAAATAAGCTTATGTATGATGTCATGGATGAGGTGTCAATTGTTGTTATATGGTTGAAGTTGAAAAGCCGGTATATGTCCAAGTCCTTCACAAATAAATTGAATCTTAAGCGAAACTTTATGGGCTTAAGATGGTAGAGGGAGTGGATTTACCTCAACACATCACCACGTTCAACCAAGTTATTAGTGACATATTAAGGATCGATATAAATTCGATGATGAAGATAAGACGATGATGCTTTTGACTTCATTCACGGCTTCCTACAAACACTTGGTTACAACCTTATGTTTGGGGGAGGAGACTTTGGAATTTAAAGAGATCTTAGGAGTCTTGATGGATCATTACCATCAGAAACAGAATTGAGGTAAGAGTTCTCAAAAAGGGCTCATGGTAAAGGGTAATCAAGATCGTGGAAGGGAGAAAGACAGGGAAAAAAATTCTGCCAAGGGATATAGTAGATCCAAATCCAAAGTAAGACAGTGAAGTGCTATAAATACCAAAAGAATGGGCATATACGGCGAGACTGTCTAGAGTGGAAAAGAGATAAGGAAGAAGACAATGAAAGGTCCTTAAGATTTGCCAACGTAGTGACAGTAGATACAGATTCAAATGGAGATTTGTGTTCTTTTTCATCAAATGTAGATTGGTTGATTAATTCTTGGGTTCTAGATTCAACATGTTCGTTTATGTGACCCGTCACAAGAGCTGGTTCAACACTTACATGTTAGTTAATTGTGGTTCCGTTCTAATGGAAAATAATGCTATTTGCAAAGTTGTTGGAATAGGAACAATTAAAGTTAAGATGTTTGATAATGTTGTGAGGACATTAATGGATGTAAGACATGTTCCAGATTTGCAAAATAATCTTATTTTAATGGGATAATGAAGGTATCAAAGGGTGCTATGGTTATGATGAAGGGGTAGAAAATAGATGGTAATATCTACAAATTGCTTGGTAGCACCATTGTAGGTGGAGCTGCTGTAGTTACTAAATTTGAGTAGGATGATACACTCTTATGGCATATGCGATTTGGGCATATAGGTGATTGTGGTATGAGGGAATTGCATAATAGAAATCTGTTGGCTGGAGTCAAGTCATACAAATTAGATTTTTGTAAATATTGCATTATGGGAAAGTAGTGTAAGTTGCAATTCAAAACTTCCACACACAAGACAGAGGGTATTCTAGATTATATACATTTTGATATTTAGGAACCGTCAAAGGTTATCTCTAAAGGTGGATCTTGGTATCATATGAGTTTGATTGATGACTCTTCTAGGAAAGTTAGGGTTTACTTGAAGAATAAATCTGATGCATTTGAAAAGTTCAAGAAGTGGAAATCCTAAGTGGAAAACCAAATGGGAAGGAAAGTCAAGTGTCTTAGAACTGATAATGGAACTGAGTACACGAATAAAGAGTTCTTGCGGTATTGTGAAGAGCATGGCATTAGGAGGCATTTTACGGTACCAAGAATACCTCAACAAAATGGAAGAGCTGAAAGGCTTAATAGAACACTTAGAGAAATAGCTAGGTACATAAGATTGAATGTTGGGCTTCCTAAGGTCTTTTGGGCTAAAGTTGTGAATATGGCTTGTTACATCATTAATCGATTGCCTAGGTTTTCACTTGATAGGAAAGTTGCTGAAAGAAGTTGATCATTCTTTGATAAGGATCTTCGGGTGTCATGCCTACGTGCATATTCCTAGTAAAGAAAGGTCAAAGCTTGGTTCAAAATCAAAGAAATGCATCTTTCTTGGGTTTAAGAAAGGTGTAAAGGGATACAAGCTTTGGGATTCGGTTGTAGAAAAAGTGGTGATAAGCAAAGATGTGGAATTTGATGAAAAGTCTATGATAAAAGCTATCAGAAAGGAAGAGGAATCTTAAGTGGTGGGAAGCAGTAGTGAAAGCAGTAAATTAGTCGTGTAGGTGGAGCTAGATAAAGTGGAGCCTCAGCTAGAGAAGGAATCTCACAGTACAATATCAGACATACCTAAACGTAACAAAAGACCATCAATTATGTATGGTTTCGAGGATCTTGCTTCTTATTGTTTAATAATTAGTAGCAGGGATCCTTCAATATTTCAGGAAGCAATTGATAGCTCTAAAAGGGACAAGTGAAAGGAAGCTATGGTGGAGGATATGGAATCCTTGAATAAGAACAAGACTTGGGAGTTGTCAAAACTTCCAAAGGGAAAGAAATCAATGGGTTGCAAGTGGGTGTCTAGAAAGAGGGATGATATGGTAATTGCTACTAAGAGCATGTGTGAGTTTGACAAGCAAAAGTCTGTGTTGCGCAATGAGTTTGACATGAAAGTTGAAGACATGTCAAAGGTCCCAAATGTAGGTGCTATTGGGTGTTTAATGTATGCAATGGTTTGCATTAAGCTGGATTTGGCTTATGAAGTGAATACTATTGGCAGGTGCACAGTGAACCTTGGTATAGAGCACTGGAATGTAGTGAAGTGAATATTCAAAAACTTGAAATGTACTTCGGAACATAGGATCTTGTTTGTGGGGTAGCATGGTGATAATTCAGTGGTAGGGTATATGGATGCAAATTATGTAGGTAATGTGGATGGTTATATTTTTACATTGTCAAGCGGGCTTATTTGTTGGAGATCCACTTTACAATCAGTAATAACCATGTCTGCTACTGAAGTTGAATCCATGGTTGTAGGTGAAGCTGTAAAGGAAGCACTGTGGTTAGGTAGGCTATTCGAAGAGATTGGTTTGAACCAGGGTGGAGTTTAGTTATGCTGTGATAGACAGAGTGTCTTTTACTTGGCAAAACATTAGATTTATCTTGTTGTGAGTTTCCATAAGATAAGGGAGTTGATTGTTACAGAAGAAATTTTTCTTAAGAAGGTTCACACTTCGAAGAATGCATCTCATATGTTGACAAAGTGGGTTTTTTTAGAGTGCTTATGTGTTACTATCGTAATCTCCTTATTTTATAGTGAAACTTTCTCTGTCACCGCCTGTGAACGTAAGCATATTGCCGAACCACGTGAATTCTCTGTCTATTTTTCTTCTCTTTTTTAATCTTGCATTAGTGGGTGTATTTTCACAACATGAGATATGAAAAAAAACAATAATAATTTGTAGTGTCATATTAGAGAACTATGTTGGGCCTTTTAAGAATGAAATGTTAGTTGTGGTTGTGGAAATTAAGGGATAGATTAAGGCAAGTTTAGACCTAAAAAGCCTTGTGAGTTGGTATTGGAAGAAGGGCTTTTCATGCTTTTTTTTTTAATTGGAATGTTTTAAGAAGAACTTATCTCTTGAAGAGACGAATTCCATGTTTTAAATGGAACTCTTTTTTACAAGATACCAATTTCATGTAAACGACATTTAAAAAAAATTCCACTTTAAATTAGTAATGCTAGGCTTTTTTTTTATTTTTTATTTTTTTGATGTGGAATACTACTAAACTTTATTAATTAGAAGAATTGACAAATACATCCTGGTTGAGAGCTTGTTCAAGGAAACAAGGAGTCTCTTCAACCCAAACAGACAAATTTGCAATGCCTAAAGCATGTCTTGCAAGTAAATGGGCTGGCCTATTGCCATTACGACCAACATGGGAGAAGTCTACACAACGAAAAGAATGGGCAGAAGCTACTGAATTATAGACCAGAGCAGCAATTGATAACGGAGGAGGAGACAAGTCCCTTAAAGCATTGACCAGCATAAAAAAATCACTCTCAAGCATGAAATCCTGAATAGACATATCCTTAGCAAATTGAAGACCCAACTCAATAGCATTTGCTTCAACTTCAATGGCACCCAGGGGAGCTTCAATCTTCTTACTACAAGCACCAATCAATTGACCCTCTTCGTCCCTTATCAAAATCCCAACACCTACCATTTTTTGCTCCTTGAACATAGCACCATCCACGTTGATTTTGTAGTGGGTCGAAGAGGGAGGCGTCCATTTCACTGCTTCAGCTGGCTGCTTCGGACTCCCAGGAACCTCCAAACATGCTTGATACTCACCTAAATACTCCAACGCCCCTGTCGTAAGGCCTAATAGGATTTCTTCGCACCCCCATTTCTGCACTCATTCCTGTTCAATCAAATCGCCCAAGCCACCACAATTAGCTTCTCCACCCCATTGTGATCCCACTGAGCTACCATTACCACATACCATAGCATATCCATGAATGACCCGAAGTGATGAACCAATGAGTCCCGAAACAAATTAGACACACGCCATATATCACAAGCTCACTGACAATGCAAAACAAATGCCCTGAAGTTTCTTCCTCCATATTACACTCATCACAATAGCTATCCAAAAGCACTTTGCGCCTAACCAGGTTCTCCTTCGTGGGCAACACATCTCTGCAAGCCCTCCAAGCAAAGTGGCAGATCTCATGTGGAATATTGTAGCTCCAGAGGTACTTCCATAACTTCCTCAAATGACTTCCATCAGACACAGCTCCCACTGGGGTAACTGATCTCATCTCCATGGCAAGCTTATATGCACTTCGGACGCTAAAGAGACCATTGGGTGTCAAAGCCCAAACTTGCTTGTCCGCTGGAAGATTAGCGCTTAAGGCAATACCATAGATTAAATCAGCTTCATGAGGAAGGAAAACTTGTCGCTCCAAATCATTTTTCCAGGCACCATTCCCTTCATCTATAAGTGTTGCAACTCAAGAGTCCTTAAGCATGCATGAAACAGGAGAGACAACTTCATAAGTAGAGGAAGAGGCCACCCATTTATCCTTCCAAATCATGATGCTACGACCATTACCTACTTGCCACCTTCTTCCTTTTTTAACTAGTGCCTGAGCTACCATTATACTCTTCCAAGCAAAGGAAGGATTTTTTCCAAGACTTGCATTAACAAACTCACATCTTGGAAAATATTTGGCCTTAAAAACCTTATACAATAAAGAATCATTCCTAGGCTAAAGCCTCTAACCTTGTTTTGCCAACATGGCCAAGTTAAATTGCTTTAGGTTAGTAAAGCCCATACCCTTACAAGCCTTCAAAGCACACAATTTCTCCCAACTGATCCATGCCATTTTCCATTCCTCCTTACATTGCCCCCACAAAAAATTCCTAATAATATGTCATCTCATCACCAAGAGAATCAGGAATTTTAAAACAACTCATAGTATACATTGGAATAACTTGGGCCACAGCTTTAATCAGAACTTCCTTTTCAGCTTTGGACAAAAGTTTTTCCTTCCAACCTGCCAACTTCTTAGCCAATTTTTCCTTAACTTCCTTGAAAGTATTCTTCTTATTTCTTCCCACCAACGATGGAAGACCCAAGTACTTCTCATGTTGCCAAATCACTTGAGCACTAAACCTAACTTTTATCTCATCTTGGATCTCCTTAGCTGTGTTAGGGTTGAAAAACAAGGAAGTTTTGGCATGGTTCAGCTGTTGGCCAGAAGCCTGCTCATACGTGCACAGTACCTTCTGTAAGGCTTCACACCCTTCAATGGTGGCTTTGTAGAAATTAAACTGTCATTTGCAAAAAATAGATGAGAAAGGCAAGGATCTCTCTTACACATAGATATGCCTTCCAACAAACCATCAACTGTGGCTTTTTTGATTAGTGCAGAAAGACCTTCAGCACAAAGAAAAAATAAATATGGAGAAAGAGGATCACCTTGGCGTAGCCCTCTAGTGGGAATAATATGGCCACTAGGTTTACCATTAATACAGATAGCATAAGTGTCTGAAGAAATGCATTGCATCATTAAGCTTCTCCATCTTGAGTGAAACCCTAGTTTCTCCATAATTTTATCTAAGCATGCCCACTCCACCCTTTCATAAGCCTTGCTCATATCAAGCTCAAGAGTCATCTCTCCTTTAGCCCATGTTTTCTTCAAATTTAACTAGTGCATTGTCTCAAAAGCCACTAAAACATTATCAGTAATTAATCTACCATTCACAAAAGTACTCTGAGTATCACTAATAATAGATGGGAGGATTTTTTTAAGTCTGTTGTCTAAAGTTTTAGATGCCAGTTTATAAATGACATTGCTTAAACTTTTTGGTCTAAATTTAGTCACTCTTTTAGGTGAGTTAGTTTTAAGGACCAAAACAATATGGGTTTCATTAAATTTTGGTGGGGTAATGCTCAAATTTAGGAAATCCAAAACTGTCTTAGTCACTACACCACCTACCGTAGACCAAAATTTTTGGAAGAAAAGAGGAGGCATACCATTCGGGCCTAGAGCCTTTAAAGGATACATTTGTTTCAAAGCTTTGTGCACTTCACCTGCTTGGAATTCCCTCACCAGCATAGAATTCATGGATTGCGTCACCTTAGGTTGCACGGCCTCCATAATTTCTGTGAAGTCCGAAGGTTCTAAGGAAATAAACAAATAAAAGTAGTACTCAATAAAAACCTTCTCAATCTCCCCATGATCAACCTGCCACACATCTTCAGCATCAAAAATCCCCTTAATTAAGTTCTTCTGAAACCTTGATGAAGCCCTTGCATGAAAGAAACAAGTGTTCCGATCTCCTTCTTGAAACCAATTCAGTCGTGCCCTCTGTTTCCACATGGCATCTTCTTTATCAAGCCAACAATTCAACTCCACTCTAGTTTCTCTTAAGTCCTTGATAATAATCGGAGATGAAGCTTGCACCTCCAACCCCTCCAAATGCTTTTGTAAGAATGCAATCTTCTTCCCCACATGCCCATACTCATTCGTATTCCATACCTCCAATTTGTTTCGGCAAGACTCCATGCAAGATAAAATAGGACAATTCGAAGCCATACACAACCCTTCCCCCCATGCCTTTGTCACCACTTTCTCACATCTCTCATCCTTCAACCACATAAACTCGAACCTGAAGATTTTCTTGTATTTCTGACGCTTTTTCTTTGAGAATAGATGTAGCAAAAGAGGATTATGGTTAGAAACAGAAGAGGATTTATGATGAAGTTTTGCAATAGGGAATAAAGAATGCCAGTTTGTAGAAGCTAGAGCTTTATCCAAGTGCTCCCTGATTTGAGTGCCATCTCGTTTCTGATAAATCCATGTGAATTTCAGACCCTCAAACCCAACCTCCTTCAACCCACAATAATTAATGGAAGCATTAAACCGGCCCATTTGCTGAACAGGCCTAGATGCACCTCCCTCCTTCTTAGCCTAACACTGTCATTGAAGTCCCCAATCACTAACCATGGCAACTATGAAATATCCCTTAAAGAATTAAGAAATCACCATGATTCCACCCTTTGTGAAGTCTCAGGATGACCTAGAAGCCTGTCAAATGCCAACACCCAATCCTATCACCCCCTCAATCAATGCATCAATAAAAGAGAGCGAAGAATTCAGAATATCCACTTTAATATCAGACTTCCAAAATAAATCCAACCCTCCCTTTAAACCATCACTTGGTATAACAAAACTGTCCTTAAAACCACACTAATTGCGTACAATTTTTACCCATTCTTCATTTGACTTTGTTTCCATTAAGAAAACCAAGTTGGGATTTTTTCAAGGTATTAACCGTCTGAGGGTTCCCAAGCCCAGTGGCGGCGCCACGTACAGGTCAGAGTGTTCCCAGGAACACCCTAACTTGAAAAAAATTAAAAAATATATATATATTTAAGCTAAATTAGGAACACCCTCAATCACAAAATTAGGAACACCCTCAGATTAAAAAAAAATTTATCTGTTCAACTTTCAAGCAAAAAAATAAAGAAAAAAAAAAGCCCAAAAAAGAAAAAAAAATTGTAATAGAGCCAAGCCAAAATTTATCCGTTCAACTTTCAAGCAAAAAAAAAAAAAAAAAGCCCAAAAAACAAATTTGAAACAAGCCCATAGCAAACCAAGCCCACGGCGAGCCCAACTAAGCAAACCCACCCATGGATTCTTTAAAAAAAAAAAAAAAAAAAAAACCAACACAAAATCAAAAATCAAACTTACCCATCGTACCCACGGTCACGTCGCTGGCAGAGAAAGCAGAAAAAACCAATCCCCAATACATTGATACAGTTTATACAGAGCAAAGCAAAACAAACCAAAACCAATACTGTGTTTATCAAAAAAAAAAAAAAAAAACCCCAATACAGAGCCTCTGTACCAAAACCAAACCAAAAAAACCCTAATACAGAGCCTCGTCGTTGCCAACTCGCCATAACTCGCTCGTCGTCGTCGTCGCCGTAGCTCGCTCGTCGTCATCGTTGCCGTAGCTCGCAGCCTCGCTCGCCCCTCATCGTAAATCGTAGGTCGTAGACGGTAGATCGCAGATCGCTCTGCTCAGCTTGGTGCTCGCCGCTCGGTGCTTAGTGCTCGCCGCTCAGTGCTCACAGATCCCTTCGGACCCTCCCTGAGCTCCCTCAAGGTATTTCTAATTTCTCTCTCTTTTTCTCTCTCAGTCTCTCAATCTCTCTCTCTTTATCTCACTGATCCTGATTTTCTAAAATAATGAATGTCTCTCTCTCTCTTTAGTCTTTATTCTTTAAGAAATTAACTCAGTAACTCTCTCTCTCTCTCTCTTTGATTGGCTGGCCCACCTGGCTGAATGAATCACTTAGTAACTCTCTCTCTCTAATTGGCTAGGCGAATGAAACATTGATTGGCTTTATTTATGTTTTGCTTTTTTTTTTTTTTCTGTTTGTTGTCTTTTTGAATTTGGCTTTAGTGTTTATCTTATCCGTTGGTGTTGGTCAGTGTGTGTTCACTGTGTTGGTATGATATTAATTGTCTTTTAGTGTGCATTGTGATTTGTGAATCTGTGATTGTGAAATTTTCTGATTGGCAAGCTTTTGTGATTGGGCATCAGGCATGAGACTTGTGCTTGTCCATTGAGTGGGGTGGGGGTAGATCATAGATGGGCTGATGGGCACAACACATATGGGGCCGGGAGCACAATAATTAAAGCAGTGTAATGTGTTGCACATTACACTGCTTTAATTATTATGCAGCACATGAGATGCGTAATGTCAGGCTCTTTTAGTGTAATGTGTACAAGGGGCTAAACAATATAATAAATTAAAACAATATAATTAATGACAAATAAATTAAAGCAATATAGTTTATTGTTACGCTAAACAACAATAATTAAAATTGTATAATTAACCAATACATTATAAAAGACAAATAAATTAAATTATGTTAGGCTAAATAAGAATTAATAATTTTATAATTAATGAAATAAAAATATAACAAATTATAGTTTATAAAAGACAAACAAATTAATGAAATAACTAAACAACAATAATTAATAATTTTATTAATATTTCAAATGAACTTATAGTTTATTGTTTATTCTTTTGCTAGAATTATGGGCAAATATTTGATAAGAAAACCACGTACCCAAGATTCATCTCCTATGCAAGATTCATCTCCTGTGCAAGATTCATTTCCTATGCAAGATTCAACTTCATCTTCTAAGCGAATTCGTGTTGACTTTGACTTAGAAAATCTTCCTTCAGATCCTGGGCTACGACAAAAGATATCATCTTATCATCCTAATAATCATGATGAAATAAGAAGACATTATTTAACAAAAGGCCCTTGTCAACCTGTTCTTCATGATTTCCCTGTATCATATTTTTCTGAAAAGCCCTATCGATTTAGATCCGATTGGTATATGGGTAGAAGGTGGTTGGAATATAGTATAGAGAAGGATGCAGCATTTTGTTTTTATTGCTACCTATTTGGGCGGCAAGATGTTGGTAAGCAAGGAGGAGGTGAGACTTTTGTAACAAAGGGATTCAAACTTTGGAATCAAGTTGCGAAGTTAGATTCCCATGTTGGAGGAGTTAATAGTGCTCACAGCCAAGCTGTCCAGAAGGGTGAGGATCTACTGAAGGAAAAGTAACACATTCAAAGTGTTTTGGTTAAGCAATCAAATAAAGATAAACATGATTATCGGGTTCAATTAAATGCAATAGTTGATTGCATAAGATTCTTTTTATGCCGGGGATTAGCTTTTCATGGTCACGATGAATCTCAAGGTTCAAGTGATAAAGGAAATTTTCTTGAGCTTGTACAATTTTTGGAGGATCACAATGAATCTATCAATGAAGTGTTGCAAATAGTTCCGAAAAATTGCATGCTTACCCACCCGGATATTCAAAAAAACATTGTGAATGCAATTGCACGTGAAACATCTGAAGCCATCATCAAGGATCTTGACAATGGGTTCTTTTCAATATTAGTTGATGAGTCACGTGATATCTCAGTGAAAGAACAAATGTCCCTCGTTCTTCGTTATGTGAACAAAAAAGGAATTATTATAGAGCGGTTCCTTGGTATTGTACATGTTGCAAGTACCACCGCTTTGTCACTTAAATGTGCTATTTAATGTTTACTTTGTGAACATAATTTGAGTTTGTCGAACCTACGCGGGCAAGGTTATGACGAGGCTAGTAATATTCAAAGTGATATCAATGGTCTCAAAACTTTAATTTTGAAAGAGAATAAGTCAGCATTTTATGTCCATTATTTTGCTTATCAACTTCAATTGACACTTGTTGCTGTTGCTAAAAATCACATTAACATTGCTGAATTTTTTTATGTGGTTAGTAATTTAGTAACTGTTGTTGGAGGCTCTTGTAAGAGACGAGATGCTTTTCGAGATGCACAATTTGCCAAAATTAAAGAAGATTTAGAGAATGGTGTACGTAGAAGTGGGCAAGGTTTGAATCAAGAGACGAATCTTAAACGCCCTGGTGATACACTTTGGGGATCATATTATGGGACTATTCTGAACTTGATTTTGATGTTCTCTGCTGTTGTTGATGTACTTGAAATTATTGAAGAAGATGGCCTGTCCAACCCAAAAGTTGAAGCTCGATCTATTATGAGGTCAATTCTATCTTTTGAATTTGTCTTTGCCCTACACTTGATGAAAAATATTTTAGGGATCACAAATGAGTTGTCAATAGCATTGCAAAAAAAAAAAAAAAAAATCAGGATATAGTAAATGCTATGGATCTTGTTAAAGTGTCTAAGCAACGATTGCAAGTAATGAGAGAAGATGAATGGAAATCTTTATTGACTGAAATATCTTCTTTTTGTACCACGCATGATATTTCTATCTTGAACATGGATGAAACATTTGTAATTAGTGGGAGGTCGCGACGCAACACTCAACAAAAGACAAATTTACATTATTATCGTGTTGAGCTATTCTACACAGTCATAGATATGCAACTTCAAGAGCTTAACAACCGTTTTTCTGAGGCGAATACCGATTTGCTACTTTGTATGGCTTGCTTGAATCCAAGTAATTCATTTGTGGCTTTTGATAAGGAAAAGTTGTTACGTCTAGCTAAGTTCTATCCCTCTGATTTTCTTAGGACAAATATTTTGGCACTTGACTCTCAATTGCAAAATTACATTTTTGATATGCACAGCAACGACTTCTTTTTAGAGCTTCAAGGAATTAGTGAACTTGCTGAAAAGTTAGTGAGCACAAGGAAGCATGAGACTTATCCCTTAGTCTATTTGCTTGTGAAGTTAGCTTTGACCCTTCCAGTTGCTACTGCAACAGTAGAAAGAAGTTTTTCAGCAATGAAATATATAAAGAATGAACTGCGCAATCAAATGGGAGATCAGTGAATGAATGATTGCTTGATTGTGTATATTGAAAAAGATGTAGCTTGTAGCATTGATAATGAGACTATCATGCAACGATTTCAAAATATGAAAACTCGTAGAAGACAATTGTAAATTTTATGTATTTACGTGTTTTTTGATTGTTGTTGTTATCAATATATAAAATTTTCTTTTTATTAAATTGTATAATTTATGCTTTTTAAGGAATACCTTGACAAAATTTCCTAGAGTCGCCACTGCCCAAGCCCTCGATAGTTCTAACTTAAAAGACTCATTGGACTCGGCGGGGTTGCCTAGCAACCTCCGCCGATCCTAAATGTGTGGAAAATAAAATACTAAGTCTTTTAGTCTCATCATCAACTTTCTGTTTCTTTTCATTTTCAGAAACACCCCCCTCTGCACTACCTCCACCCTCAGCTTTTCTTTTTGGGCCTATGTTCTCCACTTTATCCATCAGCATTTGCTCATTATTGGGCCTACAAGGAAGCCTAGTCCACGTACCTTTTTTATGCTCTTTAGTGAGGTCAGCGCCATTAGTCTTACCTACTACATTAGCCCCCTTAGGTGCATGTTTACTATGCCCTATTTTCATATTTTTCTTCTTCTCTGAAACTTTAGCCTAGCCCATCGAAAACCCCACACTTCCCAACTTGGTTTGCATGCTAGCAGAGACATTTTTGGACCCGACTACCTCTGACTCCCCTAACATCTCCACAGAACCTTGCTCCAATTTTGGACTCACCTTATCCACCTCCTTTCCCTTAATTTCGTGGATAACCTCAGCAATTAGTGTGTTTGCAGTTGGAATATTATCAACAAGCTCCTTATCTATTTCCTCAATTATCGCTTCAAAATTTGCTAAATTCTAGGAATTATTTGAATTACCAGATATCGTAGAGGGCTCACAACTCATCTTACCCATCCCACCACCCCCAAACAACTCCGCCACTATTGTAGACTTTCCAGATCTGAGCTACCCCTTCTGCTCCCAGAATCAACAGAATTAAAGGGTGTTAATTAAGCCCAATTGGCACGGGCACTCCACCCCTAGCAAATTGAACAACGGAGGCTTGACCGTCACTGAATCATAACCCTTCACCTCAAGAACTTGCCTCTTGGCCAAACTAAATGTTGAAGCCTTAATCCAGTGCCCATACTGTTGCCGTTCCAACGGCAGGTTTCCATTGCTTTTCAGCTAGATTTCATACTCCTTATCATCATGCACAACATCCCACACCAGAAACAGATATTCGGCAATCTCTCATACTGAAAAGATACCCACCCCTCTAAGTCATCCTCAAAGTTTACTTTTCTTCCTCGACATAAGGGGCAAAAAATATCAACCAAGACTCTAACTTGCATAAAAGTACCTCCCCCCATCTCTGAATCATCCTGAGGAATAACATCTTCACCAATAGATTCACCGATTTCAATGGTAGTCTCTGGGTTCATAAACTTGTATGGGAGATCATGTACCTGAATCCAAAATTTAACTCTATTAAACTCAACCTCCTTTATAGGATTATTTCCTTCAAACTGTTGTATCACTACTAAGTGTCGATCATAAAACCAGGGTTCCCTAAGTAAAACTTTTATAGCGTCTACCTCCTGGTCAAAAGTAAACAGAAGTATATTGTCTCCCACATTAGTAATATGGAAGCTCACCTTTGTGTGCCATAGAGGACGAAACGTACGCGCCACTGCCTCAATGTTCAGTGCCCTCTTCATAAAGAATTTCGCTACTAACACACACTCTGGTATCTGATTTTTCTTTGACAGCATGACTTTCTTGCCTTCCTACTCCGAGAGAGACAAGTTATCACACCTGCAAGTAAGGTCTTCCATCTATGGCCACCACAGTGTATCCCTACCCCACATAGAAGAGAAGCAAACCCTAGCCCTACTAGTAACAGAGTTATTATAGGGAAACAACCACGTCTTTCTCGAGGAGAAAGTTAACAACAATACTATAGCCTAGGTTTAGGGAGCGACGAGAACCTTAACCCTAGACTGAGAACTTAACATATATACACTTGGAGGTCACAAGGTCAACATGTTAATCCAGTCATGCCAGGCTTTGGATTTAGTATTGCATTTCTGGAAGAGAAGAGTTACTTCGATAGATGAGGTTAGTGTTGGGACTCCTCTCTTTAAGAGATGAGATTCTAAAAAGACTATTTCCCATATAAGTTTCAAACAACGCTATTTTGCCAAATTGCTTTAAAATTTGTATTATTAAGCAAAAATGCGCAAAGCAACTTCAAAAATATGATTTGTAGGGGTACAAGTTTTTTGGTAAGATTAATGCCCCTGACCGCTTTTACATGACTGGTATTTTGATTTTTGGTGAAAATGGCCAAATACCATCTTTGGCCAAAATAATTAGCAATCTACCATTGTTTGGGAAATATTTAGCGAAGTACCATTTTTTTTAAACTCGAGTTTGTGAAACTCGAGTTCCATAAGCTTGAGTTATGGGCTGACTTGGCATTTTTTAAATTAAAAAGTCCACGTGGAACTTGAGTATGTGAAATTCAAGTAGCTTGCAGGGTGGAACTCGAGCACTACACAATCAAGTTATGTGAAAATTTGAACAGGGAAATGAAACTCAAGTTCCACCTGTGAAACCCAACAATTATGCACTTAGTCTTCAATCAATGCAGTTAGTTGCCAAGGAACTTTCTTTCCCAAATTGAAGTCATCCATGCTGCCAACGAACTTTCTAGTGCTGATCAAAACAGGAAGTCAACAAAGTGAACTTAGTCTTCAATTAGTGCAGTTGTATGGCATTAGATAATGCTTTTCGAAAAACAAGAAGTTTGTGAACTCTTTGCCATTACCCCTCAACTATCAAAAACATCTGTTGCCCTTTACAACTAGTCACTTTAGCATTGGTACTCTCCTGCAATTATTCTGATCTGCCACTTGCACTCTCAAACATCAATTGCACTCATCAATTTACTTCTGTGATGCATAACTTGATTACATAGAGCTCGACTTTTATTTACAAGGAACTCGAGTTCCCCAAACTTGAGTTCCACGAGGAGTTTTTTAATTAAAAAATTCCAGGTTAGCGGGCGCCATTATAGAACTCGAGTGTTTGGAACTCGAGTTACATGTCAAATTCGAGTTTTTAAAAAGTGGTACATTGCTAAATATTTCCCAAACAGAGGTAGATTGCTAATTATCTTGACTAAAGATGGTATTTGGCCATTTTCGCCTTGATTTTTGGCATTCAAAGGCATGAAGTTTTCACAATTTTTTCTGTTACCATTTAAGGGGCAGTTGTGATTAGTGTTAATAAAATTGATCTCAATATTTTTTTTTGTATTGATCTCAGTATTGAATTTATATGAAAAAATAATAGTACATCAATCACAACTTGCTAGAGCAATAGTTATGAAAAATTTTATATACTAAACATTATGCCATAAAAGAAAATAAAATAAAAACCTATAAATGACATCATGTGCATTTAGTATAGTTATTGTAATTTTTTTTTGAGTAAATAGTAATATTTATTAAAACACACAGGAAAATAATAATAGTGTTTTAAATTGAGTTTATAATACATTATAAACAGAGTACAATTACAAAAGGGCTTAAAATACGAACATCAACTTCTAATTCTTATGGAAAAGTATAAAAAAAGTATAGTTATTGTAATTTGTTTAGTTTTCTTGAAAAATTAGTTTGATAAAAACACAATAATACCCAAAAAAATGGTGAAATTTTAAAGATTTTAGTCACCTTATTTTTAAGTTTACAAATTGGGCAAGGCTCCGTTTCCTAACCAATTAAGCTATACTACTACAAATAGGTATTATATGTACAACAATTAAAATAGATAAACAAAATTATAAGTTGATGTTCGTATTTAATCAGTGATATTTTATTTTTAAGAATACCAATATAATTCACATGGAATTTTTTTTCCTCACCCAGAAGGGCTCCATGTGTAGTTCACATGAGTTATTATTGTAATCTTCGTGAGTTCATGCTAACAACTCCATAGAAATAAGTACTAATCAAATTAAAATTTCGAGGATTATATTGAATTAGTGTCTAATTTGAATTAGGATTAAACTTTGGAGTTTATTATACTAAGATATGAAAGCAAATTGATAACAAAAAAAAACAATGAATCAGTGGTATTTTTAGAAAATCACTAATAAAATTAGTTTGTTGAACTAAATTGAACTTGCTATCTTAAAATTTACAACATGTTGTCATGATGATCCTAGCTGAGAATTCTAAATTTTGAAGACAAGAGACGCTGCCTCTAGAAATTTGTTATTTTATGAATATATTTTATACATAATTGTTATTTTTAAAAACACATTTATAATTATGAATATTATTTAATTAATAATGAAGATTAAATAATAAATAAATAAAACCAACAGTACAACTAATAAGATAACCTACCGGCTACCGGTTGAACCGCCGTCTAGAAGGATATGCTATCATCCTGCTTCCTACCCATCATCGGGTCCACATCTCGAGACCAGTCTCTACGCATGCAATGGAAAGCCAACTACTTTTTTTTTTTTTTTTTTCTTTTTCTTTTTAAGAAAGTCTATAAGATACAACAAAATTTAATAATAATTTCACATTTTTAATTTTATTTTATGTTATGATGGGTCATGATTAGCGAGCGTTTGATACAGCATTTTATAAAAGTTTTTATATCACTGTCATGGAAAATATAAAAAAAATGTCAAGGAAGTTAGTTGATTTTTTATTTTCTAAAAAAAATTTCTAAATCAACACGCTTAGGCATTTACATCAGCTTGTGTAAACTTTTTTGTTTATTTTAGCATAATGACCTGGTTTTTGTGTTTTACATACTCACTTTTTAAAACATTGCATGTCAGATTATTTATTTTACAATATATTTCATTAAAATATTAATTTTATTTTAATAGTTTCTCTTTCTTCACACATAATAACTAACATCCAATTTTTTTGAGCTTAATTGGCTAAAGTGTTATGCTTTTTTTTATTATACAAGCATTAATTTTGTGCTTTTAAGGCATCCATTTACTTTTTCTTAATTTTTTGTTTATTTTGATTTATAATTTTTTTTTAAAAATATTTTTATATGTATATTAAAGAATTTTAATATTACTTTTTATTATTAGGTCAAGATATCGATTGATTTTTTGATTAGATTGTAACTCAAATTTTTACAATGGCAAAATAGTTTATTAATTAAACTAACTGATTATAGTGAAGGGTGTTATGAAAACTCAAATTATTATAAAAATATAGTGAAATGATTATTTAAGAGGATATGTTTAAGACAATGGCCGCTACCTACCTGAGAAAGTGAGAATGAAAGAGACACAAGTTGTAGAAGTCAAGTGCTAGCGTATTACTAATGTTAAAATGTAGAGAATGCCACGTGGCGAAGATGTATTGGCACATAGACACAGTAGTTGGCGGCGAATTGTGAATTTAACGGCGAGGAATGGATGACTGGCGGCCCACAGTTGTAAAAACCCGCAGATGTATTTCGATTATTGACGACACCACCGCCCTTGAATTTTGATACAGTCACAGTGGGCCCAATCCCAATGCCTCACGACAATCCATCCGATTCACAAATCACAATATTAATATATCACGCGCCACCAAAATTTTGCATTGCTACTGAACCACACTGTACGTTGTACCAACCGTATGGGATCTACACTTATTTCACTGCTTCCGCTTGACGCGGCTTTATATTTTTTGTTTTCTTCTTTAATTACCTGGAGTGGAATCGCATTTATATGTGTAACTCTTTTTCGTTTTTCCTTTTTTTTTTTTTTTTTTGACTGCGATGATAGAATTTTTTATTGAAAAGACAAACTGGGGTTATTATAACTTCCCCCACTAAAGTATACAGTAAAATAGTAGCCCACAGCTTCAGCTCATTAGGTTTAGTCCACAGCAGTAGAGTTAAAAATTTAGTTTTTTAACTTCACTAAAAGTTATTTTATCTATTTTACTTATACATATGCTACAGCAGTGGATCTATTTTAGCTTTCAATACAATAAAATAATATAAACATCTCAATAAAATAATATATCCCCTACAATAAAATAATATACCTCACTACCCTAAAAAAATTCAAAGCACCCGCCACAACCACTTCTACCGTCAGCCATAGCCACAACCACAACCACCACCACCACCACCACCACTCTACTTTGGCAACCACAACACAACATAGGAAAAAAACAAAAACAAAAACATCCACAAACCCACTGTCAAAATCATTCACCACCACTATCATAGCCAAAATCAATCACCACCACCACAGCCACCAAACCCATATGAAAATACATAAAAAAAACACAATCACAGTAAAGAGAAAAGAGAGATGGATGGCAGTAGCGGCTTGGGGCTTGGGTCAGAGCGAGGTGGCTCTGTGGCGGCTAGGTGAGCGAGATCGGCGAATAGAGGAAGATGGGTGATCGGCGATGTGGGTCTGCGGTGGCTGGGTCGGTGAGGCGAAGTGGGTCTGTGGGTCAGTGAGGACGATGTGGGTTTGTGGGTCGGTGAGGGCGATGTGGGCGGTCTGTGGTGGCGAGCTCTGCTGGTGTCGGTGATGTTGAGAGAGTGAGAGGTTGAGAGACTTGCCGGAGTTGAGAGAGTGAGAGGTTGAGAGACTTGAGCTGAATGAGAGAGAGTGAATGAGAGATCGGTGGGATAAAAGAAAGAAGAAAAAAAAAGAAAAAAGAAAGAAGCAAGTTGTACTCGGGAATAAAAAATTACTTTTTATTTTTAGATGTGAGCCACAGTGCACATCTATCTATAGATGTGCACTGTAGCAATTCAGCTAAAAATTTAGCTATTGCTCTACTGTTGCAAAGGATTTTTTTGTGTTTTGGCACATCTAAAATAGCTATATAGCTATTTAGCTCCACTGCTGCAAGTGCTCTTATAGGGCTTTTATTCTTGTTAGGGTGGAGTGCATATGTCTCATATCCTATTTGCAATTGTTTGGTGGAGCAAAGATTGGAAAATGCCACAAATTACTTGACTTACTTACACAATGTGAGGAGGGAGTCAAGCCATAAATAGATTGAAGACCACTATCTTTTTCAGCCAAAATACAAGCTGAAGGGACAAAGAGGAGATTCGGAGGTTGATGGGGGCACAAATCATGAATAATTGTGAAAAGTACCTCGGATTGCCTATGGTTGGGGGTAAATCAAAGGTGAGCACGTTTAAGGAGCTTCAGGAGAGGATAACAGAAAAGGTGATGGGGTGGAAGGAAAAAACCATATCGAAGGTGGGTAGGGAGACTTTGATCAAGTCAGTGGTCCAAGCAATACCCACATACTCTATGAGCATTTTCAAGTTACCAAGAAGGGTGTGTGAGGTTATCAACTCAGTCTTAGCAAAATATTGGTGGGAACAAACACCGAATGAAAAGAAAATCCATTGGATTAATTGGAATAGACTTTGTACACCAAAAAGTAAGGGTGGTATGGGTTTTAGGGACATTTGTGCTTTTAACCTTACTATGTTAGCAAAGCAAGCTTGGCGTCTTGTCACTGGCTCATACTCCCTCTTCTTTTGGGTGTACAAAACTAGATATTTCCCTTGTTGCTCTTTCATGGATGCTGAGTTAGGCCATAACCCATTTTTCATGTGGCGTAGCCTCCTAGTTGCAAGGGACTTAATTCAGGAAAGGTCCTTGTGGAAGATAGGTAATGGGTAGAGTGTTCAAGTTAACTGTAACAAGTGGTTGCCACATCCACCTCTGTTTAAGCCAGGAGCTAATACCAATATGAAAGTGGTAGACCTCATCCATCACCAGACCATGCAATGGAATTGTCTGTTGCTATAAGTTACCTTCATGCAATCCACGCAAGAGGATATATTACGCATCCCACTCAGTAATACACATGCTCGAGATAGGCTATACTAGAAAGAGAATAAAGCCCAGCAATTCACGGTTAGACCAACCTATCGGGTAGCTAGGATGATCGACAAGTGGAGGGCCAAGATCATTCAAATGGAGATATATAATATAAGAGGCCCCTGAGAAAAAAGGGATGGGAAATAGAAAGAAAAACACTGTAGCAATCTAGAATTGAACTTATAATCAAACTTAGGAATCAATATACAAGAACTGGCCTTCTCGGACTATGCCAAAGACAATTTTCTTTAGATTAAACTGGTCCATTTACATTTTCTTGTGATCTGAATCCACTTTATTTGTGGACCAATTCATTAAAACCCAGATTTCCAACCCACTATTTACAAATTCATTGTTTTGAACTTTTTGAACCTAAGTCCATCTATCTTTTGGGTTAGGGATCCAAATCTGGTCTTTACAGGTTTAATTGGTCAAGATGTTAATCTAAAAATGTAATGCAAACTTACTTGATGGCCACTTTTTTTTTAGAAACAAACACACACGCATAAGGGAGATGGAAATGAATTCTAACACAAAAGCACACCACAACTCCACTCAAAAGTCATGGTAACTTTTAAGAGAGGACGTGACAAATTATACTACATATAACACACTATTTTAAGCAATGTGCGAACTTACTTGATGGCCACTTGGCCAGCTTGATAACGCCATCAATCACATTATAGTAGAAAATAATATTCTTCACCCCACAGAAAAGAAACACCACAACTTCACTCAAAAGTCATGGTAACTTTTAAGAGAGGACGTGACAAATTATACTATATACAACACACTATTTTAAGCAATGTGCGAACTTACTTGATGGCCACTTGGCCAGCTTGATAACGCCATCAATCACATTATAGTAAAAAATAATATTCTTCACCCCACGGAAAAGAAAATTTCAAGACGTAAAAAGACAAAAATGAAAAAACCAAAAAGCCATCAATTTGAAAGTTGAAATCGATATGTATTCCTCAGAACTCAAGGACGAAAGCTCCAGAACAATTTTTTTTTTTTTTTTTTTCTTTTTCAAATAATCTGGTTGAGATTATTCCTCAAAAATCACATTTTTCATGGTTCATAATTTTCAAGATAAATAGTGGGCAGAATAACTGTTAAAGGAAATTTTGCTTTTTAAAAAGGATGTAATTATGAAAGAATCTAAATCTAAATATATAGGATATAGCATTTGCTATGCTATATGGTACGTGAGGCCAAGTGTGGTTCACACTCCCCTATCATTCGCGTGAACATCATCACAAAAGCGATGATTTACAGTTTACACTCCATGTTCAAAAAAGGCTCGATGGACTATATAGAGTTTAGAGTTATAGACTCCTCTGGTTTACCCTTCTTCATCATATCATAATCATATATACCAATACCATTACGGCATTACCATTACCACACACACACACTCTCTCTCTCTCTCTTTCTAACTTTTATTCTCTCTCCTATTCTGCATTTCTTGTTTTGATTCGTATTTTCCTGGTACATATTAATCTGTCCAAACCTCCCTTACCCTTTTTCAACAAAGCATTATTCCATTTCTTCTTGGCTCTCCTTCTTTTTCCCACAACCATTTCTCTCTCTCTCTCTCTCTCTCTCAACTTTCAACTCTCACCATTCTCTTTAGTTTCTGGTTTGATCAGCATAGCCCTCAAAAGGCTATACAAATATGAAGGTCTGATTCCCTCTATGGAATATAATTTTTCATCTCTTTCCTGTTACTTTATTTTTATGAAATGAAATGATCCAAGATTCACTTTTGAACTTTGATTCAATTCTGGTTCTTCATGAACTTTAATGGGTTTGTTTGTTTTTTTTCTTTTCCTTTTTGGCTTAGCTTTTAATAGAATCTTATAATTAAGGCATGTTTGTTGATTTCTGGGAACAAAAATTTTGATGGCAGAGTTAGATTTTATTCTTCATTTGCTTTTTGTTTTCCTCTTTTAAGGTTTCAGAGTACGCAGGAAAGATTCTATCCGTTTTTTAAAGTACTTTTAGCTGTGTCTAGATTTAGAATATTAAGTTTCAGTTATGTTTGATTCTTTAGTAGTTAAATAGATTATCAACGGATTTGAGTGAATCTAAACTAGATCTGTGTATTTGTTCTTCCAGAAGAGTGTTTTTAAGCTGGAATTAGAAGATGACAAAGCCAAGCAGAAGGCCTTGAAGACTGTCTCCACTCTTTCAGGTACCAAATCAGTAACGTTTTGTTAAATTTAAGTTGTCCCTCTGTTTTTTTTTTTTTTTTTTTTTTTTTTTTTTTTTTTTTTTTTTAAAGAAAAATATATCTTCCATCTATTACGTTTTTACGATAATTAAAAAAAAAAGAAAAAGAAAAAGAAAATGAAACATGGAAAGTTGTGGAAATTAGATTATTATTATTATTATTTTTTGAGAAACAGAAGGTGCGAAAAAAACCTAATGCATACTTTTTACTCTATATTATATATTAGAATTTATGTCACATACTGATTGGTCTACTTGTTACACATGATTTTGTTCATTGAGTTGCTTCTATGGGCATATTTGGTTTCCTGTCAACTTTTGAGATGATCAGTGCAACGTACATGCCAACAACCATAGTATTTATGACAAATAAATAAATTCTTCATCAAATTATTTTTTTAAATGCTTGTCAAAAAGTTTGGCTTTTTGTTTTTTTTTGTCATATCTTTTTATATTATATATATATATATATATATAAAAGAACTAAACGAAGCCTTTTGAAAAATAAACTAAGTTTTAATTTTTTATCACACATTTTAGCATAAAAAATAAACTGATTTTTAGCTTTATTAAAATCTTTCATATTTTAGCTTTTCGCTTTCTGTCTAAGCTTTATATAAAAAAAAAATAATAATAATAAAACTAATTTTTAACTTTTAATTACACGTTTAATATAAAAACCACCAGAAACTTTTTTTTTTTTTTTTAATTTTTTTTTTTTTTTACGGGAGAGCAGTAATTTGAGGCTGTGTTAAAACTTATGATGGAATCGCTTTGTCATAAAAGATCAAGGGATTTATGAGAATAGGGAAATATATGGTACTTTTTTTTTCCTTGTATATAACTCATATTATATATGTTTGGGAGTCAAAAAGTCTCATATTTTGATCTCTGGTGGCGTCTAAAGGGATGTGTTGATACTTGAAAGTTGAGATCGATCCTTAGGAGAGGCTAGAGGGTGGGTTTGACTTCCCTATACCCAAAACAGAAAAAAAGAAAAGAAAAAAGAAAGCACGGAATTGCTGCATCTAGCTAATATGTGGTCTAATCAATATAAGTGCCATGTTGTCGCATTCAAAAAAAAAAAAAAAAAAAAAAGTGCCATGTTGTCACCCATAGCACATTATTCCCAATTAATATCTTTTTAGCTTCCAGCAATGTGTGTCGGTGATTAAATTATACGAGTTAATTGAGAGTTTTATGAAAATGTATTTAATACTTATTAAATGATTTTTTTTTTATGTATTTTATAAATTTAATTTTTTTTACAAATTATGTTTAGATATTATTTGTGTACGTACATCAATTAATTATTGATATATATATATATATATATATATTATATATAGTATAAATTATAATTCATAACAAAATATTTATTAATATTTTATTAAATGATATTTTATATATTTTATAAAATTAAATTTTGTATGGATATAAAAAAAAAACATCCTAGGAAAAACATAAAATGAATTATAATAAATTAGTATATGTAAACCAATAAATTATTGATTAGTATTTTTTTTTAAAATTAATTGTTTACTATAAATCATAATTAAATAGTTATTAGGGGATTCAACTTCACTTCACAATCCCCACACAGGAGGGTACTATGAGGTCTAAAAATTATCCGTAAAACACAATTAATGTCATGAGATATCCTCTTTGGAGGTGGTATTACGTGTGTCCGATACAGTATATTTACCCTCTTACATAGAATGGACCCTATACTAGTGGGATCTACCTCAATGTAAAAAAGTGGATATATATTTTGGATGTATAATAAATTTTCTCTACCATACTTGTGAAATTTACATGTGAGAGATGATAGATACATATATCAAATATACTATAGATTTTCTTAGTTGGCTTTGATATTATCGGATTTATCTTTTGTTTAATTTTATTTAGTACTAGTCAAATATGTATATGCTTGGTTTTTTTTCTTCTTGTAGGGATTGATTCGATTGCAATGGACATGAAGGATAAGAAACTAACGGTCATAGGAACCGTGGATCCCGTAAATATAGTGAGCAAACTGCGCAAATATTGGGCATCAACAAGTATGATCTCAGTTGGGCCAGCAGAAGAACCTAAGAAGAAAGAAGAGCCGAAGAAGGAGGAACCCAAGGCCGAGGAAGCAAAGAAAGAGGAACCCAAGAAGGAGGAAGCTAAGAAAGAAGAAGAGAAAAAAGAAGAACCCAAGAAGGAAGAAGAGAAGAAAGAGGAAAAGAAAGGAGAAGAGAAGAAAGAGGAAAAGAAAGAAGAAGAGAAAAAGAAAGAAGCACCTCCACCAGACCCTGTTTTAGAGCTTGTTAAGGCTTACAAAGCATATAATCCCCAACTCGCCGCATATAATCCCCACCTCGCCGCACATAATCCATTCCAAACCTCATATTACTACGTCCAACCAATGGAGGAGAATCCAAATGCTTGTGCTATTTTATAATTAATGGGCTACCAAAAACTGAGTGAAAAGATTAAATCTTTTTCTTTGTTGGTATAGGAGGCCAACACCCAAGATTGGTAAGAGCTCTTGTACATAAAGATGGTGATGCTTCATTGGTATGCTTAGAAATTAATAATGTGTAGAATTAAGTTTTGGAATGTGTTTTGAACACTATATAGTATCTATATTTTTGGCACGTAATGCTTTTTTTTGGAAAGTGTTACCTAGCTAAACTTTTTTCTCTTTTTTACTTTCCCCGTATGAAAAGCCTTTTATTTTCAAGGGCCATGCCTATGAGGACGATGCTGTGGGACAAGGCAGCTGACAAGGAACTGAGTAAGAGCACACTCACGGGTTTGAGATTGAGAGCTCTCTTTAAAATGTGTCAAGTTGTTTTTTTTTTCACATCTCGTGCCTTTCTGTGTGTTTTGTGCTACTATTTGAAATAAAAAGTGATGGTTCTCTTAGATTTGTGGGTCTCATTGATCTGTCTCTGACGTGTGAACTGATTGGCCATGGCCCCATAGAGCAATCGGTCGGTGTCAATAGCAACCTTTTTCTCATGGGTTCATGTGCGTGGCACCTGTTAGTTGGATACAAGTTTTTGCTTATGGAATTTTCTGCCGAAAGAATCGTGGTTTGTTTGATTGCCTTAAGCATTTCTTTCAAACCTTTCTGGCCACTTGCTTTCCAAGTGTGAGGGCCAGATCTCTCTCTCTCTCTCTCTTTTAAAGTCTTTGGTACATCATTAAACTGTCATGTATCTTTTATTTAATTTTTACATGTTAATCAGGCCATTACAAGATCTATATATGTCAAATGCAATGTATGAATAGATTAAGCACCAATTTTATAGGAATGAGAATCATTAAAAAAAAATTATGTATTTCATTTCTTTTGGTGATGCATATGTATTAAGTAATCAGCTATGCAAGTAGACAAGCATCCAAGGAGGGTTCAAATCTCTTTTAAATGATTATTTGTTTAACCAAATAGTAAAATACAAACCTGTGCTTCTGTATTCCAGTTCCACATGAGGACCCTGGCTGTTATCTGCATACTTTATATATTAAACCACAAGTGCATGTGATAAAAGTATCCGAGCCGCATCATTTGTACTATTTTGTAATTTGCATATATCTGATTCAACCTCGGTTGTAGTTTTTATTTCATGTAAACATTCTATATGAAATTTCAGCAAAAATTGAAGCGTTAAGGGATATTTCCACCTATCAGTAAGTTCCAAGAGGAAAAAAATGAACAGTACTTCAACTCAGAGAAAGCTATTTAGAAGTCTCTAGAATCAAAGACAGTGTCTCTCCTTTTCAATTTTATATATATCCTTAAATCATCTTTAAGCAAAGTTGCCAACCTTAATCTCCAGCATTATCCATCCACGTCAAGAAAGAGACAGTAGAATTGACAAGATGACATGACAGAAACCAAAGGTGCTTAGATGATGCTTACTCTTCAGCAAATATAAAGATCAGTTTTAGATACTAGTAAAACATAAACATTACTAGTTATAGATAATTACTGTGCAATTATATATGGATCATCACTTGTGCAAGCTCACTTCAAACGATCATAATTTGTTAGACAAAAATTTTTTATGAAGAAAAAGTCTTCTAGTGAAGCTTTCAAGTAACATACGTGCAAGCAAGAACCATAAGTGCTTTTACCTCCTATCGACCATTCGACCCCAATACTACTACCCGTCAATACCAACATAAAGTTAATCTTATCCACAGTGGTAAAGGACAATCCAAAATATTTTTTTTTTTTTATAATTTTTTTTTTATCAGAGACAATCTAAAAGATGAATCATTCGACAGGACGGAAGCTAATAGGAAAAAAAAACAAAAGTACCCTAAAAAAAAAAAGAAAAGAAAAAAAAAGGTTTGTACCAAGGATTAGGCTTGTAAATCAAATAAATTGTTCATAAATAGTTCGTATTTAGTCAGGAAAACATTGTTGATGTTTATTTATTTAGAAAATGAGTTAAACCCAAGCCAAAATTTAGGTGTTGATTGATGGTTTGAATAAGTTCATCGGAATGAGCCATGGGAGATTATAACTCACAGCGTATGTGTGGTATTACCAAAATCACTTTATGCCGACACAAAGCATATATATATACGTGTATGTATGTGTTCGGCTTTCTTGGATTTCTTCTTTGGAAAGAGTACAAGACGCAAGGCACATGTAATTTTAGTCTTTCACACCAAGTTTAAATAATTTTGGAATTCTTGTGATGTACTAGTTGTGATAAGATCAAAAGAGATTTCAATTTCGGGTGTATTTAGGGTTTGGATTTTATGAAAACTTTTGTGCTACATACCTTCATGATATCCACATTTCTAAGTAAAAATATCTACTTAACACCTCTCATACATTTAAAGTCTAAGGTGAATCACACAAATCTATCTTTCATGTATGATTGTATTTTTCTATATTTCTATTTTGGATTTCGTATCAACTCACCATTATTGACTACTCTTTGCTATCACAATAGTAAAATTGACCATTAAATGAGTAAAAAGAAATAATAATAATAATAATGCGTTTGTGAAGAAGTCCATGAACATGAGGCTTGATTAAAGTGTGTGCGTGTGTGCACATGTATATAACATTTTGTTGTATTCTTATATGCAATTATGTATACATGTATAAAAAGATACTTATATATATAGACTTGAGATTTAATTTTATAATTTTGTAAATAAATTCATAAGGTACTAAATTATTATTTATAATTTTTTAATAATATATATATATATATAAATATAAATAGTCCATTTAGTAATAAAAATTATATATAATGGTTGGTGAATATTGCTTTTATAAGTTTATAAAGGAAAATTTAGTTTATCTAATTAATTTAAATAACATAACTTAAACTATAATCTTACTTATTGAAAGCTCAATTAGTGTGAAAACACTAATACTTGTTTAAACCCCCAATTTTAAATTACGGCTTAATTGCTTTTACTCTAACTTATCTAAGTGCGGAACAAGAGTAAATGAAACATAATAAACCGGAACAAATCTCTAAGGCATAAGCATATACAATGAACAATAGATGTAAAGCTTAAAGAGTAAGAGAAGAGAGATGCAAACACAAGATAATAGCAAGACGTGTTATTGAAGAGGTAATCGAAAAACTTGGCAAAAAACCTCTTTGCAACCCTCCAAGTCGAAATTGATCCACTAGTGAATAAGTTGGAGTATATGAATATCAAAAAGACCCTCCAAGCCTAATCTGCCTAATGTACTTGAGCCCTCCAAACTCCTATTACCAACGGATTTCTCAGAGTCTTATCTTCACTAGTTATCCAGATCCTACAATACCGCCCGATTGCATCCACCAAGCCTCACGGGCTTTTTTTTTGGCAAATCTCAAATGCTTCCTAAGCTCCAAAACACTCTTTACAAAGGAGTTCTCATTTAAGAATGAGTAGCTCTCTTTAAAATGGTGGGTGTGTTGTAGAAACCTCTTTAGGGTAGAAAAGTTACACTCAAAATCCCAGCTATTAGTGCATTTCGCGGGTCATCTCGCGATTTGGCCAAGTCGTGAGATGAGTCACGAAACTCATTGACTCTTCAGCTTTTGGCATGTGCTTCTCATTTGACCTTCGCAGGCTGCACCACTCGCAAGCCAAGTCGCGAGATCAACTTTTTGAGCAATTTTCACAAACTTAATACTAAACTCATTACAAATAAATTCCACAAAATACCAAAAAAAAAAAAATTAATGCAATTACAACACTTTTTGTCATGGAATAAAGCTAACACAAATGTTATGTGAAAAACCATAACTTAACACTTATTAATTATTAGCATTTTATGAAAAACAAAATCAATCTTGACCCCCAACAACAATTATGCGGCGAATTACTTAATTGTATTTCAATTATGCCAATTATGTGATCAAGTTTTGGCAGTTAAAACAATGAAACCATTGAGCCACCACCAAAGCTATAAAATAAAGCAATAAATCATGAGACAATGATACGATTATAAAGTGGAAAATCAAATAAGACTCATCCAAGGAAAAACCACTACTACTTGGGGTACCCTTACCCGCAAAAGGAAATTCACTACTAGTAGAGTAGTTTTACAACCTAGTTTAAACTCATGACATTAGACCCTACTCGGCCAAAATGGGCTTTTATCCATTTTTCACAAACTTTCCAGCAAAATACCCCATATCTGAAACTAATTAGGGAAATGCCACTGTTTTGAAACTCGATTTTTGGAACATCGAGTTATAACGAACGTGGACTTAGATTTTTTTTTTGAAAACTCGAGTTCCTTGTAAAGTACTCGAGTTCATGGAACTCGAGTTCTACTTGAAATTTTTCAAGGAACTTGAGTACTTCACATGGAACTCGAGTACTTTACATGGAACTTGAGCTCCAGAATTTTTTTATTTATTTATTTTTTAATTTTTAGTTCGCTATAACTCGATTGTCCAAAAATTGAGTTTTAAATTGAAACTTGATTTTTAGAAAATCGAGTTTCAAAACATGGTCATTTTCCTAAATAGTTTCAGGTATGGGGCATTTTGCTGAAAAGTTTTGACGAAATGGGTAAATGCCCATTTTCTCCTACTCTACTCGGTAGTTAACTTACTGATGTCACCCAACACCAATTTAAGAACTTTTGAACTCTTAGTTCATGAATTCCTTGCCCAAACTACATATGTGATCACAACCAGATACTTTGACAAACTCCAAGGATGCCCTTGAAGATATGAACACCACAGAAGCATCATTGGGATTAAGGCTTTGTGTTTTCAAGCTTTGATCTCACCAATATGAAAGAATTGGTAGAACATATCTTTCAAACCTCACAAGTATAGTGGGAAAGAAGTTAAAGATTTTCTTCCTGAATAGCTTAGGATTTTTGCCTCTAAAGTCACACATTAGAAAATTGAATCTACAATCAAAGTACTGTTGAAAATCCTCTTCCAATTGTTCGAAAAGTGATTGAAAGTCTATCAAAATCTTAAGTGCAATCAATTGAGAGTTGATTAAAAGATAGTCGAAATATACCATATTATCTTCTTTGAGCTACATCTTAACATGTCTGATCTTGGATAGTTGAATGCCAGTTATAGACACATCAAATATTGTCATGAAAATTTTCAACACGTGAATAAGCTTGAACTTATTCAATAAGAAATCAACCAAGAAGCATATAATGTAGTTTAGCAGTAACTTAAAGTTTAGTTTATGTTCAAAATAAAATTAAACAAACAAATTTTAAGCTTTTAATATTCAACTCGGCTCAATTATACCCCTACCACAAGGCTCTTGCCGAGCAAAATGGTTAAGAAGTCATCTTACTCCAAGTAAGCTTATGCATTATGATATTTAGGGAGGAAGCAAAAAAAGTCTAATAGTAAATGGATAATGAAAGAGTAAAAAAAAGGGTCTAATGCATCTAATAACATACAAACTAAATGAAATGAGTTGATTAAAATTGATTCAAAACCAAATTAAACTAATTTTTGAGCTTTAAAACACATTCTAATTAATGTATCAAATTTGATTGTAATTTTCATTTTTTTACATTTAAGCTCCCTGAAATAAAATCATCACTTCGTCACTGATTTAGTCGCTCTTAGTTGGATACTTGGATCCAATGCATCTGTGCTACAGTTTAATTGGCTTAGATAACAAGCACATGGAATAACCGGTTTGGATGCTCCAAGTACATGCATATTGTGCCCAGTAGGCCTTTTAGGATTTTATTACGAGCAATGCTGGTGCCACAACTTGTGGCACAACTTGCATCACAACTTGTGGCACAACTTGTATCACAACTCGCTTATGTGACGAGTTGTGGTTGGTGGAGGGGTGATGGTGAGTCCATGTAGAGACGCCCCTCCACCAAGCACAACTCGCCACATAGGCGAGTTGTGCTACAAGTTATGACACCAGCTTAATTCTTTTATCACAGACACGCCAGTGCACTGCAGTTGATTGAGGCTTACTTTTTTGTTTTTTTTTTTTTTTTTGGGAGGGGTGGATCGAAAAGGCAACCTATTTTGCTAATTTTAGGGGCCGTTTGGTATAGGAGTTTAAACACATGTTTTCAATTTTTAAACAACATTACATGCATTTCTACATATTTTTTTACCTACACATATTTCTAAAAAATACAAACAATGTTACTAGAACAACGTTACCAAATGACTTTGATTCCACCTAAAGCTATTTTATCTATTTTACATTTTCACTTTACAAACCACCCAACATTCATTAGTTTTTATTTTAGCTTTCAACACAATATAATAATATAAACAACATAATAAAATAATATATCTATTACAATAAACAACCATCACAACCACTGCAATCGCCGCCATTGCCACCACTACCGCTGCCACCATTGTTGCTATTGCTGTTGCAACTGTTGCCGTTGTCGCACCTGCTGCGACAACGGCAACTGTTGCACCTGCTGCGACAACGACAACCGTTGCTGTTGCTGCTGTTGCTGTTGCTGTTGTTGCTGTTACAGCCACAAATGCCACCGCCATATGATAGCAAATAATTTCCTAGTGTAACGATGATATTTTTTTTAACCCCAAATTATATATACAAAATTTTTTTTTTGACTAAAACAATTTCTCATAAAGCCACATGATAGCAAATAATTGTCTAGTATAACAATAATATTTTTTTTAACCCCAAATTATATATATATATATATATACAATTTTTTTTTACTAAAACAATTTCTCATAAAGCCACATGATAGCAAATAATTGTCTATTGTAATAATAATATTTTTTTATCCCTAAATTATATATATACAATTTTTTTTTGACTAAAACAATTTCTCATAAAGCCATAGCAAATAATCGTCTAGTGGAACAATAATATTTTTTTAACCTCAAATTATATATATACAAAATTTTTTATTACTAAAATAATTTCCCAATTGTCATGATAGCAAATAATCATTTATTGTAATAATAATATTTTTTTTAACCCCAAATTATATATATACAATTTTTTTTGACTAAAACTAGGGGTGTGCAGAAAACCCACCGACCCGCCAAACCCAACCCGACTCGCCGGGTTGGGTCGGTTTTTAAGGCTTGGTGGGTTGGGTTGGGTTACAAAAAAAATTTTTATAGTGGGTCGGGTTGGGTTTGGGTCATAAAATTACAAACTCGCCAAACCCGACCCAACCCACCCATATTTAATATATATTTAAAATATACTATATATTTAATAATTTTTTTTTTAAAATCAGCTGTAGGGCACTTTTATATATATATATATATATATGTATGTATTTAAATATATATTATATATTTAATTATTTTTTAAAAAAACTAGCTGTAGCACTTCCTCCTACTAATACTAATTTAATATATATATATATATATATATAAAATTAATAAATTTTTTAAAATAACCAGTTCTTCTTATCCTATATAAAAGCCAATTAGTTCACCCAAACCATAATAAATTACTATTGTTATTTAGTCATTAGTGTTGTTTGCCTTTAAGGAATTACATTGATACTAATCTTTAGGTTTTTTTAATATATTAATATTAATATTTTTTTTCTACTCAATTTAATAATAATAATAATTGTAAGGACGCGATTTGTAACGAACCGTAAGAGTGTTGGGTTCGTACGTAAAAAGGCCCAAACAATATGATTTGTAGAGTGTGGGTGTAAAGAACTGGGTTAACTGTGATTTCTTAAAAAGATTCACTCTCACGTATATTAAAGGTCTCAAGTTGGTACAACGATCGTTTTCTTTTGTGATCAATACAATTCTTCTTCTTTCCTTTTGCTCTTCTTCTTTTGTCTGTGCTTTTCTCTTTTTTCTTTTTCCGTCCCGATCTCCTTCTCGTATGTTCTTCTTTCAGTTTATATACCACCCTTTGCCTTCCATCCTCACCGCACACGTGTAGGTTGGGTTCGGAGGATTTCTTTCTGTCCCATCCAACACCTCCTGGAACTTCCTATGGGCAGCTGTAAGGCTGCCTCCTTACTGTTCAGGTATCACCTCCACATTAATGCGGCCAGAGAATTGGTTGAGAAGTCATTAATGCGGAGGCAGCTGTTGTTATAGATATTTGTCTATCTTTTCCCTTTTACCCTTGGTCTGCGATCTTATTAGCATTGGTGATGTAATTCTGAGGCTCGGTTGCCACAAGACTGCGCCCTGTTCATTCTCGGACGCGCAGTGCCGAGGAGTATGGCGTCCTCGGACGAATACAGCACCTCACCCTCGTGATATTGACTACCACCTCCTTCAGTAATTTCCTTATGACTGGACTCGGCCTCTTCGGACGGATACGCATCCTCGGATGGGCCACAGGCCCAACAATCCTAACCTTAATGGGCCTATTGATCGAACGACCCCCACAATAGCCCCTCAAAATCCTACTTTTCGACTCCTCGGGAGAGAAGGTGGATTTTGACGTCATAAGCCCGTACCTATGCGCGTTTCGGGGCATGCCCCTGACGCTTCAGCATCCCGATTTTGGCAGCATTAAATTTTGACAACGCCCCTGTCTCCCACGTTCGACGGTGAGATCTAAATCAAACGGTAGGAGGCTTCCCTTGTTTTGTGAGCGGGAACTTCACCGCTCACAATCCTCACATGACTATAAAGGCATTCCCTAATTAAATCTGTACTTTACTTTTGATGATTACATGGTTCTAGAGCTCATACATTGAACCTGCCTTTCTCCAGTCTTCGTTATTCTCCTGGTGACTACAAATAATCGTACGTTGTCCGAGGCCCTTCCTTTGAACCTGTAAGTCCTCTTGAAGTTTTTACCACTTTCGTTTCAAACCCAATAGTCCTTTCTACTAAGTTTTTAGAAAAATGGGGAAACAAAAGAATCCATTTCGATGTCTCGTTGAGTCTGAGGAGGGTATTAGAAACTTTCGCTCTAAGTATAAGATCCTCCCAACGGTAGGGATGAGGTATGCAGCCCAAGGGGAGTGGGTTGATGCCAGGCAAACTGGGGAAGTGGTTATCCCTATGATCGCCTTTATAGAGGGCGGGATGACAATCCCCATGGGTAGTATAACTAGGAGTTACCTCAACTTCTTTAGGCTATCCCCCACCCAGTGTGCTCCAAATATGTTTATGGTCTTGGGAAGCATAGACACTCTGAATAAGAGAATGGACCTAAAGCTAACCCATCATGACGTGAATTGGGTGTACAACCTTCATCGCTTAACTGACCAGGGATATTATCTTAAGTCGAGATATCCCGAAGTAAGGCTAATTCAGTGTCTCCCCACTTCAAATAAGAACCTAAAGGAGGATTTCCTTATTTTCTCTGGGGAATGGCACGATGGTTTGCCTTGTTCGACAGTAGAGGGCACACCAGGTGGGCGCGTAGTTATAGATCTATACTACTTAGTTCGTGAACACATTTCGTTTACTTTTATTATTTTTGTCTCCTACAATTTTCACTCCTGAATCAATGGTCTTGCAGATAGACACTACACAAAACCCAATCTTAGGTTAGTCAATAAGGCGAGCCTAGATAAGTTATTGAAGGCTGAAATATACGTGAATGAGGCTGACGGTCAGCTCCGGCAGCACATTTAATTCTCGGCTATACCCCCCTTTCTTTTGGTTTTCAGGCGCCGAAGTGCGTGATTAGAGCACGCGATCCTCGGCTTCACCGTATCAGTGTTGCCTACGAAGGGTTCATTGTTCCAGAGGGTATTCCGCTTCCCCAGTACACGCCTCGCACAGAGCCTCTTTTCATAGCCAGCGTCTCGGCGGGAACTTCTTCACCCTTGCCTTCCCTCAGAAAAAAGGGAATAAAAAGGGGAAGGAAAAAGGAAAAAGGCGAGGAAACCGTTGTAACAATATCTGAGTCCTCGGACGATTTCGGGATTTTTAATCAACCCACAAGCCCCGAGGAAGACCCTGACGAGATGGGGATACAAAGAAAACCCCAAAAAAGCTTGCTGGAGCTGATGGAAGGTCAGCCGGGAAAGCCCGTACCTGCAAAAACAATACCGTCCCAGGCTTCATCTCTTCTAGCTAGGTCTCCTCCTCCTGCTCCTCGCCACCCTCCTCGGTTATCTCCACAACCAGCGCTTCCCAACGCTGCTGAGCAGAAAGGGCGCAGAGAACAGAAGGGTAAGGAGGTGGCGGATACGAGCAAGTCTCGTCCCACTCGAGAGGAGGATGTCCAACGAGCTGCTAAGTAGCAGAAAACAAAGCACCAAGCCACGCGGGGCCAAGAGAAATCGGATTCCCCACATCTTGAGCCACAAGCGTGGTTGCAAAGTACCTATGCACGGTGGGGAGCCCTTGCGAGATGATGCCTCTATAAGGGACTTTAATGGCGGCATAGGGTGTCACGTAGCCTCGGCCATAGAGGAAGCCTTATTGCTCCCGAAAGACATGGCCGAAATAAAGAATATGAGGAAGAATGAACTCGTGCTCGACAACAAACGATATTTGGGCATGGTAAGAAGCTATCTTTTATCCTTTTTCACTCTATGACTGTTACTCACTAATATGCACTTTTTATTGACTTTAGTATGAACCCCCCCCCCCCCTCCTTTTTTTTTTTTTTTTTTACAGATCATCCAAAATACCTTCAAGCTAGATGAGATGCTCAATGCCTGTTCCGATCAGCTAGATGGCGAAAGGAAAAGACGGGTAACGGTTGTACAGACCTTGTCCAAATCTGAACAGGACTTGGCCGACGTAAGGAAAAAACTATAGGCCGAAGAGCAAGCTCGCAAGAGCACCGAGTCGGCATTGAAAGGTTATCAGAAGTAGGCTGAGGACCAAGCAAGGCTTCTGCGCGAGGCGAATGCCGAGCTAAAGAAGACTCAGGAGCAAGCTCTTGCTCTTAAGAAGCACCTGGAGGAAACTTAGAAGCTAAGGGAGCGAGCCGAAAAATTCAAAGAGCAAGCCGAGAAAGTGAAAATCAGCGCCGAATAGGCAATAAACGAAGCTGAGCAGAGAGGCTACGAAGTTGGTATAGCCGAAACTGAGAAGGCTTTGAGAGCCCAGGTTCCTGAGGTATGCCGTATCTACTGCGCAAGAACTTGGAGCGAGGCTCTTAACCGTGCTGGAATTGAAGTCTCATCCGAGTTACGTAGGCCAGAGAACGTATTCTATCCCGAGGCCATACGCCCCTTAGTTATTCAACCCCATGAGGCTGATGCTCCTTCTCCAGTTATTAACCCAAACGAGGAGGTTTTGCCTCGCAATTCTCCTCCTCACGGCCAACCGGAACCAGCTAAAGAGGGACTTGCCCTTCCAGGAGCTTCTCCAGACAAGACCACCACCGCTTCGGAGGCAGAGACGACCTCCCAGGGTTTTCAACGGGAATTGGACTTCACAATTCTACCAACTTGGGGCATTACCAAAGCCAAAGATGGAGTCTCAACTTCGGAGGCAGACTTTCCCGCCAGCCAGAACCCACAGATCTAGTTGAAATTAAAAAAGTAGAGCCTGTTTGGTAACTTAATTAGACACTTAGTAGAGGACTTCCTTGCTTATTTTCTTATCGCTCTTGCGGCTCTATGTTATCTTTACACTCGTTCAAGTTGTCATTGTAATTTTGGATGGGTTCATTTCAACCACCTTCTTGATTATACGCCAACTTGCGTCCAAAGATCTCCCTCAGACTCCTCAATGAATTTTACAGGGCATTATTTCCCGTCAAGTTTATGATCAGAAGATCTATCACAACTCTGTTACTGTTTAATAATTCAATACATAACATAGGAGGTTAATTTCTACCAAGTTCGCGGTCCGAGGACCTGGCGTAACTTAGTTTCTATTTAATATTTCAATATGCATTATAGGATGTTAATTTCCACTAAGTTTGCGATCCGAGGACCTGGCATAACTTAGTTTCTGTTTAACATTTCAATATACAATATAGGATGTTAATTTCCACTAAGTCTGCGATCCGAGGACCTGGCATAACTCAGTTTCTATTTAACAATTCAATATAAATCATAGGACGTTAATTTCCACTAAGTTTGCGATCTAAGGACCTGGCATAGCTTAGTTTCTGTTTAACATTTCAATATACAATATAGGATGTTAATTTCCACTAAGTTTGCGATCCGAGGACCTGGCATAACTCAGTTTCTGTTTAACAATTCAATATAAATCATAAGACGTTAATTTCCACTAAGTTTGCGATCCGAGGACCTGGCATAACTCAGTTTCTGTTTAACAATTCAATATAAATCATAGGACGTTAATTTCCACTAAGTTTGCGATCCGAGGACCTGGCATAGCTTAGTTTCTGTTTAACATTTCAATATACAATATAGGATGTTAATGTCCACTAAGTTTGCGATCCGAGGATCTGGCATAACTCAGTTTCTGTTTAACAATTCAATATAAATCATAGGACGTTAATTTCCACTAAGTTTGCGATCCGAGGACCTGGCATAGCTTAGTTTCTGTTTAACATTTCAATATACAATATAGGATGTTAATTTCCACTAAGTTTGCGATCCGAGGACCTGGCTTAACTCAGTTTCTGTTTAACAATTCAATATAAATCATAGGACGTTAATTTCCACTAAGTTTGCGATCCGAGGACTTGGCATAGCTTAGTTTCTGTTTAACATTTCAATATACAATATAGGATGTTAATTTCCACTAAGTTTGCGATCTGAGGACCTGGCATAACTCAGTTTCTGTTTAACAATTCAATATAAATCATAGGACGTTAATTTCCACTAAGTTTGCGATCCAAGGACCTAGCATAGCTTAGTTTCTGTTTAACATTTCAATATACAATATAGGATGTTAATTTCCACTAAGTTTGTGATCCGAGGACCTGGCATAACTCAGTTTCTGTTTAACAATTCAATATAAATCATAGGATACAGGAGTGCAGGATGTATGGTTGACATAAGTTAAAAAAGAAAAATTTTGAATTGAAACACTTTTATTAATAATAATACCTCTTGAGATTATTTAAATTCCAAGGATGGAGTACAGGTTTTTCATCTAGGTCCTCTAGATAGTAGGCTCCTATTCCTGCTACGGAAGTGATCCGATATGGCCCCTCCCAATTAGGTCCCAGTTTTCCCCAATTTGGATTCTTAGTGGCCCCCAGGACTTTTCTCAGCACCTCTTATGGCTAACGGCCTCATCCTCACATTGCTATCATAGCCCTGCTTGAGTTTATGTTGGTAGTAAGCTAGTCGAACCATCGCACTTTCCCTTCGTTCTTCAATCAGGTCTAAACTTTTCTCCAACATCGCAACATTATTACCCGAAGAGAATGTACTGGTCCTTAACGTTGGGAATCCAGTTTCCAGGAGAATGACGGCTTTGGCCCCATAGGTCATGGAGAAGGGGGTTTCCCCCGTCGAACGTCGGGGTGTTGTCCGATATGCCCAAAGCACATGTGGCAATTCTTCCACCCATTTTCCTTTCACGTCGTCCAGTCTCTTCTTAAGCCCATTGACTATTACTTTGTTAACAGCTTCAGCCTGCCCATTGCCTTGTGGATAAGCCGGAGTGGAATATCTGTTTCTTATTCCCAGTTCTGAACAATATTCCCTAAAGGCATTGCTATCGAATTAGAGTCCATTATCTGAGACAAGAGTTCGGGGAATTCCAAATCGTGTAACAATGTTCCTCCAAACAAACTTCTTCACATCTACGTCCCTGATGTTCGCCAAGGGTTCAGCTTCAACCCATTTAGTGAAGTAGTTTGTGCCGACCAGCAGGTACTTCTTGTTTCCTATGGCTTTAGGAAAAGGGCCGACAATGTCTAGGCCCCATTGCGCAAACGGCCAAGGGCTAGAGAGAGGGTTAAGAACTCCTCCCGGTTGGTGGATATTCGGAGCATATCTCTGACACTGATCGCATTTCTTAACGTACTCCTGCGCTTCCCTCCGCATGTTTGGCCACCAATAACCTTGTGTGAGGGCTCAGCATGATAGAGACCTTCCTCCTGTATGACTTCCACAAATGCCCTCATGTAATTCTTCCAGGATTGACTCTGCTGTCTCAGGAGGCACACAGAGCAAGTATGGCCCAGAGAAGGACCGTCTGTATAACTTTTTATCCTCAGATAACCAGTACCGAGGAGCTCTCCTTCGTATTTTCTCAGCTTCCACCTTATCTTCGGGCAATATGTCACTTTCAAGAAATTTTAATATGGGATCCATCCAGCTTGGCGACAGACTAGCTTGATGGATTTGGCAAACCTCCTTTTTTGGTGAGGTGGGAGTACACAAGTCTTCGACGATAATCACCCGAGGGAAATTTCGTACTGAGGAGGTGGCAAGGGTTGCCAAGGAATCAGCGTGGGTATTTTCACCTCGAGGAATATGTAATACGTCGAAAGACTCGAACTTCGTTCGCATACGCCTAACCCGGTCCAGATACCCTTGCATCCTTGGGTTTCGGGCCTCCAACTCTCCGGTCACCTGGCCGATTACCAACCTCAAGTCTGAGAATAATTTCACTGCCTTTCCACCCATTTTATGAACCATACTCATTCTCGTTATCAAAGCTTCATATTAACTTCCTCTGGGCACTCGGCGAACTCAACTACCAGATCGGCAAGGACTTGACCTTTTACAGAGGTGCGAGGCATGTATTTGATATCAAAAGCACCCAGAATCGTGCCCCATTTGGCGATTCTTCCGGTGTAGTCAGCACTTCTGAGTATGGACTTAAGAGGCAGTTGGGTCAAAATAACCACAGTGTGAGCTTGAAAATAGTGCGGAAGTTTACGTGTTGCATGGACCACTGCCAGTATGGCCTTTTCTAATGACAGATATCTCACCTCGGCTTTATGGAGGGATTTACTTACATAAAAAACTGGCCTTTGGACGCCATTATCTTCTCATATCAAGACGAAACTAACAGCATGAGGGGTTACCGCCAAATAGGCATACAACACCTCATCCACCTCAGGGCTAGACATGATAGGCAGCCTAGACAAGTAATCTTTCAACTGCTGGAACGCTTCAGCACACTCCGCGGTCCATTCGAATCCTTGCCACTTATGTAACAGGCGGAAAAAAGGACGACACCTCTCAGCCGAACTGGAGATGAACCGATTCAACGCAGCAGTCATCCCAGTCAGTTTCTGCACTTCTTTTGGATTCCGAGGTGCTTGCAAATCGTTAATGGCCCTAATCTGGTCTGGATTCACCTCAATTCCTCTATGGGTAACCATGTACCCCAAGAACTTCCCGGAACCTACGCCAAAGGAGCACTTCGAAGCATTTAAGCGCAACTTATGTTTTCTCAGTATCCCGAAGATACTAGTGAGGTCCTCCACATGTTCGGACACTACTTTACTTTTCACAACCATATCATCGATATAAACTTCAATATTTCTGCCCAGTTGTGGTTCAAACATTTTCGTCATCATGTATTGGTAGGTAGACCCAGCGATTTTCAAACCGAAGGGCATCACCTTGTAATGGTAGTTCCCAATCGGGGTCACGGAAGCAGTCTTTTCTTGATCGTCGGCGGCCAGCGGTATTTGGTGATACCCTTGGAAGGCATCCAAGAAACTCATCCTAGGGTGACCCACGGTCGCATCCACTAACTGGTCGATCTTCGGCATAGGAAATGGATCCTTGGGGCAGGCCTTATTAAGATCCGTGAAGTCCACGCACACCCGCCATTTTTCAGTCTTCTTTTTTACTACCACCGTATTGGCTAACCACTGAGGGTAAAAAACTTCCTTGATAGCCCCGGCCTGTTTGAGCTTGGCAACTTCGCTTCTGACCGCCTCGGCATGTTCCTTCGATGGTCGCCGAGGAGGTTGTCTCCTGGGGACAACGGCAGGGTTCACGTTGAGTCGGTGACAAATGAAATTCGGGTCTACCCCTGGGGCTTCATACGGGTCCCATGCAAAAACATCCACATTGGCTCGGAGGAATTCCAGCAAACTCGCTTTCTCTTGCAAAGGCAATTTGGCCCCAAGCTGGAAGAATTTTTCTGGATCATCAGCAACAACCACCTTCTCTAGATCTTCACACTCCACCCCATTGGCTAGCATGTCTAAGCCTGATACTGGGGACTTTAACTGCTATAACTCATTGTCGGCCGTTGCCGAGGTTTCTACTTTTGGCCGATGTTGTATAGCCGCCACTAGGCACTGCCGGGAAACCGCCTGACTCCCTACTATTTCCAACACTTGGTCTCTGGATGGGTATTTCACCTTCTGATGTAGAGTAGACGAGACCACTTTAAGGGTGTGAAGCCAAGGTCTGCCCACAATAGCCGTGTACGGAGAAAAAAACATCTACGACAATAAAGTCTACCTCCACCACATCCGCACCTGCTTGCACGGGTAGCCTGATTAGCCCCATAGGAATGACCAACCTTCCCTCAAAACTTACCAGAGGGGAATTATAGGTTGTTAAGTCCTCTGGTTTCAACCCTAGCCCCTTGTACAAATCTGGATACATAACATCCACAGCGCTTCCCTGATCAACCATCACTCTTCGGACATCATACCCGTTAATCCTCAACGTTACCACCAAAGCATCCTCGTGGGGCTGTATGGTCCCTACCAAATCCTCATCTGAAAAACCCAAAATCAAGGGGACACGCCTCTTGGCTCTCTTCAATGCTTGAGAATGATCCTCGGCCGTGGATGGGGACACCGACAACACTCTGGAGGGGCAAGATCCAGTCCTACCCGGGGCCGCAAAGATAACGTTAATCGTACCCAGGGGGAGCCTTGATGAAGCGTCCCCACGCACCTCGGAACCTGCTTGGCTCTCCCTTCCGCTGGAGTAATGCAAGAGTTGCTTTAATTTCCCTTCACGGACCAACTGTTCCAAGTGGTCCCATAAATTCCTACAATTGTCTGTTGTGTGCCCATGATCCTGATGGTAATGGCAATACAAACTCGGGTTGCGTTTTCTGGGCTCTCCCGCCATCTTGTTCAGCCATTTGAAGAATGGCTCGTTCTTTATCTTCTCCAAAACCTGTTGAACGGGCTCCCGAAATACTGCATTAACAACCTGGGCGTCCACTGAGCCTGACTGCCCAACAAAATCCCTCCGTGGTCGGCTGTTATTACAACGGTCCAACCTGAAATCCCTCCTCTCCTGAGGGATCACCTTGGCCTTTCCTTTCCCCTAAAGCTGATCTTCCTCGACCCTTCTGTACTTGTCTATTCTGTCCATCAGCTGGCGCACACTAGTGACAGGTTTACCCGTCAAGGATTTCCTCAAATCGTGATCAGCTGGGAGACTAGCTTTGAAAGTGGTTATAGCCACAGGATCATTCTTTCCCTCTATTTCGTTAAACATTTCCCAGTACCTATCCGAGTAACTCTTGAGAGTCTCGCCCTCTCGCATAGACAAAGTCAACAAGGATCCCAAAGGCCGAGGAGTCCTGCTGCATGTAATAAAGCGAGCACCAAAAGCCCGAGTCAACGTTTTGAAAGATCCAACAGAGTTGGCCCTTAAGCCATTGAACCACCTCATCGCCGTCGGACCCAAACTCGATGAAAAAATCTTGCACATCAAAGCATCATCTCTGGAGTGAATAGCCATCTTCTGGCTGTAATAGCTTACATGTTCCACCGGATCTGAATGGCCATCATACAGAGAGAACGTAGGCTGATGGAACCGCCGAGGATGGGTAGCATCGTCTATGTTCCTCGTAAAGGGTGACTTGGAAATTTGACTCAGGGCTTTGTTCATGGCATCGTTTCCCAAGCCCCTGCTAGTTGGACTTCTACGCCTACGTCGATGGCGATGCTCCTCTTCATAGGAGAAAGTCTCGCTTTGCGGAGTTCTCGATCTCCGCCTGTAACTAGTTCCATCCGACTCCCCAGATGATGGTTCGGAGCAAGGTGGGGAACGTTCCCGCCGTGCATGGCGCAACTCTCTCTTCAAGTCTGCAACCTCACGTTGCAGATACCCATCATGCTTCGCGTGGGAGACGTGGCTCTTCCCCCGTGAGTGGCTCCTGGTGGTATGAGTTGTACGTACACTCCCCTCACGGCCCTCTCTCCGTTCGAGACTCCTTCGAGGACCACCATGCTAAGAGCCCCTTGACTCCGCCTGATGCAGGTTGACATCCTCCGGATGCGGTCTCGCCGCGGGATGAGGCGGACCCACTTCTTCCATCGGAAACGTTGCACCAGAAGTCCTTTAAGCTAACACAAGCTCTTCCCACAAACGGCGCCAATTGTAAGGACGCGATTCGTAACGAATCGTAACAGTGTTGGGTTCGCACGTAAAAATGTCCAAACAATATGATTTGTAGAGCGTGGGTGTAAAGAACTGGGTTAACTGTGGTTTCTTAAAAAGATTCACTCTCACGTATATTAAAGGTCTCAAGTTGGTACAACGATCGTTTTCTTTTGTCATCAATACAATTCTTCTTCTCTCCTTTTGCTCTTCTTCTTTTGTCTGTGCTTTTTTCTTTTTTCGTCCCAATCCCCCTCTCGTATGTTCTTCTTTCAGTTTATATACCACCCTTTGCCTTCCATCCTCACCGCACACGTGTAGGTTGGGTTCGGAGGATTTCTTTCTGTCCCATCCAACACCTCCTGGAACTTCCTATGGGCAGCTGTAAGGCTGCCTCCTTACTGTTCAGGTATCACCTCCACATTAATGCGGCCAGAGAGTTAGTTGAGAAGTCATTAATGCGGAGGCAGCTGTGGTTATAGATATTTGTCTATCTTTTCCCTTTTACCCTTGGTCTGCGATCTTATCAGCATTGGTGACGTAATTCTGAGGCTCGGCTGCCACAAGACTGTGCCCTGTTCGTTCTCGGACGCGCAGTGCCGAGGAGTGTGGCGTCCTCGGACGAATACAGCACCTCACCCTCGTGATATTGACTACCACCTCCTTCAGTAATTACCTTATGACTGGACTTGGCCTCTTCGGACGAATACGCATCCTCGGATGGGCCACAGGCCCAACAATCCTGACCTTAATGGGCCTATTGATCGAACGGCCCCCACAGTATCTTTTTAGCTTCCAGCAATGTGTGTCGGTGATTAAATTATACGTGTTAATTAAGAGTTTTATGAAAATGTATTTAATACTTACTAAATGAATTTTTTTATGTATTTTATAAAATTAATTTTTTTTTATAAATTATGTTTAGATATTAATTATTTGTGTACGTAAATCAATTAATTACTAATATATATTTTTTTATAAATATTATAAATTATAATTCATAATAAAATATTTATTAATATTTTATTATATGATATTTGTAGGGACACGATTCTTTGGCGGCCCAACAACAACGTTGGGCTCGCGCGTGATGGATCCCTCACAATAAAATTTGTAGAGAGTGGGCTTGAAAGGCTAGCGTTGGGTCACGGGGAGTTGGTTCAGGCCGGTCGTTAGGTGAGCCAAGATGAGAAAAGGTTTTGGTCTGGATATTCAGGCCTTACATCCTTGTAACTTTGAGGGATTTGGCTCCTCGGATCATGTCCGAGGAGCGCTAGTGTTTCTCTCCGGTTACCCGCCGGTGGGATTTTTTTTATGGTATTGCACCTATATTGTCCGGGCATTCTCATTCCCGGAGTTTCTTTTCAGGAAGTGAGATGGGAGCCCCCCTCCTTATTAGTTTACCTTTCCTTTTATACTAGCCTACGTTTGTTATCACTCGTCCACGTGTAGGGTCGATCTTTCCAGGACAGATATCTGTCCCATCAATCTAATCCCGAAATTGTTGGAGATGATCAATAAAGCCTAAAAATCCGGCTCTGTTAGGTGCAGTGTCATATCAGTGAAGGGTATTAAGGACAACTGCCCCAAGATATTTTCTGATCTCTCCAGTTAGCTTGTATTCCACTCTAATCCGGGAGACTTTGGGTCTGCCGAGGACTAAGCTGTCCTCGGCTGTATCTTCGGGTCACTTTGGGCTTCCTATTTTTGGACTTGGGCCCTGACCTCCTTTAGTTTGGGGCCTGTGGACTCCCCATAAGCGAGCGAGCCGGGTCCCTAAACTATTGGGCCCCACATTAGCCCCTCAAAACCTGGCTGTCCGACGTCATGGTTGGAAAGGTGGGTTTTGATAATATCAAGCCTTCATTGCGGTTCGTTTAATTCAGCCCTTGATCAACGTTGGCGACTCTTCACCTCCCCGAGGAATGTACCGGTCTATGAGCCGTTTTCCTGAATTTGCGTACGTTGCCATTATGCCGTCTGGTTATCCGCAGCGTGTCTTTAATATTTTCCCATTTACGAGATCTCCCAGATCTAACGGTTACTGATGGCGTGGGGGAACGAAACAGCGCATTCTTCTCTGCAGATTTTCCTGGGGATCTGAACGCGGCATATACCCTTTTCTTCGTCCCCTATATAAAGAAAGAAGACAGAAGGTGATTTTCTCATATCAGAATCCCTCAGGCTCTTCTCAGAGTTCACTTCTTCAATCTGGTTATTCCCTATCCGATAATATATCCCCCATAGTAATCAGCCATGAACAAACCCTTCATTTCCCAGAAACGCCATGTCCTAACAAAACTTGAGATGGCTCGGTCGGGGCAAGGATGGCGGAGACTCAAGATCTACCTCCCCATTCTTTTAGCCAAAATCCGAAGCAGGGACTCATCACTCCCCACTTCCGGTGTGACTGAGTCAAAAACCTCCCTTGTCATCTCCATCTGCTCTCTCATGAGCATATCTAATATGGCTCCAGTGTGCTAAGAGTTAGGATTGAGGCAGGGACTAACTGCCCCGGCTTCTTCCTCTCTTCGTTCACTGGCGCCATCCTTTACTCTTCTTTCTTCTTCTTTCCACCACCAGCTCCATCCTGGTGTTTTTCTTTTTCCCCTCTTTTGCTCCTTTTACTTTCTTTTCATTGCTTCCCTCTTCTTCTCCTCCTTCCTGCTCATGTCTTCTATCTTCTTTTTCCTTTGCACTCCTCAGCGACAAGAGCTTGCTGAAGTGCTTCCATGTGTTCCAATTCTTCTTCCTTCTCCTTCATCTTTTCTATATAAGATTCTTCTCCTGATATGAGCAGTACTGAGGCAGAGATTTCAGAGAGACTTTGAAGGCGAGTTTAAAGGACACCTGACGGTTTACTTATCTGTATTACGGATGTTATTACTGCTTCAACAGTTCATTTTTTGTATAGGCTTGCTTAAGCCCTTCCTTGTACGTTGTAATAATTTTTTTTTATATTAATAAAAGTTACTGTTATTCTATTTCGCATGTTCTGTTTATATGTTTTAATAAATTTGCAAGTTCTGCTCGGCACAGTAGTATAGCATTTGAACCAATGACAACTAAGACCAAAACACTTGCTAATAAAAAGACGCCATAATAACTTTAACAAAATTATTATTCGACATAACAATCCGACCAGTGAGGAACGAGACTTACCTTAAAATTAATCGCGATGGGGACTAAGTGCTTGATAAGGTGTAAGAAGTAATTATCCGAGGACATGTCACCCTTTCAATGAGCAATTTCCTTAGGCTAACGATCATCCGTTCCTTTCGCCATCTTCTTAACACACTGGCCTTACCCTTTTCCAGTATTTAAGCCGAGAAACTTCTCCATCCGAGTAGTTGATTTCCCAAAAGGCCTGAGTCCGAGGACTTCGCACAGCCAGGGTTTTGTTTAGGACTTATACTTTTTCTTTTAGGTGCTCGGTTTCCCCATAGGCTTGAGTCCGAGGACCGTGCAAGTCCTAGGTTCTGTCCAAGACTTATAAGATATCTTTTTTATGTTCCTGGTTTCCCTCTAGGCTTGAGTCCGAGGACCATGCAAGTCCTAGGTTCTGTCCAAGACTTATAAGATATCTTTTTTGTACTTGGTTTTCCCATAGGCTTAAGTCCGAGAACCATGCAAGTCCTAGGTTCTGTCCAAGACTCTTCGAGTTCAGATTCTCCCTTTCATTAGGCATTTCCCAAGGCGCCGAGCAGGGGTTGTCCTCGGCCACGGCCATTGCTTGGCGTGGGCCACAGTACCTGGGCCCTCACGCAAAGCGGGCCTGGGCCGCAAATCCACTTAGCCCATGAATTAAGAGATATTTCTGCAACCTTTGGCCACGCGGTACTCTCTGATGTCACAATGACCGAGGTGCGCCTTTACGAGGCTCTTTAATCTTGTGGTTGCAGTTGATGTTGGAAGTTGAACCAGAACTGTTTTGTCTGTAGCGTACCTTGGGATGCTGCGTGAGTTGACTGCCACCCCTTCATCTTTTCAAATAAACAGGAGGGGGAGAAAGTTGCTTTATATACGCACAACTCCTTCAGTTTTCTCCCATATCATAACTCCCACCTCCGGAGCTCTCCTCCCTTAACATAACATGTCTAAGGCAGGGGTTGGGGAGAAAAAACTCTCTCCGCCGCAGAAGCACCGTGTCCTCATGAGACTCAAAGTAGTAAGGTATGGGCACAGGAAGCATAAGTTTAGGAGAACACTCCATTTCGACCGAGGGGGAAGGGGGTCTCTCCCTCTTTTAGTCAAAATCCGAAGCAGGTTCTGTCCATGCCAGAATTTTGGTGTGGCAGAAGAAAGGTTTTCCGCCATCAGCGCCTCTGCTTTGCGGCAGGCGTATATTTAGAGAAAGCCCCTCAACCTCCGACTCCCTGCACCTTTCCTTCAACGGTGTCAGGCTCAAGTTGGGTCTCTTTTGCTGTTTGAGTTGTGGGCATGTGAAAGCATTGAGGAAGAACAAGGTCTTGGGGCTGTAGCCAACCTCTCCTCTGACCTACTTCCTCAGCTTCATTTTATTCTCTTGTATCTTCCTTTCTTTTCGGTTATGTAATGAGCTTTGACGCAAACTAATTCCAGCTTTTCATTGTACGCTGTACTACTTCTTTGTTTTAGTGATAATGGAAATTTCTTTACTTGTTTTGGATGCTGTTCCTTTGACTACACTACTCTGTGAGTGAGTGTGCCCCATGCGTGTGTTTCTTTCAGAATATTTAGAGCAAAATAGCTTGAAACATAATTTAACTAACTCCAATTTATCAATACTACCAGGCATTATATCGATAATTCATAGTAAATCAGACTTAGGAAACTAACCGGGATAACAGTCGAATATTCTGTGATAAGCGTGTGAACACCGTCTAAGGCTGATAATCTCTAAATAATCCATCCGAGCAATCGACTGGGAAGTAGGGGACTCCGATGGTGCTTTTGTGTACTTGGTTTCCCCATAGGCTTGAGTCCGAGGATCATACAAGGCCTAGGTTCTGTCCAAAACTTTTAAGATTTCCTTTTTTGTACTTGGTTTCCCCATAGGCTTGGGTCCGAGGACCATGCAAGGCCTTGGTTCTGTCCAAAACTTGTAGGATTTCTGGTTTGTACTTGGTTTCCCCATAGGCTTGGGTCCGAGGACCATGCAAGGCCTTGGTTCTGTCCAAAACTTGTAAGACTTCTTGTTTGTACTTGGTTTCCCCATAGGCTTGGGTCCGAGGACCATGCAAGGCCTTGGTTCTGTCCAAAACTTGTAAGATTTCCTGTTTGTACTTGGTTTCCCCATAGGCTCGGGTCCGAGGACCATGCAAGGCCTTGGTTCTGTCCAAAACTTGTAGGATTTCTTTTTTGTACTTGGTTTCCCCATAGGCTTGGGTCCGGGGACCATGCAAGGCCTTGGTTCTGTCCAAAACTTGTAAGACTTCTTGTTTGTACTTGGTTTCCCCATAGGCTTGGGTCCGAGGACCATGCAAGGCCTTGGTTCTGTCCAAAACTTGTAAGATTTCCTGTTTGTACTTGGTTTCCCCATAGGCTCGGGTCCGAGGACCATGCAAGGCCTTGGTTCTGTCCAAAACTTGTAGGATTTCTTTTTTGTACTTGGTTTCCCCATAGGCTTGGGTCCGGGGACCATGCAAGGCCTTGGTTCTGTCCAAAACTTGTAGGATTTCTTTTTTGTACTTGGTTTCCCCATAGGCTTGGGTCCGGGGACCATGCAAGGCCTTGGTTCTGTCCAAAACTTGTAAGACTTCTTGTTTGTACTTGGTTTCCCCATAGGCTTGGGTCCGGGGACCATGCAAGGCCTTGGTTCTGTCCAAAACTTGTAAGACTTCTTGTTTGTACTTGGTTTCCCCATAGGCTTGGGTCCGAGGACCATGCAAGGCCTTGGTTCTGTCCAAAACTTGTAAGACTTCTTGTTTGTACTTGGTTTCCCCATAGGCTTGGGTTCGAGGACCATGCAAGGCCTTGGTTCTGTCCAAAACTTGTAAGACTTCTTGTTTGTACTTGGTTTCCCTTGGTTCTGTCCAAAACTTGTAAGACTTCTTGTTTGTACTTGGTTTCCCCATAGGCTTGGGTCCGAGGACCATGCAAGGCCTTGGTTCTGTCCAAAACTTGTAGGATTTCTTTTTTGTACTTGGTTTCCCCATAGGCTTGGGTCCGGGGACCATGCAAGGCCTTGGTTCTGTCCAAAACTTTTAAGATTTCCTGTTTGTAGTCTTTTCTCTATAATTATTTATTTTTCGAAGGTCAGCCCCTAGGCCTGGGAGGGGAGAGTCGGCTCGAGGGCGGAAGCCCCTAGAGCTGCCCGCGCCGTTAGCAGTGCAAGGCGTAGCCCCTAGTAGAAGCTTATGGTGGAGCAACGACTGCACGTCGCTGGAGACGGGAAAGACTCGCGAATCTCCGCTTGCTAGAGAGCTGACTCGTGCGCCATCCGTGCCAACGCGCAAGCCTTTCCCACAGATGGCGCCAATTGTAGGGACACGATTCTTTGGCGGCCCAACAACGACGTTGGGCTCGCGCGTGATGGATCCCTCACAATAAAATTTGTAGAGAGTGGGCTTGAAAGGCTAGCGTTGGGTCACGGGGAGTTGGTTCAGGCCGGTCGTTAGGTGAGCCAAGACGAGAAAAGGTTTTGGTCTGGATATTCAGGCCTTACATCCTTGTAACTTTGAGGGATTTGGCTCCTCGGATCATGTCCGAGGAGCGCTAGTGTTTCTCTCCGGTTACCCGCTGGTGGGATTTTTTTTATGGTATCGCACCTATATTGTCCGGGCATTCTCATTCCCGGAGTTTCCTTTCAGGAAGTGAGATGGGAGCCCCCCTCCTTATTAGTTTACCTTTCCTTTTATACTAGCCTACGTTTGTTGTCACTCGTCCACGTGTAGGGTCGATCTTTCCAGGACAGATATCTGTCCCATCAATCTAATCCCGAAATTGTTGGAGATGATCAATAAAGCCTAAAAATCCGGCTCTGTTAGGTGCAGTGTCATATCAGTGAAGGGTATTAAGGACAACTGCCCCAAGATATTTTCTGATCTCTCCAGTTAGCTTGTATTCCACTCTAATCCGGGAGACTTTGGGTCTGCCGAGGACTAAGTTGTCCTCGGCTGTATCTTCGGGTCACTTTGGGCTTCCTATTTTTGGACTTGGGCCCTGACCTCCTTTAGTTTGAGGCTTGTGGACTCCCCATAAGCGAGCGAGCCGGGCCCCTAAACTACTGGGCCCCACAATATTTTATAAAATTAAATTTTGTATGGATATAAAAAAAAATAAAAAAATAAAAAAATAAAAAAATAAAAAAATAAAAAAAAAACTATCCTAGGAAAAACATAAAATGAATTATAATAAATTAGTATATGTAAACCAATAAATTATTGATTAGTAATTTTTTTTATAAAAATTAATTATGTACTATAAATCATAATTAAATAGTTATTAGGAGATTCAACTTCACTTCACAATTCCCACAAAGGAGGGTACTATGAGGTCTAAAAATTATCCGTAAAACACAATTATTGTCATGAGATATCCTCTTTAGAGATGGTATTATGTGTATCTGATACAATGTATTTACCTTCTTTCGTAGGGCGGATCTTATACTTGTGGGATCTACCTCCATGTGAAAGAGTGGATACGTATTTTGAAAGTATAATATATTTTCTCCACCATATTTGTGAGATTTACATGTGAAAGGATAGATACATGTATCAAATACATGATAGATTTTCTTAAGTGGTTTTGATATTATCATATTTATCTTTTGTTTAATTTTATGAGTCCAGTTAATGTGTGCTCAGGGCACACATTAAGTCATCTATTTTTTAAAACATTTTCTCGAAAATTAAAAAAGTTGTCAATATTTTTTCAATTTCCAAATTTTTTTTTTTCAAAAATGATTAATTATTATATGCCCCTAGGACACACATTAGCAAAATCCTAATTTTATTTAGTACTAGTCAAATACGTATATGCTTGGTTTTTCTTATCTTCATGTCGGGATTGATTCGATTGCAATGGACATGAAGGATAAGAAACTAACGGTCATAGGAACCGTGGATCCCGTAAATATAGTGAGCAAACTGCGCAAATATTGGGCATCAACAAGTATGATCTCAGTTGGGCCAGCAGAAGAACCTAAGAAGAAAGAAGAGCCGAAGAAGGAGGAACCCAAGGCCGAGGAAGCAAATAAAGAGGAACCCAAGAAGGAAGAAGAGAAGAAAGAGGAAAAGAAAGGAGAAGAGAAAAAGAAAGAAGCACCTCCACCAGACCCTGTTTTAGAGCTTGTTAAGGCTTACAAAGCATATAATCCCCAACTCGCCGCATATAATCCCCACCTCGCCGCACATAATCCATTCCACACCTCATATTACTACGTCCAACCAATGGAGGAGAATCCAAATGCTTGTGCTATTTTATAATTAATGGGCTACCAAAAACTGAGTGAAAAGATTAAATCTTTTCTTTGTTGGTATAGGAGGCAAACACCCAAGATTGGTAGGAGCTCTTGTACATAAAGATGGTGATGCTTCATTGGTATGCTTAGAAATTAATAATGTGTAGAAATAAGTTTTGGAATTTGTTTTGAACACTATATAGTATCTATATTTTTGGCACGTAATGCTTTTTTTTGGAAAGTGTTACCGAGCTAAACTTTTTTCTCTTTTTTACTTTCCCCGTATGAAAAGCTTTTTATTTTCAAGGGCCATGCCTATGAGGACGATGCTGTGGGACAAGGCAGCTGACAAGGAACTAAGTAAGAGCACACTCACGGGTTTGAGATTGAGAGCTCTCTTTAAAATGTGTCAAGTTTGTTTTTTTTTTTTTTTTATCACATCTCGTGTCTTTCTCTGTGTTTTATGCTACTATTTGAAATAAAAAGTGATGGTTCTCATAGATTTGTGGGTCTCATTGATCTGTCTCTGACGTATGCACGGATTGTCCATGGCCCCATAGAGCAATTGGTCGGTGTTAATAGCAACCTTTTTCTCATGGGTTCATGTGCGTGGCACCTGTTAGTTGGATACAAGTTTTTGCTTATGGAATTTTCTGCCGAAAGAATCGTGGTTTGTTTGTTTGCCTTAAGCATTTCTTTCAAACCTTTCTGGCCACTTGCTTTCCAAGTGTGAGGGCCAGATCTCTCTCTCTCTCTCTCTTTTTTAAAGTCTTTGGTACATCATTAATTACTGTACAATTATATATGGACCATCACTTAAAAGCATTCACATTAGTGTGTTTATAATCTTCTAAAATAGAAGAAAGTACAAATTTTACACATTTTGAAACAAAAAACCCCCACATCAATCCATTTAAAAATGTGTAAACTTGTCTAAAATTATCAACTAGCTACAGTCCCATGTAAATTTACACGGACGCTGTAGCTAATGTATTTGATTTTTTATTATTTTTTTCTCTCTCCTACCTCTGACTCTCATCTCAACTCTCTATTTCTCATTTCATCACAGCTCTTTGTTTCTCTCATCTCAACTCTGCTGTTGAACTCGCCGATCAGCCTTTCCGATCATCTCAACTTGCTGTTGAACTCGCCGGTGATTCCGACGGGTTTGTTCTATTTGATCACAAACACAAACAACATAAAACACAACTATCTCTCGCATCAAAAACTGAAACAAATGGAGCTAGTTCCATACACAGACCTAGAATCCAAAAACTCAAATTCATCGTCATCATCACCAACCCTAGCATGGCAAGACATGTTCCGATCTGCCTCAAACCTCAAACCTTCTCCAACACCACCACCACCACCCCCACCAACTCACGCGCCACCACCAAAACTGAACCCAGATCAAAATTCTCTCTCAGGCGACCCACAAGTCCGTCTTGCCCTCTACAACGCTATGGCTCACACAGGCCTCGCTTTCACCATTTTCATCCTCTACTTCGTCGCAAAACTCCTCGACGAATATCTTCGCCCCATCCAATGGGCAATTCTCTATTCTATCCCTCTCAGAGGCATTCAACAAACACTTGTTTCATTTTGGTCTGAACCTCTTCAACTTGGCCTTACAGAGACTTTTCTCGCTGTCCCAGTTGCGGTGGCTGTAGCTCGACGGAGAAGACGGTGGCTGGGTGTGGTTGATTTTGGGTTTGTGTTGAGTCTGTGAGAGGGTTCTAGAGAGGAGAGAGGTGAGGGACAGAAATAATAAAAAATTGTAAAAAGATTGACTATTTAATTGAATAAATGTGTAAAATAAATAAACTGATGTAGGTGTTTTGTAAGAATGGACATGTAAAATAGAAAAAATAGAATTTTTCGTGTAAAATAGATAGGAAATTTAAATGTAAATGCTCTTATACAACACACTTCAAACGATCTTAATTTGTTAGACAAATATCTTTTATGAAGAAAAAGTCTTCTAGTGAAGCTTTCAAGTAACATACGTGCAAGCAAGAACTATTAGTGCTTTTACCCCTTCGACTCTAGTACTACTACCTGTCGATACCAACATAAAGTTAATCTTATCCCCAGTGATAAAGGACAATCCAAAAGATTTATTTATTTATTTTAATTTATTTTTATCAGAGACAATTTAAGGTGATGTTTGGTTGAAGTGATTTTAGAGAGGATAGAAAATAAAGGAAAGAAAATAGAAATGAAAAATGGACAAAAATATTTGGACAAAATTGCCCACATTTTCTTTTTACTTTTTTTTTGGGAACTTCAACCTGGCCGAAATAAATGTTACTTGCCTACCATTTTTTTTTTCTTTTGGGTTTCACTGGACGCTGGATTTTTTTTATTTTATTTTTTATTTTTTAATATGATGATGTGCATGAATTCGTGATTCACCATAGTACAATACAATGCATTTTTTTTGGGACGTTTTTTCTTTTTAATTTTTTAAATTTATTTCTTATTTTTTATTGGACATGAATTTTCCTTTTTAATAAACTTTGGAAGATTGCATTTTTTTTGGTTGGTTGTTTGCCTCTTTTTTTTTTTTTTTTTTTTCCTTAATTGAGCATTATTTTTAATAAGGACATATGAGTAAATTTATACAAACTCCATTTTCTATCCTCCTATTTCTCTTTCTAACCAAACAAAAAAGTTTTCCATCCCTCCACTTTTCCACCCTTCCAACCAAACACAAATAAGGGAAACTAAAATATTTTCTATCCCCCACTTTCCATCCTCTCTCCATTTTCTATCCTCCCATTTTTCCATCATCTAAACCAAACGGACCCTAAAAGATGAATCATTTGACAGGACAGAAGCTAATAGGAAAAGAAAACAAAAGTTTGTACCAAGGATTATGCTTGTAAATCAAATAAATTGTTCATAAATAGTTCACATTTAGTCAAGAAAACATTGTTGATGTTTATTTATATAGAAAAAGAGTTAAACCCAAGCCTAAATTTAGGTGTTGATTGGTGGTTTGAATAAGTTCATTGGAATGAGCCATGGGAGATCATAACTCATGGCGTATGTGTGGTATTACCAAAACCACTTTATACCGACACAAAGTGTGTATATATATATATATATATATATATATACACATGTATGTATGTGTTCGGCTTTCTTGGATTTCTTCTTTGGAAAGAGTTCAAGACGCAACACACATGCAATTTTAGTTTTTCACACCAAGTTTAAATAATTTTGGAATTCTTGTGATGTACTAGTTGTGATAAGATCAAAAGAGATTTCAATTTCGGGTATATTTAGGGTTTGGATTTTATGAAAACTTTTGTGCTATGTACCTTCATGATATCCACATTTCTAAGTAAAAATATCTACTTGACACCTCTCATACATTTAAAGTCTAAGGTGAATCACACAAATCTATCTTCCATGTATGATTATATTTTTCTATATTTCTATTTTGGATTTCGTATAAACCCACTATTATTGACTACTCTTTGCTATCTCAATAGTAAACTTGACTATGAAATGAGCAAAAAAAAAAAAAATGCGTTCTTGAAGAAGTCCATGAACATGAGGCTTGATTAAAGTGTGTGCACATGTATATAACATTTTATTGTATTCTTATATGCAATTATGTATACATGTATAAAAAGATACTTATATATATAGACTTGAGATTTAATTTTATAATTTTGTAAATAAATTCATAAGGTGCTAAATTATTATTTATAATTTTTTAATAATATATATAAATAGTCCATTTAGTAATAAAAATTATATATAATGGTTGGTGAATATTGCTTTTATAAGTTTATAAAGGAAATTTAGTTTATCTAATTAATTTAAATAACATAACTTAAACTATAATCTTACTTATGTTTACACCCCCAATTTTAAATTATGGCTTAATTGCTTTTACTCTCACTTATTTAAGTACGGAACAAGAGTAAATGAAACACAATAAACTGGAACTACTCTCTAAGGCATAAGCATGTACAATGAACTATAGATGTAAAGCTTAAAGAGTAAGGGAAGAGAGATGCAAAGACAAGATAACACCAAGACATGTTATCAAAGAGGTAACTGAAAAACTTGACGAAAAACCTCTTCGCGACCATCCAAGTCGAAATCGATCTATTAGTGAATAAGTTGGAGTATACGAATATCAAAAAGACCTTCTAAGCCTAATCTACCCAATGTCCTTGAGTCCTCCAAACTCCTGCTATCAATGGACTTTTTAGAGTCTTGTCTTCACTAGTTATCCGAATCCCGCAATACCACCCGATTGCATCCACCAAGCCTCACTGGCTTCTTTTGGCAAATCTCAAATGCTTCCCAAGCTCCAAAACACTTTCTACATTTTGAATAAGTGTGAGTTGTGTTTGGATACAAATTTCCTCTTAAGGTATAACAATGGGAGAGGGAAAGGAGAAGAGACTACAAAGGAATTCTCATTTAAGAATGAGTAGCTCTCTCTAAAGTGGTGGGTGTGTTGTAGAAACCTCTCTAGGGTTTTATATTTGATAGCCTCCTTTCACTTTTGTGGATAATAAGGGTATATATAATATGAGTGAAGGGTATAAAAGTCACACTTAAAATCCCAACTATCAGTGCATTTCGCAGGTCATCTCGCAATTTGGCCAAGTCGCGAGATGAGTTGCGAAACTCACTGACTCTTCAGCTTTCGGCATGTGCTCCTCATTTGACCTTCGTTGGCTGCACCACTCGCGAGATCAACTTTTTGAGCAATTTTCACAAACTTAATACTAAACTCATTACAAATAAATCCCACAAAATACAAGGAAATAAATTAATGCAACTACAACGTTTTTTGTCATGGAATAAAGCTAACACAAATGTTATGTGAAAAACCATAACTTAACACTTATTAATTATTAGCATTTTGTGAAAAACAAAATTAGTCTTGACCCCCAACAACAATTATGCAGCGAATTACTTAATTGTATTTCAATTATGTGATCAAGTTTTGGCAGTTAAAACAATGAAACCATTGAGTCACCACCAAAGCTATAAAATAAAGCAATAAATCATGAGAAAATGATACGATAATAAAGTGAAAAATCAAATAAGACTCATCCAAGGAAAAACCACTACTACTTGGGGGTACCCTTACCCACAAAAGGAAATTCACTACTAGTAGAGTAATTTTACAACCTAGTTCAAACTCATGACATTAGACCTTACTCGGCCAAATTGGACTTTTACCCATTTTTCACGAACTTTCCAGCAAAATGCCACATGTTTGAAACTAATTAAGGAAATGTCCCTATTTTAAAACCTGATTTTCTAAAAATCGAGTTTCAAACGTAAAACTCGATTTTTGGAACATCAAGTTATAGTGAATGTGGACTTAGATTTTTATTTTATTTTATTTCTGGAACTTGAGTTCTACTTGAATTTTTTCAAGAAATTCGAGTACTTCACATGGAACTTGAGTTCATAGTACTCGAGTACTTTACATGGAACTCGAGTTCCAATTTTTTTTTTTTTTTTTTTAATTTTCAGTTCGCTATAACTCGATTATCCAAAAATCGAGTTTTAAATTAAAACTAGATTTTTAGAAAATTAAGTTTTAAAACAGGGGCATTTTCTTAAATAGTTCCAAATATGAGGCATTTTGCTGAAAAGTTTTGGCGAAATGGACAAATGCCCATTTTCTCCGACCTTACTCGGTAGTTAACTTACTGATGTCACCCAACACCAATTTCAGAACTTTTGAACTCTTAGTTCATGAATTCCTTGCACAAACTACATATGTGATCACAACTAGATACTTTGACAAACTCCAAGGATGCCCTTGAAGATATGAACACCACAGAAGCATCATTGGGATTAAGGCTTTGTGTTTTCAAGCTTTGATCTCACCAATATGAAAGAATAGGTAGAACATGTCTTTCAAACCTCACAAGTATAGAGGAAAGAAGTTACCTGAATAGCTTAGGATTTTTGCCTCTAAAGTCACACTGAAAGTCCTTATATACAATAGACTTGGTAGGTTTCTAAACTCATGACATTGACTTAAATTAAAACACATTAGAAAATTGAATCTACAATCAAAGCGTTGTCAAAAATCCTCTTTCAATTGTCCGAAAAGTGATTGAAAGTCTGTCGAAATCTTAAGTGCAATTGATTGAGAGTTGATTAAAAGATAGTCGAAATATACCAGATTATCTTCTTTGAGCTACATCTTAACATGTCTGATCTTGGATGGTTGAATGACAGTTACAAACTCATCAAATATTGTGATGAAAATTTTCAACACGTGAATAAGCTTGAACTTATTCAATAAGAAAATCAACCAAGAAACATATAATGTAGTTTAGCAATAACCTAAAGTTTAGTTTATGTTCAAAATAAAATTAAACAAACAAATTTTAAGCTTTTTAATATTCAACTCGGCTTGATTATACCCCTACCACAAGGCTCTTGCCGAGCAAAATGGTTAAGAAGTCATCTGACTCCAAGTAAGCTTATGCATTATGATATTTAGGGGGGAAACAAAAAAAGTCTAATAGTAAATGGATAATGAAAGAGTAAAAAAAAAAACAGTGTCTAACGCATCAAATAACATACAAACTAAATGAAATGAGTTGATTAAAATTGATTCAAAACCAAATTAAACTAATTTTTAAGATGTAAAACACATTCTAATTAATGTATCAAATTTGATTGTAATTTTCATTTTTTTTACATTCAAGCCATGGAAATAAAATCATCACTTCGTCACTGATTTAGTCGCTCTTAGTTGGATACTTGGATCCAACGCATCTATGTTACAGTTTAATTGGCTTAGATAACAAGCACATGGAATAACCAGTTTGGATGCTCCAAGTACAAGCATATTGTGCCCAGTAGGCCTTCTAGGATTTTATCACGAGCAATGCTGGTGCCACAACTTGTGGCATAATTTGTGCCACAACTTGTTCATATGGCGAGTTGTGGTTGGTGGAAGGGTGATGGTGGAGCAAGTTGTGTTACAAGTTGTGGCACCAGCTTAATTCTTTCATCACGGACACGCCAATACACTGCAGCTGATTGAGGCTTACTTTTTTTTTGGGAGGGGCGGATCAAAAGGGCAGCCTATTTTGCTAATTTTAGGGGCCGTTTGGTATAGGAGTTTAAACATATATTTTCAGTTTTTAAACAATATTACACGTATTTCTACATACTTTTTTACTCACGTATTTCCAAAAAATATAAACAACATTACTAAAATAACGTTAGCAAATAGCTTTATTGTTCCACCTAAAACTACTTTATTTATTTCATATTTTTACTTTACAAGCCACATAACATTTAGTAGTTTTATTTTAACTTCCAACACAATAAAATAATATATCCATTATAATAAACAACCATCACAATTACCGCAATCGCTACTGTGGGGCCCGAAGTCTGAGGTCCTAGCCCACTTTACATTCAGGGCCCAAAGCCCAGGCCGAGGAGCCCTATTGCCGAGGACGATCTCACGCTCAACACCTCACAAAACGCCTGAAGAAAATGACAGACTCAGTACAAAGGTAGGACAAGGGAGAAAGCTGCCAACACCGCAGTATGGAGCCCCGCATCTGACAGGCCCATACTCCAGACCATGCTATTTAACCTTTCCCAACCACCCCCAACCACTGGGATGTATGGATTGATAGGACGAGTCTACACCTCAAAAAATGAAAGCTTACACGTGGACATGGGAGAAGAAGAAAAGGCGAGTATAAAAGGGAAAGAAAGCCAAGGGAGAGGGAGGAGGATAAAAAATCCTACAAAAAGAAAAAGGGGAAGAATGTGATACTCCTTGGACTAAGTCCGAGGACTCAAACCCTTTAAGCTACATCGATGTAAGGCTTAGCTATTCAGGCCAAACCTACCTCCGTATGAGCTTCCATAAAAATCATGACCAGACCGCTGCCCAGCGACCAAGGGCAAGCCTTTTAAGCCCACTCTCTACAAATTATATTGTTCGGGCCCATTACATACGAACCCAATGTCATCCTTGGATCGTTAAAAATCATGTCCCTACAGCTGCCATTGCCACCGCCGCCGCTACCGCCATTGCTGCTGCAACTGTTTTTTCCAATGCTGCTGCAACTGTTGCTGCCACTTCTGCAATAGATACACCAACTGTTCCTCTTGCTTCTGCAATTGTTTCTTTTGCTCCCGCACCTATTTCTGCTGCTGCCACAACGACGTTGGCTGCGGCGACAACGGTGGCTACGGCAGCAACAGCAGCCACCGTTGCTGCTGCTACTGCCGCAACTCTTCCTGCCACCGCTCTAACCCTTCCTGCCACAGCTGCGACTGGTCCTGCAACAGTTTCTTTTAGTTCTGCAACTGTGTCTTTTGTTTCTGCAACTTTTTCTTTTGGTCCTGCAACAGTTTCTTTTGTTTCTGCAACAGTTTCTTTTGGTCCTGCAACAGTTTCTTTTGTTTCTGCAACTTTTTCTTTTGGTCCTGCAACAGTTTCTTTTGTTTCTCCAACTTTTTCTTTGGTCCTTCTGGTCCTGCAACAGTTTCTTTTGTTTTGGCAACTTTTTCTCTTGGTCCTGCAACAGTTTCTTTTGGTCTTGCAACTTTTTCTTTTGGTCCTGCAACAGTTTCTTTTGGTCCTGCAACAGTTTTTTTTGGTCCTGCAACTTTTTCATTTGGTCCTGCAACAGTTTCTTTTGGTCCTCCAACTTTTTCTTTTGATGCCACAACTGTTGCTGTTGCGGTAGCAACGGTAATTGCCCCGGCATGATAGCAAATAATCACCTAATATAACAATAATATTTTTTTAACCCCAAATTATATATACAATTTTTTTTTGACTAAAACAATTTCTCATAAAGCCATGTGATAGTAAATAATTGTCTAGTATAACAATAATATATTTTTTTTAATCTCAAATTATATATATATATATATATATACACACACATATATACACAATTTTTTTTACTAGAACAATTTCTCATAAAGCCACATGATAGCTAATAATTAACAATAATATTTTTTTATCCCTAAATTATATATACAATTTTTTTTTACTAAAACAATTTCTCATAAAGCCACATGATAGCAAATATCCGTCTAGTCGAACAATAATATTTTTTAATCCCAAATTATATATATACAAAATTTTTTATTATTTAAACAATTTCTCAATCGCCATGATATCAAATAATCATCTACTGTAATAATAATATTTTTTTAACCCCAAATTATATATATACAAATTTTTTTTTACTAAAACAATTCCCAACTGACATGAAAAATTTATCATTCCAATTACCCAAATCAAAAATCCTAAGCATTAAATGATGGAGAAGACAGAGACAACTCACCTGTAAATCAACAAGCAAAGCTTTGAAGAAATTGGTTACTCAAACAGAGAAGAGAGGGCGAGATGGGTCAGACAGAAGAGAGGTGAGAGTTTGATGAATATGAGAGAGAGGTGAGAGTTTGATCTGAGAAAGTCAGTGACTGAAATCAAGTATAGGAAAAAAGAAATAGAAAAAAAAAGGAATGATATTTTAATGTGAAGTGGGAATAAAAAATTATTTTTGAGTTTATCTTTGCACTACCGTGCGTGCCCAGCTATATATGGCAAATAAAAGGCCCCTAAAAGAGATCTATATGTAGCAACTAAAACTGAGAAAAGGCCTGAGCCCAATCAAAACGCAGTTGGGTTTGAACACTAAAACCTCAATCCAATGCAACTATGAACTATACTGTTCAGTCTTCTCTGTCCCTAATTCCACAAACAAATGACAGACATCCTCAATATTTGAACTCTCATCGGCACTTGCTCCCCAACCACCTCAGTTCCTCTCCTCACCAAGTTTTTCTCTCTCTCTCTCTCGGAAAGTTTGTTTACTAGTATAAGTGTAAAACTGTAAATACAAAATAGTTATTTATTTGTTATATGAATAGCAACCCCATTGTAAATAAGCAGCGGAGAGAGAAGCCAAGCTTCGTGCTTTAAAAAAATTGCAGCATTTCAAAACTTGCTCTTCGTTTTTTTTTTTTTTTTTTTTCTTTTCCTCTTTTGTGATTTGATTTGATTGTTTTGTGGTCCGTTCCATTTTTATTTTTAAATATTTATGTGAAGACTTGTATAGAAAAACAGCCAGGCATCTAATAAATTGTCTCATTTTTAGAACTATAGTGCACAACCATATATGACAAATAAATAAATTCTTCATCAATTTTTTTTTAATGCTTTTATCAAAAAAGTTTAGCTTTTTGGTCATATCTTTATATATATATATATATATATATATATATATATATATATTAAAGAACTAAACGAAGCCTTTTAAAAAATAAACTAAATTTTAACTTTTTATCACACATTTTAGCATAAAAAATAAACTGATTTTTAGCTTTATGAAAATCTTTCATATTTTATTATTTTTAGCTTTTCACTTTCTGTCTAAGCTTTTTTTTTTTTTTTTTTTTTTTTAAATCATAATAAAACTAATTTTTAACTTTTAATTACACGTTTAATATAAAAACCACCATAAAACCTTTTTATTTATTTATTTATTTATTTTTATGACAGAGTAGTAATTGAGGCTGTGTTAAAACTTATGATGGAATCGCTTTTTCATAAAAGATCAAGGGATTTATGAGAGTAGGGAAATATATAGTACTCTCTCTCTTTTTCTTTTTTTTCTTTTTTTTCATTTTTTTTGCCTTGTATATAACTCATACTATGTATGTTTAGGAGTCAAAAGTCTCATATTTTGATCTTTGGTGGCGTCTAAAGGGATGTGTTGATAGTTGAGATCGACCCTTAGGAAAGGCTATGGGGTGGGTTTGACTTCCCTATACCAAAAGCAGAAAAAAGAAAAGAGAAAAGAATGCATGGAAATGCTACTATAAGGACTCAATTTGTAACGATCCCAAATTTATATTGGGTTCAAACGTTAAAGGCCCAAACAATAAATTTGTAGAGAGTGAGCTAAAAAGTTAGGCCTTGGTGAACAGACAGTCGTTAGTCATGGTGTTCAAAATGATCTCACGGAGGTGAACTGTGCTTATCCAAAAAGACTTTCTCTTCGGCACGGCCTGGGTGATTCTAGTTCTTGGCCCTGGTCCCCTCCCTTTTCTGGACTGCTTCCTCCTCCTTTTATACTAGCTTTTCCCCTCTCTTGAATGTCCATGTGTAGGTTCAGCTTTATAGGGCTGAAACTTGTCCCATCAGCCCATACCCAAAGTGGTTGGGGGTGGTTGTAGAAACTGAAAAGTATGGCTCTATCAGGCGCAGAGTACTTAATTGCAGTAATGGCAGTCTTTCCCTTGTTCTTTGCCGCCACACTGTTCAGGAGTCCTTTCCCCATTAATGCGGCCAGGACGTTTGTTGGCGCATTCAATGCGGAGGTGACAGCTTTTCCTTGAACCGCTCCTACACTGTACTCCCGTGCGCGTCCTACTGTACTCGCCCTTTCTCCTGGGAGCGCTTTGGGGGCTGCCTTTGATAGCGTGCTGTTCCTTCCTTCTAGGTTTTGGGACGCCGAGGACAGGATCGTCCTCGGCTATATCTCTAGGCCATTTGGACTTTCGTTGCATGTCCTCGGCAACGCCTCTCCTCGGCGCGGGTCTTGGGCCCTAATGTAAAGTGGGCCGGGATCACAAATTTTCTGGCCCTACAATAGCTCCTCAAAATCCTGCTGTCTGGCTCCTCGGACAGAGAGGAGGGTTTTGATGACGTCGGGCCTATGTCATGGCTTGCCAAGTATTTTCCTTCATCAATGCTGGAGCCTCTACGTTTGCCTAGGACACGCTCCCGGTTGTGAGACATTCTTTTAGTTTACCCACGCCGCGTTCCTGTCGTTTCGGTACACGAGGCGCGCCTCTAATTAGGTCTCTTTACGAGGCGATGCAAATCCAACGGCTGAAGACTGCTTTGGGAATTGAGCGGGACTTATCTCGTTTGTGGTTTTTCTTGGAGATTTGTACAGATTAAACGCCACTAGGCTTCCCCCCCCTCCCTATAAGAAGCACGGTGGGAGGTCATCCCCTTTATTTGCAGACCCTTTAAGCTTTTCAAATCCCTAACCCTCCAATTGTGCCCAAAGTCCCCATTACCGGTATGATTGAGCCTTAGGGGGTGAGATAGTCAAGGCCAGGATGAGGATGAAGCGACCACCCCATCTTCAGGAGCCTTGGGTATCTTCGAGATTCAAAATGGCCCGGTCAGAGCAAGGGAGACAAAGACTCAAGACATTTCTTCTCATCGATAAGGCAAGAAAGGAGCCTCTTCTTCCTTCAGCCAAAATCCGAAGCAGGTGGAGGTCGCATCAGATTTTTGGTGCGACAGCACTGAAATTTCCCATCGCCGGTACCATCCGTTCTCATTCGATTGCTGCTAATACGATACTGGCTCAATTGCTGTTAGAGCTGGTATGGGGATTTGGCATCTCTGCTTCTTCCTCTCTTCCATCACTGGTGCCATTCAGACTTGCTTAGTCGCTGTTAGAGCAAGGTTGTGGACCAGGTGCCTCCGCTTCTTCTTCTCTTCCATCACTGGTGCCCTCCAAACTTGCTTAGTCGCTGCTAGGGCAAAATTGAAGGATCTATCGTTCTTGTGTATCCCTCTTTTCTTTTTGTTTTTTTTTTTTTGTTTTTGTTTTTGTTTTTGTTTCTGTAGTTAGCTTCTGGTATAGACTTGTCTAAGCCCCTTTTTTGTACGCTGTACTACTTCTTTGTCTAATAAAAGATGACTTTGTCACATTTTGCGTATTCTTTCTTTTCTGCAATAATTATTTTGTGAATGGATGTGCTGGTGTCTTTTTCTTTCGAACAGTACTTAGGGTCGATGCCCTTGTTAGCAACGAGTTATCACTTTGAACTTATCAAAACTGACGGGCACAACAATGCCGACTTCAAGTAAGTTAACCGTATGAGACTAACCGGAATAACAGCTGAATGTTCAGTATTGCGTATGGGGTGATCACCCAAGGACGTGTAACCTAAAATGAACCGTCCGAGGGGGTCGCCGGGCACTAGGGTGCTTTGCCACGTTTCAGATGATATTCATAGCCTTAACTCGTTTTGGGCATCCAGTCCGAGGACCGAGGCATGACTGTACCGGGTCTAAACACTTGGTTGTGTTAGTTTCCTGAGAGCTGGGGGTCCGAGGACCACGCGGGACTTCCATTCTATCTAGGACTTAAGCCTTTCTTGATGTAGTTAGTTTCCCGTAGGTTTGAGTCTGAAGACCATGCAAAACCTTGATCTGTCCAACATTTATATTTTCTAGTGGCTAATTTCCCCATAGGTTTGAGTCCGAGGACCATGCAAGATCTTGGTTCTATCCAACACTTATATTTTCTAATGGCTAGTTTCCCCATAGGTTTGAGTCCGAGGGCCATGCAAGACCTAGGTTCTGTTTAGCACTTATATTTTCTTGAAGTAGCTGGCTTCCCCATAGGTTTGAGTCCGAGAACCATGCAAGACTTTGGTTCTGTCCAACACTTATATTTTCTAGTGGCTAGTTTCCCCATAGGTTTGAGTCTGAGGACCATGCAAGACCTTGGTTCTGTCTAACACTTATATTTTCTAGTGACTAGTTTCCCCATAAGTTTGAATCTGAGGACCATGCAAGACCTTGGTTCTATCTAACACTTATATTTTCTAGTGACTAGTTTCCCCATAGGTTTGAGTCCGAGGACCATGCAAGATCTTGGTTGAGAATTCGGTGAATCGAGCTACTGGACCCGTGAGGATTAGCCCCTTGGCAAATGTGTGGGGCATAGACTTGATGTTAGAAGCCCCTAGAACTGCCCGTGCTACTGGCACTTCGAAGTGTAACCCTGAATGGGAGCTAAGTTAGGGCAACAACCGCGTGCTGCTGGAAATGATGGAGAGGCTTTCTCATAGCTTGCACCACTGCCAAAATTATTTCTCTCGAGGGACCTTTGTTGACAGGGGCTCGATCCTATCATGACTAACCGCCGCCTGCGCCAACGCACCAGCCTTCCCACAGACGGCGCCTATTGTAAGGACTTAATTTGTAACGATCCCAAATTAGTATTGGGTTTGAACGTCAAAGGCCCAAACAATAAATTCGTAGAGAGTGGGCTAAAAGGCTAGGCCTTGGTAAACGGACAGCCGTTAGTCATGGTGTTCAAGATGATCGCACGGAGGTGAACTGTGCTTATCTAAGAAGACTTTCTCCTCGGCACGGCCTGGGTGGCTCTAGTTCTTGGCCCTGGTCCCCTCCCTTTTCTGGACTGCTTCCTTCTCCTTTTATACTAGCTTTTCCCCTCTCTCGAATGTCCACGTGTAGGTTCAGCTTTATAGGGCTGATACTTGTCCCATCAGCCCATACCCAAAGTGGTTGGGGGTGGTTGTAAAAGCTAAAAAGCATGGCTCTGTCAGGTGTAGAGTACTTAATTGCAGTAATGGCAGCCTTTCCCTTGTTCTTTGCCGCCGCAGTGTTCAGGGGTCCTTTCCCCATTAATGCGGCCAGTATGTTTGTTGGCATATTCAATGTGGAGGTGACAACTTTTCCTTGAACCGCTCCTACACTGTACCCTCGTGCGCGTCCTACTGTACTCGCCCTTTCTCCTGGGAGAACTTTGGGGGCTGCCTTTGATGGCGTGCCATTCCTTCCTTCTAGGTTTTGGGACACCGAGGAGAGGATCGTCCTTGGCTATATCTCTAGGCCATTTGGACTTTCGTTGCATGTTCTCGGCAACGCCTATCTTCGGCGCGGGCCTTGAGCCCTAATGTAAAGTGGACCGGGATCACAAATTCTCTGGCCCCATAGCTACATCTAGCTAATATGTGGTCTAATCAATATAAGTGCCATGTTGTTGCATTCAAAAAAAAAAAAAAAACTGCCATATTGTCACCCATAGCACATTGTTCCCAATTAGTATCTTTTTAGCTTCCAGCAATGTGTGTTGGTGATTAAATTATACGTGTTAATTGAGAGTTTTATGAAAATGTATTTAATACTTATTAAATGATTTTTTATGTATTTTATAAAATTAATTTTTTTTATAAATTATGTTTAGATATTATTTGTGTACGTAAATCAATTAATTATTGATATATATATATATATATATATTATAAATAGTATAAATTATAATTCATAATAAAATATTTATTAATATTTTATTATATGATATTTTATAAAATTAAATTTTGTATGGATATAAAAATAAAAAACCATCCTAGGAAAAACATAAAATGAATTATAATAAATTAGTATATGTAAACCAATAAATTATTGATTAGTATTTTTTTATAAAAATTAATTATGTACTACAAATCATAATTAAATAGTTATTAGGAGATTCAACTTCACTTCACAATTCCCACAGAGGAGGGTACTATGAGGTCTAAAATTTATCTATAAAACACAATTATTGTCATGAGATATCCTTTTTTAGAGGTGGTATTATGTGTATATGATACAATGTATTTACCTTCTTTCATAGGATGGATATTATACTTGTGGGATCTACCTCCATGTGAAAGAGTGGATACGTATTTTGAAAGTATAATATATTTTCTCCACCATTTGTGAGATTTACATGTGAAATGATAGATACATGTATCAAATACATGATATATTTTCTTAGGTGGTTTTGATATTATCATATTTATCTTTTGTTTAATTTTATGAGTCCAGTTAATGTATGCCCTAAGGGCACACAATAAGTTATCTATTTTTTAAAACATTTTCTTATAAATTAAAAAAATTGTTAATATTTTTTCTATTTCCGAAATTTTTTTCCCCAAAAATGATTAATGATTGTATATCCTTAAGATACACATTAACAAAATCTTAATTTTATTTAGTACTGGACAAATACATATATGCTTGGTTTTTCTTATCTTCTTGTCGGGATTGATTCGATTGCAATGGACATGAAGGATAAGAAACTAACGGTCATAGGAACCGTGGATCCCGTAAATATAGTGAGCAAACTGCGCAAATATTGGGCATCACCAAGTATGATCTCAGTTGGGCCAGCAGAAGAACCTAAGAAGAAAGAAGAGCCGAAGAAGGAGGAACCCAAGGCCGAGGAAGCAAAGAAAGAGGAACCCAAGAAGGAGGAAGCTAAGAAAGAAGAAGAGAAAAAAGAAGAACCCAAGAAGGAAGAAGAGAAGAAAGAGGAAAAGAAAGGAGAAGAGAAGAAAGAGGAAAAGAAAGAAGAAGAGAAAAAGAGAGAAGCACCTCCACCAGACCCTGTTTTAGAGCTTGTTAAGGCTTACAAAGCATATAATCCCCAACTCGCCGCATATAATCCCCACCTCGCCGCACATAATCCATTCCAAACCTCATATTACTACGTGCAACCAATGGAGGAGAATCCAAATGCTTGTGCTATTTTATAATTAATGGGCTACCAAAAACTGAGTGAAAAAAATTAAATCTTTTCTTTGTTGGTATAGGAGGCAAACACCCAAGATTGGTAGGAGCTCTTGTACATAAAGATGGTGATGCTTCATTGGTATGCTTAGAAATTAATAATGTGTAGAAATAAGTTTTGGAATTTGTTTTGAACACTATATAGTATCTATATTTTTGGCACGTAATGCTTTTTTTTGGAAAGTGTTACCTAGCTAAACTTTTTTCTCTTTTTTACCTTCCCCGTATGAAAAGCCTTTTATTTTCAAGGGCCATGCCTATGAGGACGATGCTGTGGGACAAGGCAGCTGACAAGGAACTGAGTAAGAGCACACTCACGGGTTTGAGATTGAGAGCTCTCTTTAAAATGTGTCAAGTTGTTTTTTTTTCACATCTCGTGTATTTCTGTGTTTTATGCTACTATATGAAATAAAAAGTGATGGTTCTCATAGATTTGTGGGTCTCATTGATCTGTCTCTGACGTATGAACTGATTGGCCATGGCCACATAGAGCAATTGGTCGGTGTTAATAGCAACCTTTTTCTCTTGGGTTCATGTGCGTGGCACCTGTTAGTTGGATACAAGTTTTTGCTTATGGAATTCTCTGCCGAAAGAATCGTGGTTTGTTTGATTGCCTTGAGCATTTCTTTCAAACCTTTCTGGCCACTTGCTTTCCAAGTGTGAGGGCCAGATCTCTCTCTCTCTCTCTCTCTCTCTCTCTCTTTTAAAGTCTTTGGTACATCATTAAACTGATATGTATCTTTTATTTATTTTTTACATGTTAATCAGGCCATTACAAGATCTATATATGTCAAATGCAATGTATGAATAGATTAAGCACCAATTTTATAGGAATGAGAATCATTAAAAAAAATTATGTATTTCATTTCTTTTGGTGATGCACGTGTATTGAGTAATCAGCTATGCAAGTAGACAAGCATCCAAGGAGGGTTCAAATCTCTTTTAAATGATTATTTGTTTAACCAAATAGTAAAATACAAACCTGTGCTTCTGTATTCCAGTTCCACATGAGGACCCTGGCTGTTATTTGCATACTTTATATATTAAACCACAAGTGCATGTGATAAAAGCAGGGGCGGCCCAACATAATTTGGGGCCTAAGGCGAAAATTTTATACGGGGTCTTTAATATGTAAATATTAATTAAAAAAAAATATTTTAATACTAATCAAAATTATTTAATACTAATCAAATTAAGGTTAATTTGATACATTAAATACATAAATAATACCAACTAGACTAATGTTAATTTCATATAGAGAATTGAATATCATAGTTGAATTATAAATATTAATAAAAATATATTATGATTGAAAAAGATACTTTATTTTGGATATAAGACGATGCATAGTTAAATAAAGTTGTAATCTAATTTTTAATTTTATATTTTGATTTTAAGAGAGAGAGAGATAGATATTATTTGGTGTATGGTTTTGTAGGATATTAATTTACAAAAATCAAAGTCTCAAACTCTTAAGGGAGATTAATCTATAATTGATGATTTAACACATTTGCAACATCTTTTTGAAATATTTTACGGTTTCAATTGAGTTAAGGTTCTATTGGTCTCGTATTTTGAGAGTCTTAATAGAAATGAAAAAGAAAAATGCGCTAATTAAAAACACTATAAAATGTTCAAAATATAATGTGATATTGTCTCTCATTAATAAACTTTATCAATTTAACTAATGAATGTTTATATCACTTTTTGTGATTAATAACATGGCAATTTGTAAGCCAATAGTAAAATTTGTATATTACAAATAAAAAAATGTTCAACCTTTAGAAAATATATATGATTGTATAAAAATTTGGGCCTTTAACTATGAAAAGTGAAGCCTTTTTTTCCTAAAGAATTTTTTTTTTTTTGGGTGGGGCCTTAGGCCTAGGCCTAATTTGCCTAGGCCTTGAGCCGGCCCTGGATAAAAGTAACCGAGCCGCATCATTTGTACTATATTGTATATATCTTATTCAACTTTGGTTGCAGTTATTATTATTATTATTATTATTTGCTTGGTAATTGCGGGAGATTGAACTCCCAAGCTCACAGTTTACAACGGAACTGGATGTCACTAGGCTACAAGGCCAAGTGACGGTTGTAGTTATTATTTTATGTAAACATTCTATGTGAAATTTCAGCAAAAATTGAAGCATTAAGGGATATTTCCACTTATCAGTAAGTTTCAAGAGGAAAAAAATGAACAGTACTTCAACTCAAAGAAAGCTATGAAGTCTCTAGAATCAAAGACAGGGTCTCTTTTTTTTTTTTTTGTGAAAAGCAAAGACAGTGTCTCTCCTTTTCAATGTCATATATCCTTAAATCATCTTTAAGCAACCTTAAGTGTCTCTCCTTTTCAATGTCTCTCCTTTTCAATGCCAACCTTAATCTCCAGCATTATCCATCCACGTCATGAAAGAGTCAGTAGAATTGACAAGATGACATGACAGAAACCAAAGGTGATTAGATGATGCTTACTCTTCAGCAAATTTAAAGATCAGTTATAGATACAAGTAAAACATAAACATTACTAGTTATAGATAATTACTGTGCAATTATATATGGATAATCACTTGTACAAGCTCACTTCAAACGATCTTAATTTGTTAGACAAAAATCTTTTATGAAGAAAAAGTCTTCTAGTGAAGCTTTCAAGTAACATACGTGCAAGCAAGAACCATGAGTGCTTTTACCTCCTATCGACCCTAGTACTACTACCTGTCGATACCAACATAAAGTTAATCTTATCCACTGTGGTAAAGGACAATCCAAAAGATTTTATTTATTTATTTTATTTATATATATATATATATATTTTTTTTTTTTTATCAGAGACAATCTGAAAGATGAAATATTCCACAGGACGGAAGCTAATAGGAAAAAAAACAGAAGTACCCTCAAAAAAGAAAAAAGAAAAAACAAAAACAAAAAGGAAAAAAGACAAAAAGTTTGTACCAAGGATTAGGCTTGTAAATCAAATAAATTGTTCATAAATAGTTCGCATTTAGTCAGGAAAACATTGTTGATGTTTATTTATTTAGAAAACGAGTTAAACCCAAGCCTAAATTTAGGTGTTGATTGATGGTTTGAATAAGTTCATCGGAATGAGCCATGGGAGATCATAACTCACAATGTATGTGTTTGAGTGGTATTACCAAAACCATTTTATGTCGACACAAAGCATATATATATATATATATATATATATACACACACACGTGTGTATGTGTTTGGCTTTCTTGGATTTCTTTGTTGGAAAGAGTTCAAGACGCAACGGGCATGCAATTTTAGTCTTTCACATCAAGTTTAAATAATTTTGGAATTCTTGTGACGTACTAGTTGTGATAAGATCAAAAGAGATTTCAATTTTGGTTATATTTAGGGTTTGGATTTTATGAAAACTTTTGTGCTACGTACCTTCATGATATCCACATTTCTTAGTAAAAATATCTACTTGACACCTCTCATGCATTTAAAGTCTAAGGTGAATCACACAAATCTATCTTCCATGTATGATTATATTTTTCTATATTTCTATTTGGATTTCGTATAAACCCACTATTATTGACTACTCTTTGCTATCTCAATGGTAAACTTGACTATTAAATGAGTATAAAGAAAGAAAAAAAAAATGCTTCATGAAGAAGTTCATGAACATGAGGCTTAATTAAAGTGTGTGCGTGTGTGCACATGTATATAACATTTTATTGTATTCTTATATGCAATTATGTATACATATATTAAAAGATACTTATATATATATAGACTTGAGATTTAATTTTATAATTTTGTAAATAAATTCATAAGGTAATTTTTTTAATAATATATATAAAGAGTCTATTTAGTAATAAAAATTATATATAATGGTTCGTGAATATTGCTTTTATAAGTTTATAAAGGAAAATTTAGTTTATCTAATTAATTTAAATAACATAACTTAAACTATAGTCTTACTTAATGAAAGCTCAATTAGTGTGAAAACACTAATGCTTGTTTAGACCCCCAATTTTAAATTACGGTTTAATTGCTTTTACTTTAACTTATTTAAGTGCGAAATAAGAGTAGATGAAACGTAATAAACCAGAACTACTCTCTAAGGCATAAGCATATACAATGAACAATAGATGGAAAGCTTAAAGAGTAAGGGAAGAGAGATGCAAACACAAGATAACATCAAGTCGTGTTATCGAAGAGGAAACCGAAGAATTTGGCGAAAAACCTCTTCGCAACCCTCCAAGTCAAAATCGATCCATTAGTAAATAAGTTGGAGTACACGAATATCAAAAAGATCCTCAAAACCTAATCTAACCAATGTACTTGAACCCTCCAAGCTCCTGCTACTAATGGACTTCTCGAAGTCTTATCTTCACTAGTTATCCGGATCCTGCATTACCGCCCGATTGTATTTGCCAAGCCTCATTGGCTTCTTTTGGCAAATCTCAAATGCTTCCCAAGTTCCAAAATACTCTCTACACTCTGAATAGGTGTGGGTTGTGTTTGTGTATAAATCACCTCTCAAGGTATAACAATGGGAGAGGGAAAGGAGAAGAGATTACAAATGAATTCTCACTTAAGGATGAGTAGTTCTCTCTAAAATGGTGGGTGTGTTGTAGAAACCTCTCTAGGGTTTTCTATTTGAAAGCCTCCTTTCACTTTTATGGGTAATGAGGGTATATATAGTATGGGTGAAGGGTAGAAAAGTCACACTTAAAATCTCAGTTATCAGTGCATTTCGCAAGTTATCTTGTGAGTTGGCCAACTCGCGAGAAGAGTCGCGAAACTCATTGATTCTTCAACTTTTGTCATGTGCTTCTCATGTGACATTTGCGAGTTGCACCACTTGCAAGCCAAGTTGTGAGATCAACTTCTTGAGCAATCATCGCCAACTTAATACTAAACCCATTACAAATAAATTCCACAAAATACAAGGAAATAAATTAATGCAATTACAAAACTTTTGTTATAGAATAAAGCCAATACAAATATTATGTGAAAAACCATAACTTAACACTTATTAATTATTAGCATTTTGTGAAAAACAAAATCAGTCTTGACCCCAACAACAATTATGCAGCGAATTACTTAATTGTATTTCAATTATGCCAATTATGTGATCAAGTTTTGGCAATTAAAACAATGAAAGCATTGAGTCACCACCAAAGATATAAAATAAAGCAATAAATCATGAGACAATGATATCATGATAAAGTGGAAAATCAAATAAGACTCATCCAAGGAAAAACCACTACTACTTGGGGTACCCTTACCCGCAAAAGGAAATTCACTACTAGTAGAGTAGTTTTACAACCTAGTTCAAACTCATGACATTAGACCCTACTCGGTAGTTAACTTATTGATGTCACCTAACACCAATTTCAGAACTTTTGAACTTTTAGTTCATGAATTCCTTGCACAGACTACATATGTGATCACAACTAGATACTTTGACAAACTCCAAGGATGCCCTTGAAGATATGAACACCACAGAAGCATCATTGGGATTAAGGCTTTGTGTTTTCAAGCTTTGATCTCACCAATATGAAAGAATCGGAAGAACATGTCTTTCTAACCTCACAAGTATAGCGGGAAAGAAGTTAAAGATTTTCTTCCTGAATAGCTCAGGATTTTATCCTCTAGTCACACTGAAGGTCCTTATATAGTAGACTTGGTTGGGTTTCTAAACTCATGACATTGACTTAAATTAAAACACATTAGAAAATTGAATCTACAATCAAAGCACGGTCAAAAATCCTCTTTCAATTGTCTGAAAAGTGATTGAAAGTCCATCGAAATCTTAAGTGCAATCGATTGAGAGTTGATCAAAAGATAGTCGAAATATACCAGATTATCTTCTTTGAGCTACATCTTAACATGTCTAATCTTGGATAGTTAAATGACAGTTACAAAAACATCAAATATTGTCATGAAAATTTTCAACACGCGAATAAGCTTGAACTTATTCAATAAGAAAATCAACCAAGAAACATATAATCTAGTTTAGCAGTAACCTAAGGTTTAGTACATGTTCAAAATAAAATTAAACAAACAAATTTTAAGCTTTTAATATTCAACTTAGCTCGATTGTACCCCTACCACAAGGCTCTTGCTGAGCAAAATGGTTAAGAAGTCATCTTACTCCAAGTAAGCTTATGCATTACGATATTTAGGGAGGAAACAAAAAAAGTCTAATAGTAAATGGACAATGAAAGAGTAAAAAAAACAGTGTCTCATGCATCAAATAACATACAAACTAAATGAAATGAGTTGATTAAAATTGAATCAAAACCAAATTAAACTAATTTTTGAGCTGTAAAACACATTCTAATTTATGTATCAAATTTCTCCAAAAAAAATTAATGTATCAAATTTGATTGTAATTTTCATTTTTTTACATTCAAGCCATGGTCCCCTAAAATAAAATCTTCACTTCGTCACTGATTTAGTCGCTCTTAGTTGGATTCAACGCGTCTATGCTACAGTTTAATTTGTTTAGATAACAAGCACATGGAATAAGAATAACCAGTTTGGATGCTCCAAGTAGGGCTGTAAATGAGCCGAGCTTTGTCGAGTAATGAATGTTCAAGCTCAGCTCGACAACAAAAGCAGAATGTTCAAACTTGGCTTGAACTTGATACAAGCCTACAAATAATGTTCAAACTTGAACTTATTATAAAGTATAAAAGCTTGAACTCGGCTTGGCTTGGCTTGATTCATTAGTCAAGCCAAGCTCGAGCTCAATTTCAAGCCCAAACTCAAGCTCAATATCATGCTTTTGAGCTTGAGATTCAATACAAGTATATTATCAAACCCATATCCAATTTATTATCCAGCTTATTTGGTTTGGATGAGTGGTCTTAACTTATAATTAATTAAATTCAAAGAAAGATATGAATTAACTTGTCAAGCTCATATCAATTTTAATACCAAGCTCATAAATAAGCCTAGGCTCAACTTGTTTTGTTATTTTTGTATCGAGCCTTAGTGTTCATGAACTTCTACATGAGCAATATTTTTTACTCAAGCTTGGCTTGTTTATTAAACAAGCCTAAAACTAAACCTTAAGCTTAGCTTGTTTATAAACAAACAATCATGAATGAACTTTTTATTGAGCCAAGCTCGAGATGTTTATGAATGGCTTGGTTCATTTATAGCCCTAGCTCCAAGTACAAGCATACTGTGCCCAGTAGGTCTTCTAGGATTTTATCATGGACATGCCAGTGCACCGTAGCTGATTGAGGCTTACATTTTTTTTTTGGGAGGTGGGGATAAAAAAGGCAGCCTATTTTGCTAATTTTAGATATTTGATTCTACCAAAAGTTATTTTATCTATTTTACCTTCTCAATTTACAAACCACCCAACATCAATAGTTTTATTTTAGTTTTGAACACAATAAAATAATGTAAACAACATAATAAAATAATATATCTACTACAATAAACAACCATCACAACCACTACAAACGCCGCTGCCATTGCCGCCGCCGCCATCGCCACCGCCACCACTACTGCCACCGTCGTTGCCCTTGCCACCATCGCTGTCACCACCACCACTGCCGCCATTGCTACTACTACCACCGCCACCATCACATAATACCAAATAAAAATAATCGTCTAGTGTGACAATAATATTTATTTTAATCCCAAAGTATATATACATTTTTTTTTTTACTAAAACAATTTCTCATAAAGCCACATGATAGCAAATAATCATCTAGTGTAACAATAATATTTTTTTTAACCCCAAATTATATATATACAAATTTTCTTTTACTAAAACAATTTCTCATAAAGCCACATTATAACAAATAATTGTCTAGTGTAACAATAATATTTTTTTAACCCCAAATTATATATATTCAATTTTTTTTTTTTTTTTACTAAAACAATTTCTCAATTGTCATAATAGCAAATAATCGTCTAGTGTAACTGTACGGCATCGAGCTCCCAAAGCCCATACTGGCCTTGGGCCCAGACCCATCTAGGCCCCGGGCCCAAGCCCATACCGGCCTTGGGCGCAGGCCCAGCAGAAAGTTCCAGCTACCTTATGCCCTTCTTGAAACTGCCTTAGAGCCAAAAACAAGTTTTGGGTATTAAGTTCCCGGGGTTGACCGGTTAATGTTTCCCGGTAGAGCGCATGAGTCAATACCCGGGAAGGTCATGATATGCACGGGAACGTGAGTTGCCGAACACAATCGGTGAAAATGGAGCCAAGTTCCAAGATCATAAATGCTGCACCGCCCTTTCACCTAAACAACCACTTTAACCAGATAATACTGGACCTTCAATAGCACTAACGGTGAATGTAATCATGATCTCCCCACTAACCTTGCCTATAAATAGAGGAAAGTTGGGAGAAGAAGGGGTTCAGAAAAATTGAGAGAAAACAGTCAAGGAGAGAGCATTTCAACTGAGTGTCGCTTTGAGTCTCTCTGCCGAGAACGACCCATTGTAGGAAATCCTTAAACCCACTACAAATAAATTGTGAGCCCAAGGGATCTAAGGCCCAGAATTCTTGTACTTGGTTCTTACAATTGGCGCCCACCGTGGGGCCATCCTACGTAGCTGTGGTTCGAGTGAGACTCAAGCAAAGAAGATGTCTGAGGAGCGTTCAAGAGGGCACGTTCCGAGCAATTCAGCAGGATCTTCTCGGGGATCGACGTGGAGGGAGAGAAGGCAGAAGCGGCTGGAGGATAGGGAGCATTCAAGAGGAGAGGAAAGGTCCGGATTGGGAGAAGGATCGGCCCAAACGCACCGGACGATTTCAAACGTCTCAGCACATCGGCAACATGATGATAGAGACCGGGAGCTGGAGCGGTTGCGCAGATTGGTAATGGATTTGGAGCTGGAGGCAAGGGGTCGGCGCCACGAAAGGAACCACAACCCCCAACCCAGGAGGAACCGTGGCGAGGAAGGTTCTAGCCGATCTGTTACACAACAACACCAAGACCGATCCCATTCTCAAGAGTCACGTCGTCACCCCCGGGATATTCGTCGTAGACGGGACCGTTCTCGGTCGCATGGATATGATAACCAAGGGTCAGAGTCGCCAGAGGAGCGGCAGCACCACAACGCCGCGATGGACGCCATGAGCAGGGCCTTGCGGATGGCGGCCCGGTCTCCATTCTCTGATGAGATTGAACGAGCACCCATGCCGAGCAGATTCACGCGTCCACCATTCAATTCCTATGAGGGGAGGACAGACCCCGTGGAGCATGTTAGTCATTACATCCACATGATGTCGTTGCATGCGCACAACGATGCATTGATGTGTAAAGTATTCCCCTCTAGTCTCGGCTCTACCGCACTGAGATGGTTCAATGGGTTGCGGAAAGGTTCTATACACAGCTTCGCCGAGCTGATTCAGGAGTTCGGCAGCAGGTTCGTAACATGCAGCCGAGTGCAACAACCGGTCGACGCGTTGCTTTCCATGAAAATGAGGGTCGGGGAAACCCTTCGGAGTTATGCCAGCCGATACTGGGAACTCTACAATGAGATTGGTGGGGGAAACGAGAAAATTGCGGCTAGCACCTTCAGGATGGGGCTCCCCGAGGATTCTGAACTACGGGAGTCGCTGACAAGAAGACCCCCGGAGGACATGAGGCAACTGATGAGACGCATAGAGGAGTACAAACGCCTGGAGGATGACCGGCTGCAAAGCAGGGGGAAAGCCCCTTTTACGGGGAGATCTCGGCAAAGCATCTTGCCGCCAAAGCCGAAAAGGGACTTCAGAATGCAGGAACCAGAGGTGCAGATCGAAGGGGTTAATGTGTTGTTTAAAGAGCCCGTGCACAAGATACTGGAACGGATAAGGAACGAGCCATTCTTCAGATGGCCGAACAAAATGGGGGGCGACCCATCTCGGAGGAACCAAAGCCTATACTGCACTTATCACAGAGACAAGGGGCACACCACCGAGCAGTGTAGGGTATTGACAGATCATCTCGGGCAGTTAGTAAAGGCAGGGCACCTGAAAGAGTTTGTAGCAGATTCCACTGACCGAGAGACCGAGCAGGGTGCACCACAGAGAAGGAATCCCCTTCCACCACCCCGGGGGGTAATCAACGTCATTCATGCCGCACCGAGAGGGGTAGCAGTGGCAAGAATGGTAATGACAGTGGCTTACGTGGAGGGAGAATCATCCAAGAAGCAAAAGAGAGTCGGAAGGCTAGACATCTCGTTCGGAGAAGATGATTTCGAAGGAACCATCCAACCACACGACGACGCTTTGGTGGTGACCGCCCGGATAGGCGGATTCCTGGTGAAGAGGGTGATGATTGATCAGGGTAGCGGGGCTGACGTCATGTACCCGGACCTCTTCGAAGGGCTCGGGTTAAAAACCAAGGATTTGGCGAAGTATAACACGCCATTGGTCTCGTTTGACGGGAGAATTGTGATTCCCGAGGGGCAAATCTCACTCCCAGTGGACATGGAGGGCAAGGAAGTTGTAGTTACGTTCATAGTAGTCCGATCGTTCGCACCTTACACCGCAATCCTGGGGAGGCCGTGGATTCACGCCATGGGGGCTGTTCCGTCCACCCTTCACGTGAAAGTAAAATTTCCTACTGAGTACGGAGTTGTAGAGGTAAGGGGGAATCAGCAGGTGGCGAAGCAATGCCTCGTAGCCGCGGTACAGTGGGAAAAGGAACAGCTCGGCCAAGCTGAGCACGCCGAGAAAGAGACTGCATAGCAATTACAGATACCCCAGGAAAAGGGGGCGGACGTTGCCGAGGAGGTGCTGAAGGTAAGAATTCTCCCAGATAATGACAAATACTTCCAGATAGGTACAAGCATGAATGACCAGGAAAGGGTAGAGATGTTGTTGTTCCTGTTGCAGAACATAGATGTCTTCGCGTGGAACCCGTATGAAGTGCCCGGCGTAGACCCCGAGTTCATTGTTCACAAACTCAATGTGGACCCATCATTTCCTCCGAAAAAGCAGAAGCCGAGAAGAGCATCAAAGGAGCACGTCGATGCAGTAAACCTGGAGGTCCAGCGACTGAAGGAAGCCGGGGTCATAAAAGAAATATTCTTCCCAAGATGGCTAGCAAACACTGTCGTAGTAAAGAAGAAGAGCGGTAAATGGAGAGTTTGCGTGGACTTCACCGATTTAAACAGAGCGTGTCCCAAGGATCTGTTCCCGATGCCCAAGATTGATCAGTTGGTGGATGCCACGTACGGGCACCCGAGAATGAGTTTCCTGGACGCCTTCCAAGGCTACCACCAGATTGCCTTAGCACCCGAGGACCGAGAGAAGACAGCATTTATATCCCCGAACGCAAACTATCACTACGAGGTCATGCCGTTTGGACTGAAGAATGCCGGGGCCACCTACCAGCGTATGATGACAAGGATGTTCCGGGAAAAAATTGGTTGCACGGTTGAAGTTTATATCGACGACATGGTAGTAAAGAGCAGAAAAGAGTCGCTGCATACTGAAGACCTTCGAGGAGTATTCGAGATACTACGACGACACAGGCTGCGCCTCAATGCCGAAAAGTGCACTTTCGGAGTGGGGGCTGGCAAGTTCCTGGGTTATCTGATCTCCACTCGGGGAATAGAGGCTAACCCCGACCAAATAGAGGCAATCAATCGCCTAAAACCACCGAGCAACCCTAAGGAGGTGCAGGTGCTCACCGGGATGTTGGCCGCCCTGAACCGATTCATCTCTAAGTTTGCCGATCGCTGCCGGCCATTCTATCAACTTTTGAAGAAGTGGAAGAGGTTTCAGTGGGACGAGAGCTGCGATGAAGCTTTTCGAGAACTAAAGGAGTATTTGGCCAAGGCGCCGAGGTTGACGGCCCCGGAGCCCGGGGAGGATCTGTTTATGTACCTTGCAGTCACCAATCATGCCGTAAGTGCTGTATTACTAAGGGACCGGGGAGTGCAAATACCGGTGTATTACGTAAGCAAGACCTTGGTCGATGACGAGACAAGGTACCTGCCTCTTGAAAAGTTGGTTTTGGCCTTGGTACACGCCACGAGGAAGTTACCACACTACTTCCAGGCACACACAGTGTTCGTCCTCACCGAGTATCCATTACAATCACTGTTGAAGAGATCCGATTTCACAGGACGGATTGCTAAATGGGGGACTCGGTTGGGATCGTTTGACATAAGATACCGACCTAGAAGCTCGGTGAAAGGGCAGATTCTCGCTGATTTCATCGCGGAATTTACACCTAAGAATGAAGGCCAGGTAATCTGTAGTGCGGAGATTCGCCCGTGGAGGTTATTTGTGGACGGCGCATCAAACGCTATGGGGGCCGGGGCTGGTATTGTCATAATCACCCCTGAAGGTATGCGACTGGAACATTCCTTCAGATTGGGGTTCAAAGCCTCGAACAACGAAGCCGAATATGAGGCCCTGTTGGCCGGACTAAGGGCAGTATTACATCTGGGCGCCAGGGACGTGGAAATCTACTCAGACTCTCGGCTGGTTGTTTATCAGATCACTGGGGACTTCGAGGCTCGGGATCCCCGAATGAAAGCTTATCTGAGTACGGCAAAGCAGATTATCGGTCAGTTTGGAACGGTAAAGATATCCCAGGTAGCCCGGTCGCAAAACAAGCATGCTGACTCTCTTGCCACGTTAGCCTCATCGGCTACCGAGGACACCCCGAGGCTTATCACGATTGAACTTGTAAGGGAACCAAGCATCTGTGTGAAGACTGCCCTCGACCGGGCCGGAGTAGAGGTTGCGCAGGTGGCGGTGGCCGGACCATGCTGGATGAACCCGATCATAGACTTTCTTTCCGAAGATAAAGTTCCAGAGAATGAGGCCGAGGCCAATAAGATTCGACGAATGGCTCCCAGGTACTGGTTGTCTTCGGACCGAAAGTTGTACAGAAGGTCCTTCGCTGGCCCTTACCTCTTGTGCCTGCATCCCGAAAAAGTCAAGGAGCTTCTAACTGAGCTGCATGAAGGAGTATGCGGCGGGCATGCCGGGGGACGATCTTTAGCACACAGAGCAATGACGCAGGGGTTTTGGTGGCCACAGATGCAGAAGGACGCCGCCGAATACGTCCGGAGTTGCGAACAATGTCAAAGGCACGCCCCAATGATCCATCAGCCGGCCGGACATCTAAACCCTGTCAGCAGCCCGTGGCCATTTGCACAATGGGGGCTCGACATCCTCGGGCCATTCCCCCGAGCAACGGGGAACCGCCGTTTTGTACTGGTGGCCGTGGATTACTTCACAAAGTGGGCTGAAGCTGAAGCCTTGGCCAATATCCGGGATACCGACGTGAAAAAGTTTGTGTGGAAAAACATAGTTACAAGGTTTGGGGTGCCGAATTCACTAGTGACAGACAACGGGCTACAGTTCGACAGCAACGCTTTTCGGACCTTTTGCAGCGAGCTCGGCATCAAGAACAAGTATTCAACCCCGGCATACCCCCAGAGCAACGGCCAAGCTGAAGCAGTAAACAAGACTATTTTGAACGGGCTCAAGAGAAGGTTGGATGGAGCGAAAGGAAGGTGGGCAGAAGAACTACCCAGTGTTTTGTGGGCCTACCGCACGACCCCCAGGAGATCCACGGGGGAAACCCCATTTTCTCTGGCATACGGAGCAGAAGCAGTGATACCAACCGAGGTGAGCTTATGCAGTGCGCGGGTCGTCAGGTTTGACCCCGTACAGAACGCCGACCTTATGATGGAGCAGTTGGATTGGCTAGAAGAATGCAGGGAGGCCGCGACCGTACGTCTTGCCGAGTATCAGCAGAAGCTGGCGCAAAGGTACAACCGAAATGTAAGGACCAGGGAATTCAGTGCCGGGGAATTGGTGTTAAGAAGGGTAGTGGGGAACATGCGGGACGTGGCTGCAGGGAAGCTTCCTCAGAGTTGGGAGGGACCATACAGAGTCACAGCCGTCGCAGGGGCAAGGGCTTACTACTTGGAGGACCTGGACAAGAGGCCGCTCCCCCGACCATGGAACGCCAACAACCTGAAGAAATTCTACGCGTAACCATCGATGTAAGCCGAAACTTGTATTCTATGAAGATTAAGAGTATGATGAACTTTTTTCTCTTTGCTGTTTTTAACCTTGTAGCCGCGCACCAAGAAAATCGCCAGCAAAATCCTAAGGACAGAAACCTGACTCTCGGCTCGATCAATATCGCCGAGCAGGTGAAAACCTTACAAACAAAATCCTAAGGACAGAAACCTGACTCTCGGCTCGATCAATATCGCCGAGCAGGTGAAAACCTTACAAACAAAATCCTAAGGACAGAAACCTGACTCTCGGCTTGATCAATATCGCCGAGCAGGTGAAAACCTTACAAACAAAATCCTAAAGGCAGAAACCTGACTCTTGGCTCGATCCATATCGCCGAGCAGGTGAAAACTTGACGAATAAATCTTAAGGGCAGGAACCTGACCCTCGGCTCGGTCAAAATCACCGAGCATGTGTGAACCTTGCAAGTAAATCTATGAAGACAAAAACTTGATTCTCGGTTAAAATCAAATATCCGGACAAACGGAAACTTTGCAAACAAATGCTCGAAGGACGGAAACTCAATTCTCGGTCAAACGAAAACCTGATAAAAACCTAACCCTTTTTACAAAAACTAAGTCCATATAGCGCTCTCAAAGCTACCCACAGCTCCGCACAACAGGTTCTCGGGGGTACCATTCTATTAAGCGGCCATAGCACTGGTATAATTCAAGCAAAGCACAAACGGATATAATTTCATTCAACAAATTGAAACAGGAAAAGAAAACGGACTACCAATTAAACAAGTAAAAGCAATTGTTCAATCACCACATCCCGATGACATGGGCAAATAAAACCAATAAATTAAAACAACGGTTCAATCACCACATCCCGGTGACATAGGCAAAATAAAGATGAAATAAAAATAAGCTAAAATAAAATCAACTAGGAGGATGAGTCGGGGAGAAAGGCTGGGCCTCGTCAAGAAGTTCCTGCACAGTAGGTATGCTCGTGGCCTCCAGTTCCTCGGGCTCGGCATGAGAGTCGATTTGCTCAACCAACTCCCTCATACTGGCCGTCTCCTCCTTGTCTAGAGCAGCCGGGGCGTTCTGGACGGCAGGTACAGGGTTCGGAAATGGAATCTGGCCGGGGTCTCTCAGCGGCGAGTCTTCAGGAACTCCTATTGCCTGAAGAGCAGCAAACCACCCGGCCTCGAAACCCATATGCCGAGCCCGAGCCACCACCGGCTCTGCGGAGTTCTCGGCATCGGCGAAGCCTACGTCATACCACTTTTGCTCCGCGGCCGCCAAGCCTGCCCTGAGATCAGCTATCTCGTCGACATGAGAAGTGTTGAGGCTGAGGGCTTCGGCCAGTTTGAGTTCCGTCTCATTTTGCCTGGCCAGGAGGTCAGTACACCTCTGTTCGGCAGATGCTCGGAACTTCTCCGCAGCAGCAGCCTTCTTCTCGGCAGCCTCAGCAATCTTGGCCTTTTCCTTAGCCGTTTTTACTGCTGCCTCCCGCGCCCCCTTCTCACGCTCATTTTCCTCATCTAGCTCCCGTGCCCGGGCAGCCACAATGTGAGCCAGTTGAGCGGCCTAGCAAGCGCGAAGGTTAGCAAAGTGACAAAAGGAAATCTACAGGTGACAAAAGGAAATCTACATGGAGCAAATAGACAAAAGAATTACCGCAATGACGTGCCACTCTAACCGGCGCCCGACGGACTCCTCGGACCCATCATCAAAGGCGTGCACGTCCTCGGGAAGTTGGAGAGCTCCGGCCAAGGTTTGGGCAATACGGCCGCCCTCGCCCTTATCCCACATCCGAACAGAGGCCGTCGATGGCAATGGCTTGCCGTCCAGAAGGAACTTTGGCTCCCATGCTGGAGCCACTTGGGAGGAGGACGCGCCCCCCGTGCCGGCTTCGGTCGGCGGCTCGCGGATGACAATCCCCCCTGTTGGTGGGGGAGGAGTTTTGGCAGCGGCATCCCCCAGGGCCGTGGGATGTTGCTCGGTTACTTTCTGTTTCTTCCGGGCACGTCCGGACTGCGAGGGTGGAGGAGGTTGAGAAACTGGACCCCGACCCTGAGTGGGCGGGGGCTGGTTGGTCGGCCGTGCACCAGGCACGAACCTGTCAAAGGTCATTACTCTCCTTGCCACCATTCTTGCACCGGGCTGGATCGCTTCAGCTAGCAGGTTAGCCGCGTCTGTCACTTGCTGTTGATGTTCGGCGGGTGGATCCTCGGGATGGGGCTGCTCTTGGGCTTGGTCCCCTTGTTGTATAGCTTCGTGAGCTCTCTCTCTAAGGCGCCGGGATACCTGTTCCGCGGAATCGTCTCGAAGGGGAACTAGTTCGTCCGCGGCAGTGAACCGCCGACCAAATTCCCTCGCTTCCCCGGTTGTAAGCTTCGGCGGCAAGAAATTCACGAACCGGACGTCTATGTACGAGAGCAGGGGGCTGTCAACTATCAACGCCTGCTTGAAAGGTTGCCAAGTAGAGTAAACCGGTTCCACGCCGAGGATCAGGTGTGAGGCCCGGAGTTGCCCGTCCCAATGCACGTAGATCTCGGAACGAAGGACGATGTTTAGGTCCCTGACGTGGACGGCTCTGAGGTCCTGAGCAAACACTTTGCCGTCTGTAAAAGAACAGATAACGCGTTAGCTTTTAACAATAAAAGATTTTCTTTTACTCAAACAACTATAAGAAGGGGAGGGTACGAACCCACTTCACGCCGTGTGAGGGGGCAAGGGATCTCCCCGGCAAACCAATTGCCGCGCACCCTGACAAACTCCCCGGCGGAGTTCCTGTTCGAATCGGGTAGGCACGATATCAGCCGTACCCGAGCATCCCTTGTCTTTAAGTAGTAATTTGTGGATTTGCTCCCACAGAGGCTGTACATTTGGTTAATATCATGGTGGTCTAGTTGTAAGTTAAAGGTATGGTTCAACTGGCCGACACAACTAACTACCCGGTAAAAATTGGGGGGAAGCTGGTCGGGGCACAGCCCATAGTAGGTAAGTGTGCTTATCAGGAGGGGATCTACCGGGAACCTAACCCTACCTTCTAAGATGGACATCAAAGGAAAGAAGGCTGTATCCTGCCCTCGGTGGAGTTCCATATCACTCTCATGGCAGTAAGCCACGTCCACGTCACTGGGGATACTAAATTTACTCCTAAAGGTGGCCAAAGCAGCCGGGGTATCTAGAAGGTAAGAATAACCCATCTATAAAGCCTAAAACTACAAGAATAAACTCAAAGAAACAAATCTGAAGGAACAGGAAGGGGAAGAAAGACTTACTTTGGGTTCTAAGGAGGAAAAGAACGCTGAGCAAGCAAGCACATAGAAATGTGGTCGGCAGAGAGTAGGCACTAAAGATCAGAGGCGAAGGAAAAATGGAGTGACGTTTGGAGAAGAACTATTTATAGAGCCAGAAGAAATGGGGAAAGAAGAAACGCTTGATCAAGCAATAAATGGGCACGGTGAACGAGCGACCCAGCAAATGCCAAGTGTAACCGATTTGCGCGCCGCTTCGGTTCACGAACCGTCAGGCAGTAATGACGACTGCGCCTGGCGCCGCGAAACGGCGCGTCTTTTGAGATGACTATTAATGAGAAGTGACAGCCAGAAGTCGCAGACTAAAAGACTCCCGAGGTCAAAAGGCCCAGGCAGCTCCTTGATTCTCCTCGGCGACCGAGTATGAATCAAGGGGGGGCTATTGTACGGCACCGAGCTCCCAAAGCCCATACTGGCCTTGGGCCCAGACCCATCTAGGCCCCGGGCCCAAGCCCATACCGGCCTTGGGCGCAGGCCCAGCAGAAAGTTCCAGCTACCTTATGCCCTTCTTGAAACTGCCTTAGAGCCAAAAACAAGTTTTGGGTATTAAGTTCCCGGGGTTGACCGGTTAATGTTTCCCGGTAGAGCGCATGAGTCAATACCCGGGAAGGTCATGATATGCACGGGAACGTGAGTTGCCGAACACAATCGGTGAAAATGGAGCCAAGTTCCAAGATCATAAATGCTGCACCGCCCTTTCACCTAAACAACCACTTTAACTAGATAATACTGGACCTTCAATAGCACTAACGGTGAATGTAATCATGATCTCCCCACTAACCTTGGCTATAAATAGAGGAAAGTTGGGAGAAGAAGGGGTTCAGAAAAATTGAGAGAAAACAGTCAAGGAGAGAGCATTTCAACTGAGTGTCGCTTTGAGTCTCTCTGCCGAGAACGACCCATTGTAGGAAATCCTTAAACCCACTACAAATAAATTGTGAGCCCAAGGGATCTAAGGCCCAGAATTCTTGTACTTGGTTCTTACAGTAACAATAATATTTTTTAACCCCAAATTATAAATATAAATTTTTTTTTTTTTACTAAAACAATTCCCAACTGACATGAAAAATTTGTCATTCCAATTACCCAAATCAAAAACCCTAAGCATTAAATGATGAAGAAGACAAAGACAACTCACTTGTAAATCAACAAGCAAGCTTTGAAGAAATTGGTTACCCAAACAGAGAAGAGTGGCCGAGATGGGCCAGACAGAAGAGAGGGCGAGATGGGTTGGCGTGGGTCAACTTGGGACTTGGGGCCTAGGGCTTGGGTCGGCGGCGAGGTTGAGATGGGCCAGCGTGGGTCGACAACGTGGGGTAGGGGAGTTGGGTCGGTAAGGAGTGGAAGAAAAAAAAAAAAAAGTAAAGGGAGAAGGATGATGAATCGGCAATGGTGAGTTTCGGTGGCGATGGTAAGCTTTAGTGGCGGTGGTGAAAGGATGATGAATCGGTGGCAGAGGTGAGAGTTTGATCTGAGAAAGTGAATGACTGAAATCGGGTAGAGGAAAAAAGAGATAAAAAAAAAAAATTTAACGTAAGGTGGGAATAAAAAATTATTTTTGAGTTTAGTTTTGAGCTACAGTGCACAGTCATGGCTGTGCACTGTAGTTGTGTAGGTAAAAATTTTACCTATACCACCACCAATGTTGCACCCTTTTTGTATATGGTGGTGCTAAAAATAGCTTTTTAGCACCACTAATACTAATGCTCTAAGTGTCCATTTGGTAAAAATTATTTTTGCCAACTTATTTTAGTATTTAATTTTTTTTTTTTTACTATTTATGAGTCCCACTGCACTTTTTGGTACTATTCATGAGTCTCATTGTATTATTTCAGCTAACTTTTACCTTTATCTACCGCACTTTCAGCATAAAGTTTTCAGTTTCAGTAAAATAAACGGATCTCAAACAGACCCTAAAAATCTTCATTCCCAATTAATTTAGTTATGTGCTCCTTCGGAACTAGATTTTGTCAAAGTTGAATTCAAAGTAAAACTCGATTTTGCCAAAGTTAAATTCTATGCAATAACCATTGATGTGGCAACATGGAACTCGAGTTTAGTAGTTCTTAGTTCCACATCGACCATGCCACATCAGTGGTTACTTGCGTAGAACTCGACTTTGACAAAATCAAGTTTTACTTTGAACTTGATTTTAGCAAAATCAAATTTCAAAAAAATACTACATAATTAAATAACTTGATAAAGAGGCTTTTTAGTTGTATAAAAGTTATTATTTAACCAAAAAAAAAAAAGGCCTGAAAAATTTATTTGAGTATTGTATTAAATCATGAAAGTATTCTTTCAATCTTTACTTTTTAGGGTGAGTTTGGTTCAACTTTTTGTAAAAGTGCATAATGAAAAAGTGCATTTTCAAAAAGCTGAGTGTTTGGTAAAAACTGTTAAAAAGTGCTTTTTGAAAAACTGAGTGTTTGGCTAGCACTTATAAAAGTGGCAGTTTGAAGGATAAATTACCAAAAATGACAATATATATATATATAAGGGAGTTTATTTCATACTTTTTTTTTATGTGAGTTTATTTCATACTTAAATCAACTACTTCATCATACTTGTTTAGCCAAAAAAAAAAACTACTTCATCATACTTAAATCAATTTTTCTCTTTCTAAAAAAATTATTTTTTTCTCACCAATATTAACTAATAATAACCTACTACTTAAGATTTATTGTGAAAATATCGTGATAAAAATTGATACTGATTTTAATTTTAACATACTATTAAAATTATTTTTTTCTCACCAATATTAGCTAATAATAACCTACCACTTAAGATTTATTGTGAAAATATTGTGATAAAAATTGATACTGATTTTAATTTTAACATACTATTAAAATTATTTTTTTCTCTTTCTAAAAAAATTATTTTTTTCTCACCAATATTAGCTAATAATAACCTACCCCTTAAAATTTATTGTGAAAAAATTGTGAAAATTTTGTGATAACATTTCCTTCTTCCTTTTTCCTTTTTTTCCCCCTCTTTTTTTATCCTCCACACACGGCATTTTTTTTTCCCTCTTTTTTTCTCCTCCACACACATAACCTTACTCTTTTCTTTTTTATCCTTCTTTCCTCCTTTTTTTCCCTGCCATTCCTCCAAACTCCAGAACGTTCCAAAGCTCTCCTTCTTCGTCTCTCTCTTTTTTTTTCTTTTTTTTTTTTTCTTAGCACTTTGTTTGTTGATTCTTTGCGGAATCGATAGCGTCCCACTCAGGTTCTGGCGATGTAGAATCCATCGAAGTGCACGACAAAGATGAGGCGGTGGAGTTCGGAGACGGCGAGTGGCTGAGAGGGAAGGGCTTGGAGATCGAAAATGGGGTCGGAGTTGGAGTCGGAAGGTTTGATTGGGAGGGGTTCGCTGATTTGATCGAACCTAGAGCTCAGTGTTGTTGACGCATTTGCCCTCAATTTCGTCTTGTAATTCTATCATTTTGCTATATTCTGATGTTTTTTTGTTTTGCATTTTGAGGAATCCTAATTTGCAAGGGATTGATTTTTTTTTTGCCTTAGCTGATTTGGGAACTTGTTATAGATTTTTTTGTGTTTGGATTTGGAAATTTGTTGGGAGAGCAGAGATATGAGATGAGAGGAATGAGGCACAGAGTGAGAACTGATGATTTATCAAGGGTAATTTGGTAATATTCGGAAGAGCCTAATGGATAGCTTCAAAATGTGCATGAACTTTTTGTTTATGGACCTTCAGAGCTCCATAACTCAAACGCGCGTTCTCTTCAACTTTTTCCAAAAAGTTGCGTTTCATACTTACCAAACACTATTTTTGGGCTGACTTTTTTGAAAATGCAACTTTTGAACTTCAAATGCTGAAACAAACGGGCACTTAGAAACGTTATATGATAAACTCAACCAAGGTCAAAATTTTAAGATATAATGAATAAAATAAAGAAGGGGGGAGGGGGTGATCCAACTTTTTAACTTGAAGTTTATTTAAGTTTATTAATTTTATCCTATAAAAAAAATGTATTAATTTTAAAGATATAGTAAAAATTATAAGATATTAAGGGTCTGTTTGGATACCGCTTATTTTGCTGAAACTGAAAACTTATTATTGAAAATATTGTAAATAAAGGTAAAAGTTAGTTGAAATAGTACAGTGGAGCTCATGAATAATACCAAAAAGTGCAATGGGACCCATGAATAGTAGTAAAAATAAGCTGAATAGTGAAATAATTTATAATTTTAATTTCAATCCAAACACACGCTAAATCTTTCTGCAAGTAAAACTTTTCATTAAGAGAATGAGGTTTTTTTTTTAGATATAATTACAATATGTTGCTAACTTCGCACTTTGAACCTTTACTCTCCAAATACTTTTTGCATAAGAATGTATCAATTCAACTACAAAGCCTTTGACAATTAAGAAATTGAGGTTTAGATTTGTTAAAAGGTGAAGTATTCTCAGTTTTATGTTATATAAAATACATTTAAAAAAAAAAAAAAAAACTAAGCTTATATTGCGGTAGGTCATTTTGTTATAAATGGAAATAGCCAACCATAAAAAAATTTGGGAGTCACACTATTATGCTGTGTTGTTGTTGTTAGATAATTTAAATTGGTTTAACATTTGATAAATGCTTGTCCCTCTACTGTTATTTTATAGATAAGGACTTTGTTAACAGGTGCCGGCTAGCACATGTTAATGAACCAACTATGATTCATTTATGATTTATCACAAATTCCACCTGCATAGGAAATTGGCTAAGTTTTATTTTTCAGCTGTGTTTTATCACAAAATGATTTGACTTTCTTCATCTAAATTGACACACATTTAATACATATTCAGTTTTTTCCACATCCCTAAAAAAACGTGAATAATTTATTTTAAATTTTATCACATTAACAGGTGCTGTACACCCTAATCTTTAAGATTTTATTCTCATTAATTTATTTCCTACTAAATTGTACTTAGAAAATAAGGTTTGAGATGTCGTTGCTGTTTGGTTAGTACCATTTTTTCCCCACTAGATAGTAAGTGTGGGTGTTATAAGTTTTTCATGGGATTAGAAATGTCCATTTTTGAAAGTATTGATATTTGTAAGTTGTCTGACATTGGACAACTACCCTATAGGAAATGTATTAATTTCTAAAATTAATTAAGTACCTTTTCAATGTTTAGTTTGTTAATCTATATATATAATAATCGGTAAAGCAGAGAGAAAATTCAATTAAATTTCAAATTGGAATTCAATTAGAGTCTAATTTTATGCCATGTGTCTCATTTAATCTAAAATTTAGAATTTTGTGTCAAGTGAGTTAATTTAGTGTAAAAATTGAATTTCAATTAGAGTTTAATATTGTGCCACATGTCCCATTTAATCTTTGTGTGAAGTGAGTTAATGAGTGCAAAATATTAAGAATCTAATATTAATGAACTATAAAATAAATAAATAAAACTCACATATACATAATAAAAATCACCACATGTTTCTCAATAAATAAATAAAATAAAAATCATCACATAATAAAAATCACCACATGTTCTATTTTATTAATAATTAGAAAAAAATGATTATAAGTAGTATTAAATTTAGGTAAAATTTTAATATGTAACTAATCATGTTTACTTTAAAAACATAATTTGACTAATTATCGATATTTTATGATAAAATATTGTGTTTAATTTTAAATATATCTATATCTATATGTATGCGTGAATGCATGTGTTACATGTTTAAAAAAAATTAATTTGACTAATTATTCATATTTTTATAATAAAAATTTTGTTTAATTTTAAATACCTCCGTGCATTTGCATGGAGTTACATGCTAGTATATATAATATATGATGATTAAAATATTTCTTTTGACGGCTGGTAAAGTGCTTGTGTGAATTCATCTGTTTTTTCGTCTTCAAAATGTTTTTAAATGAGTCTCATATTTAACATATAGTGTGAATCCGAAGTTCAATCAAGTATAAGATGTAAGAACAACCCTTACCTTAACGAGTTTGTTTAGAACACAAATAAGTCAATGCTAACAAACAGACATTAAATAATAATAATAATAATAAAATTGCAACATGCATGACATCACCAATTGCAAATGTTGCATTCATTATTGACTTAATTAGTGGCACACTATTAATCTTATATATAGTTAACGCATTAAGCATGACATCCAAGGCCACGTTCGAGCTTGGAATATAATATATGTAGTTTATAAGCGTGCTACATGTTTATTTCGTCACTATGACTCGATTTCAGAAAATTCCAACTCATCTATAAGCCCATAATCGATGGCGATGATGTTGATCGATAGACACTTCTTGCTCGTTTATCTACAAAATGTACATATTTACTTGTCCAAATTTCCCACTCCCACTTTTATATAATATATGCATATTGAGTATTTGACTTCAATGCCACTAGTATAATGATAATGCACTAAAAAGTAATAACGTGTTGCTCATGTAGTAGTATCGTAGTCTGTTGTCTATTGTGAAATTTTAGGAGTAAACTTAGTGATTGTAGCTCGCAAGAAATATGCAATGTCACTGTTAAAGGGTCACAGTTTTTGGCCAAACTGGTGAGGGAGACGACAGTTGTCTCGATGTTCTTTAATTATTTGGGTTTATGTGGGCACTAAATATAGCGATGTTTATATATAGTCACTTTCACCAAGCCGAGGAGACATATACCTGACCTACCATGCATGGACATCATTAATTTGTGTATGTACAAATGGTTGCTTAATTAGCCAAATGACCTCCTTTTGTCTCAGCAAATAAACCGACCTTTGCTAGTTTGATTTTTAGGACCCATTGTCAGTTTGTATACAATGGCAGACAAAATCCTGTTTCTTTGCTCAGCTCAGCAGAAAATGACATGTTTAAGTTTTCTTGCCGTCTGGGGCATTAATGTTCTATAAAGATGCGGTGTGATCTGTAGGAGCATTTGCAACAGTGGAACCAAAAAGTTATAATGCTATTTTATCTTCACCAATATATCAAAAAAGGCTTACAGCAGTGGAGGCAAACCTATAATTTTTAGCTTATTTGCTCCAGTGTACATCTATAGATAGATGTGCACTGTAGCACACATCTAAAAAAAAAAATTAATTTTTTATTCCAACTCCGATTAAAATAATATAACACACTTTATTTTTTTTCATTATTTTATTCTTTCACCGTGCACTCTCATCTCTCTCAAGCTCTCATCTCTCAAGCTCTCATCTCCCAGCCCAGCCCACGCCGTCGCCGTCTCACGCCATCCCAGCCCAACCCACACCGTTGCCATCCCAGCCCATGCCATCGCCGTCCCACTCTCCTCTCTCATCGTCACTTTCCGATATAGCGTAATCGGAAACCAAAGCATTGGCGAGGATGTTGACAGCGTGAGCAGCATTGACGCGTGGGTTTGTCTCCGATGTGTGCTGGGTTTGTCTCCGGTTGGTGATTTTGTTTGGTCTGGATTGAGGATTTGGTTTTTTTTTTTTTTTTTTTTTTTTTGTTTCTCTGCTGTGGACCGGTGGTGGTGGTGGTGGTGGAGGAGGATGTTTGTGCTGTGTGGTGGTGGTGGACGATGTTTGTGCTGTGTGGTGGTAGTGATATATTATTTTATTGTAGTAGAAATATTATTTTATTGTGATGAATATATTATTTTATTGTGTTGAAAGCTAAAATAGATCCACTGCTGCAGCATGTATGTAGGTAAAATAGATAAAGTAACTTTTGGTGGAACTAAATTGCTAAAAATTTAGTTCCACTGCTGTAGATGCTCTAAGCCTTCTTGTTCTTGAGGCCACAAATAATTAATTCGATTTGTAATCTTGTGAACTAATCGACCAACTTTCATGCAAAAAGCTAGCTGAGTGAAGTTATGAATGAGATCACGGTCACATTCCATTTCCTCTATAATTTCGGAAACGCTAATGAAACTTGGAGTGCTGAACACACTGGCTGCATATATTTCGTCGCTGACTAAATGGATTTTCTTTTTATTGATGAAGCTCACTAGGCTTCTCAATGTGTCTCTGTCTAAAACCGTGCCCAAAGGGTTTGACGGGTTTGCTATGATCAAGCCCTTCACATTGATATTGTCTTGTTGGGCTCTTTCGTATGCTGCTTCCAATGCTGCTTTTGTGATAAGAAAATTGTTCTTGCTATCACAGTTGACAGGAATTAGCTGCACCCCTGTTCGCCACCCACAGTCAAATCTGCATTCAAAAACGAAATTGATCAAACTTTCTTTTAACTTCTCCTTTAAGTTTTAGCAAAAAAGTCACGTCCAAATCCACTATTACATTATATATTATAGTTTGAGAAAATATTTTTTTACACCAACAGGGTTGGTAGTCTAGGCGCACTAACAACTTGTTAGTGCTCTTTGTACTCATGTATTGCATTAATCTCAAGTCGATTACGGTGTGACTATATATTGTTACTTTCCAAATAGGAAAGTCACACTAGTCACCCTATAACCATTTTTGAAAGTTCGAAATGTGTGAAAATACAAAAGTTTATTTAGACCCTGTTGAAGGCTAAAATTTCACATTCCATGAAAAGTAAAGAAGGCCCAATTCAAGCAGCAAGAAGAATCAACATTAAGGCCCAATTTATGTTCAGATTTCCAGCAAAACGGCCATTAAAAAATCCAGCAAAATCCAGTGAAAGAACTGGGCCGGGATACCCAGAGGCTGCCAGAGGCTCGGGATCCTCGGGACGTGCAGCACAGCTAACGTGGGATTGAGACAGCTCAAAAGGGTTACCACGAAATACAATAAATGAAGAACAGATATGTCCTTCTCAAGCACCCAGTGGTACAGCAAAGAACCAGAAACTTGGAGAGTGACAATTCATGAATAAAAAGCTGGTACATCGAGAAACCCAGAATGAAGAACTATAAAGGGAAGCAACTGGAAGAGAACTTTCAACCCAGCAGTAAAAGATTCCAATTATTTGGGAATAATGACAACAAGGAAATAACACCAACGGCTAAATGAGAAATCTTGAAAGAAGAGAGATTGAAAGCTAATTGCTGAGGACGCCCCGGAATGGAAAGTCAGCAAATGACTTTTAGAGAAACAGCAATAAAAGATGAAAACTATGAGAAAAATGGAAGAGACCAGCCCTTGAGCAACTGTCACAGCACAAGCTCTGAGGGGCAAAAGAGAAAAATCACTAGTACCATGGAGCCCTAGAAAACACACTATAAAAGGAAGAGAAAACCCATGTTGAAAGGCAGAGGATTTTCAGTAGGAAGAATATCATAACAGAGTCATTAGAACTCTGTTTTTTTAAAAGAAAAACAGAGGAATGTCTCCCGGTATCCCAGAAACAGCCACTATAGCACATACTTGGATTCAAAAGGATTCAAACTTTGCAAGTCTTAGAGGCTTGAATAGCCATCAAAGTCTGTAATTTTTGAGCTTATTTGAACCTTGTATCACGTCTTAGTGAGCACATTTGTAATCTACAATCAAGAAAAAAATAATGAAATATCTCATATTGCTTTGAGAATTTCTAACAATTACTTTGCATATTTCTTTACTGCTTCTGCTTCTTGCTGCTCAATACATATATATTCTTGCTTGTAAAGCTGAGTCCCTGCCCAAGCAAAGCCACTCAGACTTGAGTTCCAAATCCCACAAGTCTTGTGCAAAAGCATAAGTCTGTGAGAATTGGGGCCAGGATCCTCGTGGCTGAATCATCCTTATGAAATTCATTTACATATATGTATATGTATTAATATATGTATATATATATATATATATATATCCTAATCTAAGAAACTAACAATTATTTGAAGATGTGTGCCTTGTATAGTTGTTCTTGTGTAGGACCTATAGAGGTAAAAGGAAAGGACAAAACTTCATTGCATAACAAGCATGGAGAAAGATTGTATAGTGCAGAGAACCAGAGCTTCTGGGTTCTTACAGGCCTAATACGCCCCGGGATCCCACGACAGTACGTCCCGGGATCCCACGACAGTACGCCCGGGGAGGAATCGCATTTTTGCCTTGAGGAGATTTATGTGACTTGCGCACAACTTAGTTCGTAATCAGCCCCCATTTAGCTGCGGTGAACCAAGCCCAGTCCACCAAAACACAACTATTTGGCCCAGGATCCTTGGGCCTGTGTGCTAAAGAAAAAAGCACTCTCACATTTTGGCGACTCCACTGGGGACTGGGAAAAAGGAGAGGGAAAAAGCAGTCCCTTCGCAAGCACGGCTCCAAAGCTAGGAAACACCTAGAGGAAGGAAAGTTCCTCTTAGTGCATTCAACATCAAGATCCCAAAAATGCGGGTTCCTCCAACAAATGTTTTACCGAGGGACTCTATATAGAATTTTGGGGAATTTCCCAACACAAGATAAGTTTTATGCGTTATTATTTTCTCTGCTTTACAATTTGAACATAATGGATCATTGCCCTGCTTTTTAAAAGAAAAACAGGGGGTCATGTAGTAATATTTAAGCAATCATAATATTGTCTCATTGCTTTAAAGAAAAATAGAGAAGTGAACAAATGAAATATATTGATGAAATGAAGATTCTATGAGCTACATAATAGAGAAATGGCCCCACATTTGGGGGCTAATGTATTCTTTCTTTTTAAAAAAAAAAAATCATGATATTGTTTCATTTGTTTAAAAAGAAAAAGAAGAAAGAGAAATAAGTGAATCAAAGAGATCTGATGAAATGTAAATTACATAGCAAAGCAATTTCCTCACGTTGTGGGGCTAAATAATTTTGCAGCAACTTGATAATAATATCATATGGCGCAGGTTAACAAAATGGACAAGTTCCTTAGCTCCATGATCCCAGCAAAGTCTAGGAGATCCTTGACTCCAGGAAAGCAAAGCCTGGGAGATCCTTGATCCCAGCAAAGCTGAGAAGATCCTTTATTCCAGCAAGGCTGAGTACATTCTTAATTCCAGCAAAGTCTAGGAGATCCTTGACTCCAGGAAAGCAAAGCCTGGGAGATCCTTGATCCCAACAAAGCTGAGGAGATCCTTTATTCCAGCAAGGCTGAGTACATTCTTAATTCCAGCAAAGTCTAAGAGATCCTTGACTCCAGGAAAGCAAAGCCTGGGAGATCCTTGATCCCAGCAAAGCCTAAGAAATCCTTGGTTCCAACAAATCTGAGGTGATCCTTTATTCCAGCAAGGCTGAGTACATTCTTAATTCCAGCAAAGTCTAAGAGATCCTTGACTCCAGGAAAGCAAAGCCTGGGAGATCCTTGATCCCAGCAAAGCCTAAGAAATCCTTGGTTCCAACAAATCTGAGGAGATCCTTTATTCCAGCAAGGCTGAGTACATTCTTAATTCCAGCAAAGTCTAAGAGATCCTTGACTCCAGGAAAGCAAAGCCTGGGAGATCCTTGATCCCAGCAAAGCCTAAGAAATCCTTGGTTCCAACAAAGCTGAGGAGATCCTTTATTCCAGCAAGGCTGAGTACATCCTTAATTCCAGTAAAGTCTAGGAGATCCTTGATCCCAACAAAGCCTGGGAGATCCTTGATCCCAACAAAGCCTGGGAGATCCTTGATCCCAGCAAAGCCTAAGACATCCTTGGTTCCAACAAAGCTGAGGAGATCCTTTATTCCAGCAAGGCTGAGTACATCCTTAATTCCAGCAAAGTCTAGGAGATCCTTGATCCCAACAAAGCCTGGGGGATCCTTGATCCCAACAAAGCCTGGGAGATCCTTGATCCCAGCAAAGCCTAAGACATCCTTGGTTCCAACAAAGCTGAAGAGATCCCTTATTCCAGCAAGGCTGAGTACATCCTTAATTCCAGCAAAGTCTAGGAGATCCTTGATCCCAACAAAGCCTGGGAGATCCTTGATCCCAACAAAGCCTGGGAGATCCTTGATCCCAGCAAAGCCTAAGACATCCTTGGTTCCAACAAATCTGAGGAGATCCTTTATTCCAGCAAGGCTGAGTACATCCTTAATTCCAGTAAAGTCTGGGAGATCCTTGATCCCAACAAAGCCTGGGAGATCCTTGATCCCAACAAAGCTGAGGAGATCCTTTATTCCAGCAAAGCTGAGTACATCCTTAATTCCAGCAAAGTCTAAGAGATCCTTAACTCCAGGAAAGTAAAGCCTTGGAGATCCTTGATCCCAACAAAGTTGAGGAGATCCTTAATTCCAGTAAGGCTAAGTACACCCTCAATTTCAGCAAAGCCTAAAAGATTGTTAGTTCCAGCAAAGGCGAAGTATTTCCACGAATCCAGCAAAGTAAAATGGTTGTGAAAAAAAAATGGAGGCATCTGGAAAGTGGATAGAAGTTCCATAATAGCATCAAGAGAAGGTGGATCAAGCATGATTCAACAACCACCTCATGTTTTGGGGGCTAAAACCTATTATGCAGTGGACCTTAAATATATTTTGAAGAAAATCAATAGAAACACTATATTGCAAGTCAACAGCAAAATCAACATTATTGAAAACTCAACAACTATACAGTGCATCTATCATCTCTTGCAGCTCAATGATTGGGCTCACTCATGGAAATAACAAGATTTGGAGGAGATACAGAGACCACTGAAGAACACCTACAACTAGCTCTAAAGGCCAACCACAACATCACAAGTATTGTCTGATCCTCTCAATGTACCATTAGCACGTGAAAGAGGGATTGAATGGGAAGCCCATAAAAGTCGCTGCCAATCTTAGTCCTTTCATCCAGCACATAATAAACTTTGTGGAAAATATACTTTATGATGAATCGGCTCCAGCTGAAGAATATCTCATTGTTAGGATCCCAGGGGGCTCCCATATCTGGGATCCCGGGAGCTCCTATCGCAGAAGAAGAAGAAACCTGGAGGGAAAGCAGAATATTGCTTATGAAGGCACGCGGGACCTGAATGTAGCCTACAAGAGGATCTCGGACCACCATCTTACATGATAGCCCAGGAAGAGATCCTGGAGGAACCTGGGGATACGATGAGTCAGAATTTCCCATCTCCAGGATGCCGAGGGGTTCCCATCCTAGAAGAAGGAAGCAATGCCCATGGTCTGAGGGATCCCTTGGACAGAAAAAGAAAGAAGGAGGAAGGCTAATATACTGTTTACAAAGATCCTGGAGAAACTTACAGATATGAAAAGGAAGACATAAATCCTACCAAAGGAAAAATTAGAAGAGGTGAACTTGGGGGCTGACGCAAGGAACCCAGGGCCCATCCTAATCAGCAGTCAGTACAGAAAAAAAGAGCAACTGGTGGAGCTATTGAAAAAATATGAAGATTTATTAGCGTGAACTCCTTCAAATTAAATAAGGCACGTCCAAAGGATAAATTTCCTTTGCCTAACATCGATCTCCTCATAGATCCAACTAAGGCAACAACAATATCAACCATGAAGAGGCATGCCACGATCAGGGAACTCAAGAGCTTCTTAGAAAGAGTTTCTTACATTAGGAAGTTCACACCAAGACCAACCTTGGTCAGTAGTGGACTATCCAAACTGTTGAAAAAGGGGAATATTTTCATATGAGGAGTTGAGCAACCAAATGTCTTTCATAAAACTTCAACAGATCATGAGTCATTTGCCTACCATATGGGTACTATCCATGGCAAAATCACTATTGTTGTACCTGGGATCTTGATCCCAAGCATACAAAGCATTGAAGAACACTGAAATGAGGTATCCCAACATAGAAAGGGCGTGTATGGCAGTTATGCATCTCAACAACTGAATCATTACTTTTCATCCCACCAAATCCTGTTGGTGACAAGCTCTCATCCAATAAAAAACCTCCTCAATCAGCCCTTGCAATCTTGAAGAGTAGCCCGGTGGTTAATATTAATCTCCCAATACAACATAGGTCTGAAGGATCCCCAGAGCTATCAAGAGCTAAGCTGTAACAAACTCACTAACCCAGTTCCTCGAAGAAGAGAAATACCTATTAAGTGAGAAGATTTCTAAAAAAGTAGTAGCGGTAGAGATCCTTGTAAAGAAACAGACTATGAGATTTGTGAAGACAGCCTTCAACGAGCATGCCTAGAGGAAGTCATCCTCTTCCAGGATCCCCGTACGAAGATCCCCCACTTGAAGAAAACACCATGACAGAATCATCTTGGTGGAGCTCCTGGCCATCAGTCCACCAGTGAGAGCAATCTTAGATGACTCATAAAAGAAGATTATTTCCATAAAGGATTTGTTCATAGCTAAGAGAGGACATTTTAGAAGATCCTCGGAGAAGAAAACAAATCCTCAACCCTTTAAAGAAAAGAAAAGAAATTAGTTCAGTAAGCCCACTTGAAAATGAAGGGCTACGAAGGAGCTTTTTTTCTGAAGATTGAAAAATTCAATGGTCATGCACAAATTTTCCAAGTGGCATGGCCTAGGACTTGGGAAAAGGAAAATTTTCCATGTACCTAGCCCAGGACTTGAGCAAAACAGAAATTTTCCAAGTGGCATGGCCTAGGACTTGGGAAAAGACAAATTTTCCATGTACCTATCCCAGGACTTGAGCAAAACAGAAATTTTCCAAGTGGCATGGCCTAGGACTTGGGAAAGGGAAAATTTTCCATGTACCTAGCCCAGGACTTGATCAAAACAGAAATTTTCCAAGTGGCATGGCCTAGGACTTGGGAAAAGGCAAAATTTCCATGTACCTAGCCCAGGACTTGAGCAAAACACAAATTTTCCAAGTGGCATGGCCTAGGACTTGGGAAAAGGCAAATTTTCCATGTACCTAGCCCAGAACTTGAGCAGAACAGAATTTTTCCAAGTGACATGGCCTAGGACTTGGTAAGAGCAAACTTTCCATGTACCTAGCCAAAGACTTGGCCTAGAACAATTTTTCTAAATACATGGCCCAGAAATTTGCCAAGAGCAAAAGTTTCCAAGTACGACCAAGAAAATGGTCAAAAGCAAAAGTTTATGTGTACAAGCTGTAGCACATACCAGTGCAGATTGTAAGCATATCCCAGTCTTGGCTACAACTTGTAGCACATACTAGCACTGGGTACAAACTGTAGCACGTACCAGCAATAGGTACAAGCCATAGCAAGCATGTACTACAATGCATAGAATATCTTTGGCAAAGTTCATGGGGGGATCCCCTCATTCAACCTATTTTGTAAAACAAACAAAATCTTGTTGACAAAGCTGTGCTATCTTATATTAAGATTTAATATGCATTCAACATGATTTTTGTATGCTACTTTAAAAAAAAAAAAGCATATCCTAGAATTGCTAGCAAAAAACGTTAGTGCTAGAAATATACTCTTAGTATCAAATGCGATACCAATATAATTTGGTTATACATATATATCTGCTTATATTATTGATAGTTTGACAAAGTTGATTTATTGAATACCAATCTACAGCCTAATACTAATACGAAGGTGAATTCTAATCTTTCGCAACATGTTAGTACATCCCATGAAGGAAGTGTAGCAATTCCTTTGGAGTTTCCCTCAAGAATTATTTGATTTACACATTGGTTCTACAAACCAGAAAAGTGTCCAAAAACAATTTATTTTCTCGCGCGTGGGCTACAGGTAACCCACGAGCTCGGGGGGCTAATGTTGAAGGCTAAAATTTCACATTCCATGAAAAGTAAAGAAGGCCCAATTCAAGCAGCAAGAAGAATCAACATTAAGGCCCAATTTATGTTCAGATTTCCAGCAAAAAGGCCATTAAAAAATCCAGCAAAATCCAGTGAAAGAACTGGGCCGGGATACCCAGAGGCTGCCAGAGGCTCGGGATCCTCGGGACGTGCAGCACAGCTAACGTGGGATTGAGACAGCTCAAAAGGGTTACCACGAAATACAATAAATGAAGAACAGATATGTCCTTCTCAAGCACCCAGTGGTACAGCAAAGAACCAAAAACTTGGAGAGTGACAATTCATGAATAAAAAGCTGGTACATCGAGAAACCCATAATGAAGAACTATAAAGGGAAGCAACTGGAAGAGAACTTTCAACCCAGCAGTAAAAGATTCCAACTATTTGGGAATAATGACAACAAGGAAATAACACCAACGGCTAAATGAGAAATCTTGAAAGAAGAGAGATTGAAAGCTAATTGCTGAGGACGCCCCGGAATGGAAAGTCAGCAAATGACTTTTAGAGAAACAGCAATAAAAGATGAAAACTATGAGAAAAATGGAAGAGACCAGCCCTTGAGCAACTGTCACAGCACAAGCTCTGAGGGGCAAAAGAGAGAAATCACTAGTACCATGGAGCCCTAGAAAACACACTATAAAAGGAAGAGAAAACCCATGTTGAAAGGCAGAGGATTTTCAGTAGGAAGAATATCATAACAGAGTCATTAGAACTCTGTTTTTTTAAAAGAAAAACAGAGGAATGTCTCCCGGTATCCCAGAAACAGCCACTATAGCACATACTTGGATTCAAAAGGATTCAAACTTTGCAAGTCTTAGAGGCTTGAATAGCCATCAAAGTCTGTAATTTTTGAGCTTATTTGAACCTTGTATCACGTCTTAGTGAGCACATTTGTAATCTACAATCAAGAAAAAAATAATGAAATATCTCATATTGCTTTGAGAATTTCTAACAATTACTTTGCATATTTCTTTACTGCTTCTGCTTCTTGCTGCTCAATACATATATATTCTTGCTTGTAAAGCTAAGTCCCTGCCCAAGCAAAGCCACTCAGACTTGAGTTCCAAATCCCACAAGTCTTGTGCAAAAGCATAAGTCTGTGAGAATTGGGGCCAGGATCCTCGTGGCTGAATCATCCTTATGAAATTCATTTACATATATGTATATGTATTAATATATGTATATATATATATATATATATCCTAATCTAAGAAACTAACAATTATTTGAAGATGTGTGCCTTGTATAGTTGTTCTTGTGTAGGACCTATAGAGGTAAAAGGAAAGGACAAAACTTCATTGCATAACAAGCATGGAGAAAGATTGTATAGTGCAGAGAACCAGAGCTTCTGGGTTCTTACAGGCCTAATACGCCCCGGGATTCCACGACAGTACGTCCCGGGATCCCACGACAGTACGCCCGGGGAGGAATCGCATTTTTGCCTTGAGGAGATTTATGTGACTTGCGCACAACTTGGTTCGTAATCAGCCCCCATTTAGCTGCGGTGAACCAAGCCCAGTCCACCAAAACACAACTATTTGGCCCAGGATCCTTGGGCCTGTGTGCTAAAGAAAAAAGCACTCTCACAGACCCTTAATTCAAATGCTGTTTGGTTGATTTTACATTAACTTAATACTAAGTGCAGAATAGTGTAAGCGTAAGCAAACAATCAAGAGAACTACTCTAATTCATATTTAAAGCAACACAGCAGTAACATGAAATGAACAAGAGTAGGAAAGAGAGATGTAAACATAGATAACACCAAGACGTGTTATTGAAGAGAAAACCGAAGAACTCGGTGAAAAACCTCTCCACCACCCTCCAAGTGGTAATCAATCCACTAGACAATCAGTTGGGATACATGGGTAAGCAAGAGACCTTCCAAGCCTAATCTACCTTCTGTACCTAAACCCTCCAAACTCCTACTCCAACAAGGCTTCTCGGAACAGTGTCTTGTCTAGCTCTCTAGATCCCGCAACAAGTTTCATGTTGCATCTGCCATCCTTGGCTTCTTCCAATGTTTCCCAACAGCACCAAAACCTCACTGGACACTCTCAAAAGGTGTGGTAAGTGTTTGGGCTTTTGATCTCTCAATGGTATGGAAATAAAGAGGTAGGAGATGAGGAAATTCCACAAACAAATGTGTAGAGAATTGTTGGATGAACAATTTCTAACTCTCAAGTATTTTAGCTAGGGTTTTCTTTCTGAAGCTCTCTTTTACATTTGTGGGTAATGTGGGTATAAATAGTGTAGGCACAGAAAATGTGTATCAGATTGGATAGGCTGGCAGAATAGAATGTCTCGCGGGTGTCTCGCGGGAAGGTTTTACCCATGAGATACTCGCGAGACACAACTGTCTCCATCTGGCCTGACTTTTCGCATTCCAGTCATGTGCCAAGACATGCTTCCTTTTGTGGGATACTTAGTCACGATATACCTACGAAAACTCTTCAGTCTTCAATAGCTTGAGTCTTCACACTCTCTCTCACTATCACACAACCCTTATAATAAATTCCCACAACAAATATAGGGTACAAAAGATTGAATAAAATTACAATCAAATTTGGTACGGAATAAAAACCAACAAAATACAAATTTGTAAATTACAACTTTACAATTTTTTTTTTGCGAAAAGAAAATATTTTTTTATGCATATATGTTACATCCACCCGTAAAAATATACACATGACAAAAATAATGTTAGTATTTAAAATAGAAAAGTGAATATTAAGGTCAGCCCAAGCATTTCAGAGGCTTAAAGCGAAAATTTCAAATGAAACTTTTATGTTATTACTTAAATAATATTTAACTAGTATTTTATATAATAATTTTTGTTTTAGACAACTTGGAATATTGAGGACAAGATGAGTATAGAAATTGTCCAAATATCCAGCTGTACGCATACGCATGCACTCTGCTTTTGATTTGAATTAGGTGATGACCAGCAGGTTGGTTTCAATTACAGGGTTTATAGGTCAATAGCAAGGGTCCACTAGCTAAGTTTACACAAATTAATATATGGAGTTAAGTATAAATAAAAACTCTTTGTGCTTTTTGACTTAATAATAATCTAGTTTATTACTTCGTGTTTATTAATGACTAATATCTGACTTGGTATGTTCTTTGACCTAACTTATAGAATCAAACCATATTGAATTTTATGACTTCCAACAGTAGTAAATTATTTAATTGACCTTTGCTAGCTATAGTTGGGATTGGAATATTTGACATTGTAACAATATCATATATATATTGACCTATGCTAAGCAAAGACCTGTAATTTCGGGGAAATTGCTAGTGTAAATGATGAAACCAATTTTGAACACAGTACCTGTCTGTTCTAAATTCCCAATTTGTTTATGTGTTCAGAACCACAAGGTCATGACCATGACTTGGATTCTTTTGAATTCATCTTTCTGGTGAAGTTCTTTTTTTTTTGCTAACCTCTGGTGAAGTTCTTTACACTACTCTAAACTCTTACAGTTGTATATAAGGAATAAAGTGAGCCCAGCAAACTAAAAGATTAAGCAAAGTCTGGTTTAGAAACACAGAAAACAGAGTCGCATATTTAAATTGGGGTATTAACTTATTTTTTTAATTTTTTTTTTAATAATTCACACACAGGGAGAAGTACGATATTGATACGTTTTCGAATTGACATATGTCAATATTCCCGTGCTTACAGGAGGAAAGCTTTTTATGCTTTCATCTATATATAGTACTGAAAACAACAGTGATCGTACACCATTAGTTTTCTTGTGTTTTAATTAGTAAAGAAAACAAAAATGAGAGAGAGAGAGAGAGAGAGAGAGAGAGAGTTACGCTGATGGTGAGGGTACAAGGAAAGCATCGCCAGAATTGGCCAGGCAAAACATGACTGTCTCGTTTGCTCCAGTAGCTCCACCACTCATGACTATGCGGTCTGGATCAAATGTGACACTACCACCTCTTGCTTTACCCATAAAGTTTGCTACCGCCTGCAAATAATTCACACATTTTCTTCTAATTGTCAATAATATATCAAATATGTGTGTATATATATATATATATATATGCCAGCTCTACGTCCACATTTCTCTATTTTATCTAATTTTCCTAACCCCAATACTTTAATCATTCTACAAACAATAAATTCATACTTGCCTAAACTCCTTGAAGCCATGATAGTCCTGGAAGATAGCAATATTCTTGAATTCATGAACTCCTTCAGCGGTGCAAATGGAAGCTTTAGGATTTCTCCTAATCCACTTTTGAATCAAATCAAAGCAAAGCTGAAATACATACATATATAACTCTGGATGTTAATTAATGTGCATTTTTAGTGAGGAAGAATAAAATTCCTCTATCCCAACGTGCGCTCCACTTTTATGCTATACCAGTCACACGGTTCGACTTTTTTTTTTTCCTATATGACATACTGTAGTTGGTAGAGTACTATGTAGCACGGGTGCGTTTCGGGACTCGGGTGCGGGTGCGGAACTCGACAATTTTTGAAAAAGGTGGGTGCGGGTGCGGGTGCAGGTGCGGCGGGACTCGGCGATTAAAAAATTATTAAAAATATTTTTATTTATATTTTTAATATATTGCTAAGCATACTTTTTTACATTATACAAATATATACCAAATTTAAGAGCAATAGACAATAGTAGATAATAACTAAAACATGATGTTCATAAATTAAACACAACCCACAAGATTGAAACTAAAACATTCATGATGTTCGGAAATTAGAATACAACTTGCAAATTTGAAACTAAAACAAAATAAAAGATAATCAACAAGACAATCAAATACTAGCATCATCATTAACATCAACATCAATAGCTTCACTTCGAACTTCACTTTCACTAGTAGTAACACTAGTGTTAGCATTTCCAATAACCATAGCCTCCAACTCTGGCTCATCAAGTGTAAGGGCTGCATTCTCAAGAATGCCAGCTCCTCCATGTATGTCGCTCTCATTCCAAGTGTCTCCTGCAATATCCCACATCTTTGTTGATGTATTTACGTACTCCTCATTGCGCCTTGACAAGAGTCGAAGATTAGAATGCACATAGACCAAATCTTCAGCGCGTGCAGGAGCCATTTTGTTTCTTTTTAAGGAATGAATGAATTTGTATGTGCTCCAATTCCTCTCAGCACATGAGGATGAACAAGGTTGTCCAAGAAGTTTAAAGGCAAGGGATTGAAGAGTTGGAAATGCGGAGCCATGGTATTGCCACCAAACCAAAGGTAGTAAGTCCCACCTATCTGTCAAGGCATCTGGTGAAGGAAACCTCCCTCCTGAAAATGAAGCAAACTCACACTTCACTGTCTTTAATTCACTCTCATCTTCAAAGTATCGATCCAAACACTTGCTCCTTTCCATAGAAATTTCATGATCCCGATGTGGCGATGTAAGGTTGAATTTATTCAACCATCTAATTGGCTTTATTCCGTGCCAAATTTGCTTGTAATTCAGCATTTAGTAACCCTGTATTTAGGTGGGATTGTTGTAAGGGTAGTGAGTGAGATAGTGTGAAGATTGCTCAAGAGTGTGCAAGAAAACAGAGTGTCGCGGCTGGGACTCGCGGCTGGACTCGCGGCTTCAACCCGCCAGAAGATGCACACGTGCCAAGCATGCTGGAAGATGAACAGTCATGCTAGCTGGAGCACTACAGGACAAAACAGGACAACTGGCCATACGGTTAACTCGCGACTGGAACTCGCGACTTAGTCAAGCCGCGAGGTCAAGCCGCGAGCCACCCCTGTTTTGGAAAAACCTGACGTTTCGCATTCCACTCCACTTCAGTATAAATACCCTTTTAACCCACGATTGAAAGAGAGCTTCCAGAGAGAATTTTGAGAGAGAAACCCTAAAGAAAAACAAGATTGTTTCACACACAATCCCTACCTTAGAGTCTCATCAAAATCCCTCACTCTCTTCCTCTCCATTGTCAAAACCTTGAGAGGCATTATACCAAACCTGGTTCTCACCATCATCATCTCTGTGAGACAGTCGTTTGGAGTTCTGGGAAGCAGTTAGGAAGGAGCCAATCTTCATTGGTTGATGCTATGGTCTAGTAGCGGAATCCGGGAAGCTAGAAAAGAAAAAGGTTCGACGCAACCTCGTTGGAGCAAGAAGCTTGGAGGGCTTAGGTGCACTGGGTAGATTAGGCTTGGAGGGTCTATTGCTGTCCTTATATCCCAACTGTATTTTCTAGTGGATTGATTACCGCTTGGAGGGCGGCGGAGAGGTTTTTCGCCGAGGTCTTCGGTTTCCTCTTCGATAACACATCGCGTGTTGTCTTTGTGTTTGCATCTTCCTTCCTCTCTATCTTTGCCTTTACATTATCTGCTGTGGTTTATTATGTTATGGCTTAGATAGTATTTAACCTATTTCACATTATAGCATATGTTAAGTTTCCGCACACTTGTTGTTTAACATATTGCTTGTGTTGGTTAAGTTAATTTTTGGGGGTCTAAACGTTCAAAAGTGTTATTGGTACACGTTTTTGAACTTTCAATTGGTATCAGAGCGGGTACACTTGTTGTGGTTTAAATACCTAAGTGTGATCCTTGACCCCTTGTGTTTATTTGCCATGGATTGTGCTTTGTATGACTCTTTGCATGATTTGGTTGGTGATGAATGTAACATACCACGTGTTTGTGAAAATGCCTCTATGAGTGTTAATCCTCATAAGTGTGATGACATGTTATTTGAATCTATGGGTGTTGTTGACAAACTCTTCAAGAAAAATGCTAAGAAGTTTCAAAAGAATTTGAGCAAGTTATTTTGTGAAAAGGATGATTTGATTGCTAAGCTCAATGAATCCAACAAATTGGTTGAGAAATATAAAAAACTTGCTGAAATTTCTCTTGAAAAGCTGAAAGAGTTTGAATGTTTGAATATGGACTTGGATGCTAAACTTGTTTTGTCTAACAAACTTGCTGATGATCTTAAATGTGAAAATGAATCTCTTAAGATGCATGCCAAGTGTTTGATTGCTGAACCTATTGTTAAAAAGGATGATAATGTTTGTTGCAATCATGTTGTGGTACCCGATTTTGTGTCTAGTGTGTGTTCTACCTTAAAGGACAAATCGGTGTACATTCCTCCACATAAAAGAAATCAAAAGGTGGAGGGAAAGGCTGTTAAGTCAAAGCCTTCGTTTAGGTCTCAACCTAAGGCTTTGGATGGATCTAAGTTTGTTCCAACTTGCCACCATTGTGGTGTGATTGGTCATATAAGACCTCAATGTCATAAGTTGAAGAGGGAACAAAACCATGTTGCTAGATCCATTCCCAAAAAGCCTAGTGGACCTAAACACATTATTTGTCACCATTGTGGTGCCTTTGGTCATCTAAGACCTCATTGCTCTAAGTTTCAAGCTCTTAAGAGAATCAAAAGAAAAGAGAAACTTGAGCTTTTTGGAAGTTGTGCTAAAAAGAGTAAACTGGATTTGAGTGAAAATAGCATGTTGTTAAAGAAAATGTTTAATGCTCTTAACTCCTTGACTATGTGCATCTCCGGTTCTCATTCTTCCAACCCTCGTCTCGCTTCTCTTGAGACACTCATTCCAAACAATCGTTCCGTTTGGATGAGGAAGGGTTCCTATGGTTGAGCTTTTGCTCTTTTGGTCCTTGATCTAATTCTTTCGATCTTTGTAGGACCCTTCATGCATTAAATGTCATATCTTCATGCATTTTGTGCATCTTGCATTTATTTGCATGCATTGTTTCGTTTTTGATCTTACTTTTATGTTTCTATTTTGTGTGAGTAAAAATCCAAAACCACATAAAAAGTGAAAAATTCAAAAAGTTTGATCGTATATGTTTGAGCACATATCACATGTGAGTTTGGCCTTGTACCTTTGTACAAATGGCTTTGTGCATTTTCGAGCTTAGCTTGTTATTTTTGCACTTATATCTTTGTGGGAAAAATCTTGACATCTTTGTGTGATTGTTGTAAATCGATCTTCAAGCTTGTCATGAATGATTTGTCAATAGTCATGTTGGTTTTGATACATGCGTAGACTTGTGCTTATATCTCTTCCCACTCTTTTATCTTTATTGCTTAAAGAGCTCAATAAATGTAAATCTCAAAATGAAAAGAGATAATGAGCTGCAAAAGCCGTCGCACATACTAGTATTCGACTAGGAAAAAGGGAAAGCAACTTAAATGAAATTGTATGATGCCCAAAAAGCCAAAGGCTTGTTCATCAAATTGAAATATCACAAATTTCAGGCATCGATCTCAAAATGAGATGTTTTGATTCAAAATGATCAAATGTTATGAATTGTAAAGAAGCCAAATGAAAAGCTTCATCATATGTAATCATTTTCTTGTGGGAGGTCATATATGTTCATTTCTATAATTGAGATAGACCACTTGACTTAGCACTAGTTGTGTATGACTTGATTGAATTGATCATTGAAGCTTCACTCTAGACTAAGGACTATTCCACATTTGATACACACACACAACACACATGCCTAATGTTCAATGAATGTCTCATTCATTTGTTAGATTGTACTTGTCTAAATGTGATGTGTGTGTGCTCAATCATATATGGTTCAATCCAAAAAGATTTTTGATCATTTTATATGTTTTTGGAAGTGATTTTTATCACTCTTTGAGTTCATTTTTAGTGCTTACTTTGTTTTTCAATGTTTAAACATGTTCTGGTTTGAAAAACAAGTGTCAGATTTTTTGGCCACTCATTTTGGCTACTTGCGTGAGCTGCCAGCAAGCTGCCAGTTTTGGCTGGTCGGTTTGGCGGCTTGCAAGCCGCGAGTCTAAGCCGCGAGCTCAGACAGAGAGGTTTCGCGGCTCACTCGCGACTTGGCTCGCGACTCGCCAGTCGCGAGTCGCCCAGAATCAGCTTTTTAAAGAGCTTTTTCGTGGGAAACTTGTTTTAAACCTCTCCCATCCTCTCTAAAACCCCTCTTTCAATATTTTTACATCAAAACCCAACCAATTTGAATGGTTTTTCAATCCATTAACATCTCTAAGGTAATTATAAACTCTTTTCATTGATTTTGATCCTTAGATTATGTTTTGGAGAGTTTTGTGCTCTTGGTTGGGATTTTCATCATAGGGGTTGGGAAAACTTATTTTTTGTCAATTTTCTTCATGGGATTGGTTTCTTTTGTTGATATGCATTGGATGTTGGCCCCTTGTGGCAGTAAGAACATGTATAAAGGGTGGTTTTCATGATGTTCATGCATTGTTTCACATTTTTGTTTATAGTGTGCATGCTAGGTGTTTGATAAAATGCCTCTTCGACATTTTCTCGCTTGTTTGGACTCCGATGAGTACCAAAATTTGGGGTTTCTCATGTTTCCTCATTAGGAACATGTTTGGTTCATTGGTTGTGTATTTTAACACACTTTGCCCCACATGTGCATTTTTCATGCATTGATCATGCATTGCACTTAGCCACCTCTTGCACACACCTTTGCTACCCTTGTCATGCATTGGTCTTGACCTTGCTGTTTCATCCTAGCATGTCATGCTTACCTTATGCTTTGTAGCATGTTACTTTGTTTTAGGTTTGAGCTTCATTTTCTCATTCATCTTGCACCCCTCATGCATCATTAGCATTTTTCATTATTTCATCTCTTGCCCTCGTTTCTTCTTGATCCTTTGTCTATTCCTGACAAAAAGGGGGAGAGTATACTCTAGAGAATGTTTCGGAGTATTTTGTCATTTCTATATGACTCTTGTGCACATCCTTAGGGGGAGAAATTCTATTTCTCATGCACATTTGTAGAGGGAGAGATATTCCATAGGGGAGATGCATATACCAAGGGGGAGAAGACATTGTGTTAACTAGAAAACCTTGTTCTATTTGTTTTCTTGTTGGCTTTATGGTGCTTTGAGTTATGCTTTGTTGTTCTCATTGCATCATGTTTGTGCTTTGGACATGCATATATCCCTATGCTATTATGCTTCATTGAATGCATGTTCAGATGATCATTTGCTTTGCTATGTGATCATTATAGCCATTTCTATACTTGTTATATTATACTTGTTCTTTATTACTTGCTTTACCTTGAGGGTCTAATGTGTTTTGTGCAAGTGTTTCAGGTTACAAGTATATATGTTCCAAATGCATCACAACTTCTCATCACTTTGAAGGGGAGAAACTTTATGCATTTTTAGTTTATATTGTTTAAGTTTTTATTCAATATAATGTGTTTGTACCCATATGCTTATGTAAGCTTTTAGGGTTTATGTTTTATGCATAGTTTGTAGGCCTTGTGGTATGTACCATGCTTAAGTGCAGCCTTTATGCTATGTTGAAATCAGTACTTTAATCTAAATGTTCTGCATTGTGGTTTATGTACTGTCACTCTTGTGCCCTTGTAGGATTGTTCCTAGATGCATATGCCTTGTGTGCTATGCATTGGTTGAGTGTTGTACATACAAGTGTCTTGCCTTGTGCTTGTTAACTTGTATGTCCTTGTGTTCATTCCAAGTGTGAATGAACACTGTGATCACTACCTTGTGGTGTTCACTTGGTTGATCAAGCCATGGTTTGTTTATTAACTCCATCTTTGCTTGATCACATATTGCCTGTTTCATATGCATTTATAATTTTCTGCTTACAATGATCATGGTGTATTGTTGTGTTTCAGGAGTTTATGTTCATATGATTCAAGTGCTTCACAGCTTCTAGAATTAGGTGTGAGTGAGTTTTGATCAACTGTTCCCAACTCACATGTTAAGTCTAGAGTCTGTTTTAGGGTTTTGTCACGGAATAGCCAAAGGGGGAGATTGTAAGGTTGAATTTATTCAACCATCTAATTGGCTTTATTCCGTGCCAAATTTGCTTGTAATTCAGCATTTAGTAACCCTGTATTTAGGTGGGATTGTTGTAAGGGTAGTGAGTGAGATAGTGTGAAGATTGCTCAAGAGTGTGCAAGAAAACAGAGTGTCGCGGCTGGGACTCGCGGCTTCAACCCGCCAGAAGATGCACACGTGCCAAGCATGCTGGAAGATGAACAGTCATGCTAGCTGGAGCACTACAGGACAAAACAGGACAACTGGCCATACGGTTAACTCGCGACTGGAACTCGCGACTTAGTCAAGCCGCGAGGTCAAGCCACGAGCCACCCCTGTTTTGGAAAAACCTGACGTTTCGCATTCCACTCCACTTCAGTATAAATACCCTTTTAACCCACGATTGAAAGAGAGCTTCCAGAGAGAATTTTGAGAGAGAAACCCTAAAGAAAAACAAGATTGTTTCACACACAATCCCTACCTTAGAGTCTCATCAAAATCCCTCACTCTCTTCCTCTCCATTGTCAAAACCTTGAGAGGCATTATACCAAACCTGGTTCTCACCATCATCATCTCTGTGAGACAGTCGTTTGGAGTTCTGGGAAGCAGTTAGGAAGGAGCCAATCTTCATTGGTTGATGCTATGGTCTAGTAGCGGAATCCGGGAAGCTAGAAAAGAAAAAGGTTCGACGCAACCTCGTTGGAGCAAGAAGTTTGGAGGGCTTAGGTGCACTGGGTAGATTAGGCTTGGAGGGTCTATTGCTGTCCTTATATCCCAACTGTATTTTCTAGTGGATTGATTACCGCTTGGAGGGCGGCGGAGAGGTTTTTCGCCGAGGTCTTCGGTTTCCTCTTCGATAACACATCGCGTGTTGTCTTTGTGTTTGCATCTTCCTTCCTCTCTATCTTTGCCTTTACATTATCTGCTGTGGTTTATTATGTTATGGCTTAGATAGTATTTAACCTATTTCACATTATAGCATATGTTAAGTTTCCGCACACTTGTTGTTTAACATATTGCTTGTGTTGGTTAAGTTAATTTTTGGGGGTCTAAACGTTCAAAAGTGTTATTGGTACACGTTTTTGAACTTTCAGGCGAGATGCGTTTTGGATTCTCCGAAAGCCATTCAATGGAGTAATACCTAGTTAAAGAGTAAAAAACAAATATAGATGAAACGTATGTTTTACTAGAAGAGGGAACTAAGGAAAATAAAAAATAAATGTACTTACTTAGGATTTAAGGAATGAGCCAAGCAATGTAGTGGTGTACAATTTTTAGTCCATCGATCAATGAGTATATCGTACACCACACTCCAAAATGAACTATACTCATCATCTTCCAAGCCTTCGTGCCGATATATTGCTGTCTTCACCTTCTCTATCATTGAATCCCACATCTCATACACAAGATGAAGACAAGGCTTATCTGTGTCGGCTACTCGTAGCATATCATAAATAGGTGCTGTGAATTCAAAGATATAGTCAACTTTATCCCACCAAAGATCACTTAGAATCATATCTTTCACCTTTACAGCTTTTCCAACATCATCCTCCCTATAAGAAGCCCATTGCTCACTAATAGCCATAGCTTGAAGGCATCTTTTTATCAACTTCAACCTTTTCAGCATTATAACAATTGAAGCAAATCTTGTATCAGCAACTTGGAGCAATTTTAATGGACTAAATTCATTAAACATTACCAACCTCATTGAATGGTTCATAATAAAAACACGTATGAAAGATGCATCATCAGCAATACGTGTAATCCAACTACATTCCTCATATGTAACTTCATTCTTTTCAGTGTTTTTGCTGCACAAATATTCTTCAAAGCTAGATTGAGAGTGTGGACAATACAGGGTGTCCAAAATATTTTAGGATACTCACCTTCAATAAGAGCTCCAGCAGATTTCATCACATTAGCATTATCAGTGATGACTTGGACAACTTTTTCATGTCCAATCTCTTTTATAGCATCCTTCAACACCCCAGCAATATAATGCTTGTTTTTGAACTCACCCGACCCATCAATTGCCTTTACAAACACCGGACCCCCATCTGATACAGCCATAATATTAATAAGAGGCCTTCTTTGTGGATCTGACCATCCATCAGAAACTATGCTTACACCATTTTCAAGCCAATAATCCTTAATTGGTTTCAAGAGTCTTTCAACATGAGCTCTTTCTTTTTGCAAAAGTGTTGTTCTCAAGGCATTGTATCTAGGAGGAACATAACCTGGGATGTTATGGGTAGCAGCATATGCATAGGAATTACGATAATGTGGGTTCCTTGCAAAGTTAAATGGAAGCCCATCAGTGTAAAACATCCTAGCAATTCTACTATCCAATTCATATCTAGTAGTATTCTGGAATGCTTTCTCAATAGGAGAAATCCCAGCCACCTTCCTCCTCTTACCATCAACCGAATTTGTACTATCACTCCCTTCCTGTCTCCGAAATGGGGAAATAGGTATAGGCCCACGGCTTGGGATAGGTGGGGGTAAGGGAATTCGACTTCTCTGTTCATTCTCTAACTTATCCTTCTCAACTTGATCATGCATTCGCTGCATTTCCAACCTATGGCTCGGTGTCACATTAGGACATGCTTTAATACCTTTATTAGCAATTTTTAATAAATGAGCTTTAACCCTAGAATAGGATCCCAAATAAACCACACCACAATAATTGCACTTAAAGTATGTGTTTCCCCCTTTTTTAACGGTAGCACCCGGTGGTTTTTCTACTTTAGTCACATACTGCCAAAGAGGACATTCAGCATTTGGCACTTCTTGAGATGAAGTTTCTGTACTAGTAACTTCATCCATTGAAAATTCAATAGATTCAATTTAACCTACAAATAATAACTATTAAGTATTAAGTATTAAGTATTAACTAAATAAATTAATAATAAATCAAACCCAAGTTCATTCACAAAACAGATTCACCATTCACAAAACAGACTCACAATGAGTAATAAGTACTAACTTAACTATTAAGTATTAACTAAATAAAACTAAGATTGAAAACTAAGAGTCTAAGATTCACAAATCAGTCTCACAAATTCACAAATCACAAATCATTGAAATCAAAGATCAAACTAAGATTAAAAGGTACCTGAGTTAAGAATGCGTGAGAGAGAGTTGAAGAAAGAATGAGCTGAAGAACAAAGTCACAGCAACCAGCCAAGCAGAGAGCCAGAGACAGAGGCAAAGTCGCAGAGATCAGAGCAAGAGAGAGTGAGACAGAATGAGAGAGAGGTAGTGATGAGAGAACTAATGAGAGTGAGGCAGAGAGCTAATGAGAGTGAGAAACGAGTGAGTAGGGTTTAGTATTTTCTTTAAACGGTGCGTTCTGTGTGTGTGTGTGTGTGTGTGTTTTTTTTTTTTTTTTTTTTTTTTAATTTCGGCCGTTTCGGCTGATATCTGCCGATACGGCCTGAGTCGGCCCGATTCAGCCCGAATCGGCCCGAATCGAAGCCGCATCGGCGCGAGTCGGCTAAAAACTCGAGACTGCCACGAGGCATGACTCGGTCGGACGCGGCCGGACGCGCGGGCAACGGCGTCCCTCTTTGACTAGTTACTCACTCTTCATGTGGAAAGGAGAATTTTACTTCATTCTTGATCTTTGAATATATTTTTTCCCATGTTTATGAATCCTCTTTACTTGTCCAGGTTGCCGGGTTAGGTACTTAATTTTTGTTGTTCAGAATGAGAATTTAACTAGTTTAACACTCCATGGAAAATAAAATGCAGGGCAATATGTGAAGTTTCCACGAAGTACACCGGATGCTTCACGAGGTTTGAAAGAATGAGAGAGAGGGATTTTGGTGCTGACTCGAAGTGCCTTATTCTGGGCGATTTTTTGGACCAGATTACACACAGGATATTCGCAAACTTCAGGATCAATATCCCTTTATTCTAGTTTACATATCAATATCCAATGTGAAAATATCAACATTTTAAAACATAATAGCGAATATAAGAAAGAAAGAAAGAGAGTGTAAAAATATCATTACTCCTGTGGAAATTTGTGGTAGCTTGTTATACAAAAATAAATAAATATGCGGTTAGGGGCGAAGGCACACATAAGCTTGGGGGGCCATGGCACCCCCCCCCCCCCCCCCAAACGCAAAAAAAAAAAAGCTTTTGAAACCCCTATATAATACGATATAAAAACAAGTTGGCCTCTGCAAATGTATCAATTGGCCCCTCTAAAAAAATTCACATACCTATAATCTAATGTTAGTTTTAGTGGTTTCCCCTTTGAAATATGTTGTGGTTGTGGTTGTATGGTCAATCAAAGAACTGAGGCAATTATCTCTCAAAACTACATAGAACGACACATTAGTAAGGGTGATAAAAAATATTTGATACGATAAGTATGTCTCAATTTTATTGGGTGACGATTGGATATATCCAGAGTATGGAACTATTAGGATTACAGAAGGTATATGGAAGTAATGAAAATAATTAATTAAGTGGGGTTGTCTAGCAAATTATGACATATAAAATGACTAAAACAAAGTAAAAGTATGAGTTACCTTTCAGTCATTAGCCTTTGATTCAGCAATTGACTGGAGCAATTGTCATATGTGTTTATTTTATTGTGAGTCTTATGTATCATACAATGTTAATTTCTTTATAGCATTTATTTTGAAATTTGACTATTTTTACAATTACAATATTTTTGTTTCTCAAGTGGACTTCACCCAACAAAACACATGTTTACTCAAACCCAAAAAAAAAAAAAAAAAAAAAATACAAAGTCTGAATGCTATTTATTTATTTATTTTTAAGTAAACAAAAGTGCACTATGTTTGTGCATGTTCAAATGTGAAAGTCGCTAAAAGTTTATTATTTTGCTTAAACTAGTGATTTTTATTTTTTTGTGGCAGTCTTAATCTTTAAGCTTCATTTTTTTTTTATATCTATTAACTCTATCTATCTTATACATACATACACATAAATATATGAGTTATGACTAATGTACAAGCATGTAATTCGGCCCCAAAGTTAAAAATCCTGGTTACGCCCCCATATTCGGTAGTCTACATGACATTCCACAATAACCAAATTCCACAATAACCAAAAGATTGTATTTTCTTATTCACTTTTCTAAGTCACAATGAAATCCATATTTATAATGCAGAATACACAAAAGTCAATGATAATTTACTTGTGATTATATATATATTGATTGCTCCAATTCCGTGGGTTTCTTTAACAATCAATATATTGATTTATTAATCAACCTTATAATTTTTCCCGATAATCTTGATTTAAAATATTTGATCTTCAACAACAGAAGATCAAATCAAGAAATTGTGTGGCTAGAAAAACCTGGTAAGCCAAACAATAATAGTTGTACGTACATTTTCTTTTTCTCTGGGCTAATTTTTAACGTCAGAAGATCAAATCAAGATATTGTGTGGCTCAGAAAAATCTGCTATTAAGCCAAACAATTAACCTGATGACAGAATAAGTGATGTGTTCCAGGACCCTACAATCTTGCATTCCCCAATTTCAATTTCAATGTTTTTCTCATTGCATCCGCATCCGCTATCTTTTCTTTTCCTAGCTTCTTTATTATTACAGTAAAGGCTTAATTGCTTTTTACGAACTATGCAATTCCCATTTTGTTGGACCGTCAACATTACATGACAAAGGAACATTGGACAATGGACGGTACGGTAACATGGTTCATTTCTGCGACATAGAAGAATTTTTGAATGAAGCAGTACATCCACGTTTGCTTGTTTACGCGTTAGATACCTTTGAATATGAATGATAAACGTGGTTGTCGTGTCACACTCTCATTTCTAAGTTTCCTCTAAGGTCTATGTATATATATATGTGCCTAATTATTTCACATTCAAATGACTCATAGAGTAGCAAGCAAGCACATTACAGGTTAATAATGTGGAACATGAACAAAAAACTTGTGAATCGTCCTATTTTCCTTGATTTCATAAACATCCAAATTATAATTACTAGCATGGAAAGTTTGTACTTCTAGCCTTAATTTTGAATGGTTTCACTTGAGATAGAACAAATTGATTTCATACACCTACTATTGTAAAGTTTACCGCTTTATTTTATTTCTTTGTTAATATTATTCTCTACTTTACATGGGCAACTTTAGTTTATTGCATCACACAACACCTACCTCTAATACTATCCACATATCATGGACTTGATCTCCCTGTCTGTCAATTCTTTAATATGTAGGTCATCCCTTATGTGCATTACAACTAAGGGATGACCTTATGAAGTCATTGTTCTCTAATTATAAGTCATTGTTATTTATTTTATTTTTATTTTTTTGACTCTAAGTCATTCTTTAAAGCTACAGCAATTAAGTGTGAAACTTTCAACGCTAATTAACTCAATTTTTTTCCACCAAAAAAAAAAAAAAAAAAAAAAAAACACTCATATTTATACTCCCATATTTGACAATAACCTTAAAGTTCGAATAAAAGCATTTTTTTTAAACGAAGTCCTTATAACTCATAGGCTAAAGAGAAGTGTCCAACTTTACAAGATTGGGTTGGGTAAAAAGTGTTCAAAAGTTCTAAGAGTAAGATTACGAAGGGATAATATAATCAATATATCTACATATATACTAAATGTGAGATTGTACTCACACTTCCTTCAAAATTATTAGGAATTTTTTTTTACTTCTCTATCTACACTCTACACTAAATTACATGATTTTCTTTACTTGAAGCGCAAGCTTTAGAACCTTCATAGCTTCTTCCGTTGATTTTTTCTTCTTTTTCATTTTTTAGCTAGGCTGAGGGAAAAGTTTAGTATGGAGTGGTTGTACCAACGTTTACATGAAATGTTATTCTTATTCACCAAATAATTTTTATTTTAAAAAAATCCTAGCCAAAGCCCAAAGAGTCTAACGGACACTTTAATATTAAATACATATATAATGCAAATCTACAAATTTTTGACCATCTAGAATCGGGCAACTAATCTTAAGAAAACATCAAAACTGAGATCAATGGGCTTGACCACAGATTGAAGGTGTTATCAATGACATTAATACAGTTATGTTATAGGGTCACCGTTAGTTTAACTTGCAAAGTTTGGTCGGTGAATAAAGGACCTAAGTTCTAATTTCGTATACACCAAAAATTAATTGATGCCTTGACTTAATAATAATAAAGAAATTATCATATAGCAGATGCTATAGGTTTCAATCATATCGTATCTATTAAATAAATTCGAGGAGATATAATAAAGATATTGTAGATGCGAAAGCTTAAAACAAAGTAACACAAGAACACATGAGAGTTATGAGGTTCATTCTAACAACCTATGTCTATAGAGAATGATGATGTGAAAATCATCAGTAGTCATCCAGATGGAGTTGAATCCTTATCATTATACCTGCAAATATAGTGTAAGGCTTTTGTAATACTCCAAAAAAAAAAAAAAAAAAAAAAAAAGATTTAAAAGGAGGGCAGGGCCAATTTTTATAATTTATAATTGTAAGAGAGTTTTTAGAAAATAAGGTTAAAACCTTAGCTACATATAAGCTTATTAAGTTTTGAGAGAGGAGACTACCCAAATTACTCAAGTAGAGAAAATTTAATAGCATAATGGAGGTAAAAGCCTAAGAATCTCTTCTTGTCAAATCTAAGTTTTATTTAGAATTAAAGTATTTTTTATATGAATATTTTGGCCACTAGTAAGACTATTTTAAAAATCCAATGAATATGATGATGTAAACGTGGAATTAAATCTATTTTCCTTGTGCCGGTGTTGCTTTAACTGTAAGTGCTGCACAGGTTTACCGAATTGGGTTTTGGTGAATAGCAAAAAGTTATGATTTAGGCCGGTAATGTGATAAATTATAAAGGTAAAATGTATATGTCAAATAGTATTTTCCCGTAATAGCATGTCAGGAGCTTGATTCTGGTTTGATATGGTCCTTTTCTTAGTTTTGCCCTCCTGCCAAAAGAGAACTAGGGTCGGCGGCAGTGGCAGGGAAAACATATATATGATAACTGGAATTATCACTTTGACAAAGCATTGCCAGCACCTTTCCTTTATTGTTTTTAGTATTATTATTATATTTGTTTATTTGGTTGGTTGAGGCGTATAAGGGAAGTCAGTAGGTCTGACATAAGTGAATAATATATATATATATATCTGACATAAGTGAATAATATATATATATATATATAAACTCATATATCGAAGATTAGGTATTCAGCCAAAAAAAAAAAAAAAAGGAAATTAGGTGTACTTTTGACCCTTTATGCCTATAGGTATGGTGTAACTATTGACTTGATTCCTCGGAACTATTAGTGGCAAAAAATAAAGAGAATAAAAATATTGTAATTATGATTAGGAGGAATTTTGGTGTGAGATAACAATGGATAGATATTGGATATTTTTTAGAGCATTCACAGCAGTATAGCTATAATGCTATATTGCTAAAATTTAGCTCCACAAACACAAAAAAAACGCTTACAGCAGTGGAGCCATAGTTAAAAAATTTAGATGAATTGCTATAGTGCACATCTATATATAGATGTGCACTGTAGCTTGGAGCAAAAAAAAAAAAATTAATTTTTTATTTTACATTCACACGAATTTATCTATTTTTTATTCTTTCTTGCTTTTCTTCTCTCTCCGTGTCTCTCTCCCTCTCCATCTCTTCTTTCTTCCTGCTAGAACATTCTCAAACCCTCTCTCTCTGGCCTCCATGGATGAAACCTTCAAGTAGTGCCTCCTTCTCTCATGGCCACAGTCGCCACCACCAACGGCGGTGGTGATTTCTTATCTTTCTATCTCTCAAACCCAGACCCAAATGGCTCGATCTCCTCTCTAAACCGTTAGTCCTGAAAAGCTAAAGCCAAGGACACCAACAGCGGTGGTTTCCTCCTATTCTACTACAACGACAAAAGGATTATCAAAAAAAAGAAAAGAAAAGAGTACAATGAGAAAGTAATTTACCCCTTTTATTAATCTGTTCTCCGAATCTGCAACAGTGGGATTTTGGGTCTATTGGTTCTTCTGGGTTTCACTTTTGCTGTGTTTTCCGATTTGGTTGTGTTGATTTTTCTGCTTTTTTTTTTTTTCTTCTTCACTGGTTTTGATGGCACGACGAAGTTGTGGTTGTACAGTGATTTTTATGGGATTGATGGTTGTTGCGGTGGTGTGTTGGTAGTTGAATGAAATATTATTTTATTGTAGATGTTTTTGTGGTTAGTGTGATATATTATTTTATTGTAAGACATATATTATTTTATTGTAATGTTTATATTATTTTATTGTGTTAAAAGCTAAAATAGATCCACTGCTGCAGCATGTGTGTAGATAAAATAGATAAAGTAACTTTTGGTGGAACTAAATTGCTAAAAATTTAGCTCCACTGCTGTAGATGCTCTTAGTAGTCTCTCTATCTGGCCGAGTACTATTACTAGTTTTTCTTAAATTATTTAATTATTGAGTAAAAATATTTGAAGATTGTTCTAGGTGATATCTAAAGATTTTAGAGAAATTTTTAAAGAAAATTTTCTTTTGGAATAGTTTTTGGAGGTAAGTGACCTTATTCTAATTGATTTTATTTTGCTTATACTATTGTATTTTAACTACTGAAATTTGTTTATAATTGTTACTATTTTATTTAATTGTTTTAGCTACATTGATTTAAAGTAAAGAATAAAGAATTATCACAAATATATTGAATACTGAGTATATAGTGTTATATATATATATATATATATATATGTATTTGAATAATATATATTTTTGTTCAAACTATGATTTGATATATAAGATTTTAGACAATCTAATTATGTTTTGATTCTAATACATAGAATTTTTATTTCTATTGTATTACTTATTTTAAGTAAAAGATCATTACAAATACATTTTTAATACTGAGTATATGATTTTTATATACATGCTCGAATAAGATATATTTTTGTTAGAAAATATGATTTGATTTATATGATTATGAACAATCTGACTATGAATTGATTCTGAAAGCCAACCAATGGGGGTTATTCATTGGTATTCTGATACCTAAACCAGTGGGGGTTATTCATTTGTATTTTGATACCCAAACCAATGAGAATTATTCATTGGTACTCGGATACCCAGCCAATGAGGGATATTCATTGGTATTCTGATACTCAAACCAATGGAGGTTATTCATGCCAATGAGGGTTATTCATTGGTATTCTGATACCCAAACCAATGGGGGTTATTCATTGGTACTCCGATACCCAAACCAATGGGGGTTATTAATTAGTATTCTGATACCTAGCCAATGAGAGTTATTTATTGGTACTCTGATGCCCAGTCACGGGAATATAGCGTGACCATAGTCATAAGATTGTTAAAAATATGAATTACGTTTAAGTATTTGAACCATTTTGAGTCCTTAAAACTACATATGTGATTTTGGAAATGTTTGAGTATTTAACTATTTTGAGTCACTTAAACTGGTTATGTATTTTTGGAACCTATTGTAAGTTATAACTTTTGATAGCTAAAAAATTGACTACTTTCTAAATCATCTATGATATATATTTGTAAGGTTAAAGTATGTGATCTATTTGCAACTTATTATTTTAGGCCTATGAAACTTCTTTTGTTATTTTTCAAAACTCATAGTATATTATAACTTTTGAAAACTCATATTACATCTTATTACTTTGCAGATCTATTGCTTGATAGAACTTATTAGGATTTGGGTTACTTATTGAGTTGTTAACTCACTTCCTTTTTCCTCTCTAGTTTCACATTGTGAAGAATAGCAAGTTTTAGGAGTTCTAATGTTGTGTTGTGAGCAGGAAAGAAACTTAGTAATTTTGGGATTGGATAGTCTTCTAATAGTTTTCTATTTATTAGCCAATTGGCGTTATGTACATGAGGTTTGGATTTTGTTCCTTTAAAATTTTTGGAGATCTATTCATAAAGAAATTGTTGAGGTATTTTGGATTTATTTGATTTAATTTTTAAAGATAAATTTTAGTTGCTAAGAAGGCCTTGCACACTCGTAGGATACTTACTTATAAGCGTGCAGCGGTTGTCATGTGCTTGTCTTTATAGTCGAGTTCGGGGCGTGACAGCTTTCCTCAGGTGGTCATCGGTGTGGTGCCTGCCACAACGCCTCCAATGCCAAAGTCAGCGTACAGAAGCTTTTGAGGAAATAAGAAAGCTTGGAATATCAAAATTACCTATGCGTGTGTATTTTGGGTGTGTGTATATGTACATGTTCTAGTTCTATTGAGTGTGTACATATAGCTTCATAGTTTCTAGTCGTTGGGGCCTTAATTGTGGCTTTAGTACTCCTTTCGTAATGCCTCAGGGCTTATTAATGCAGGTTTTGTTGGGCTACCAACGGTTTGATAGCTAATCGGTAACTGTCTGAGGCATTAAAGCTTCTCATTAATGGTTTGCTTTTCCTTGTCCATGTTGTGGCTAGGTGGATGGAGGTATTTGATAGGGTTGTCTAGGCAAGAGAGTTCATTGGTCCCGTCAACTGCCCCACCAAGTTTTGTTGTCGTCATTACATGTCATGACGACCATCAAAAGGTGAAAGGTTTTCTGCCTGGACATAACTCTTGGGGTTTCGTTCCGTACTTGATGCAAAATGGCTGTGCATTAATGCTAGTGGCGGCGCTGTACATATCGTGTCCACGTGGCATGTTATGGCTGGTGGAGTTAATGCTCCACTTGTGTGGCTCTTTGGGTTTCCCACTGGTATTTTAGCTTTTTTGTGTTTAGTTTTTAAACTTCCTTTCTCTTCTCTTTCTTCTTCACTTTTTCTTTTCCCCCACCATTGTTGTTCTGTGCTTTTTCTTCTTCGAGCTGTTCTCTCTTGCAATTTCTTGTGTTCCTCCTTCTTATGGGTGCCTTTTTCGAAGGTATGGTTCCTTCTCGTCTAGTATGACAATAATATTTTTTTAAACCCCAAATTATATATACAATTTTTTTTTTTTACTAAAACAATTTCTCATAAAGCCACATGATAGCAAATAATTGTCTAGTGTAAAAATAATATTTTTTAAATCCCAAATTATATATACATTTTTTTTTTTTTTTACTAAAACAATTTCTCATAAAGCCACATGACAACAAATAATCTTCTAGTGTAACAATAATACTTTTTTAACCCCAAATTATATATATATATATATATAAAAAAATTTTTTACTAAAATAATTCCTCAATTGTCATGATAGCAAATAATCGTCTAGTGTAACAATAATATTTTTTTATCCCCAAATTATAAATATACAATTTTTTTTTTTAATAAAACAATTACCAGCTGTCATGAAAAATTTATCATTCCAATTACCCAAATGAAAAACCCTAAGCATTAAATGATGAAGAAGACAGAGACAAATCACTTGTAAATTTACAAGCAAGCTTTGAAGAAATTGGTTACCTAAATAGAGAAGACAGGCCGAGAAGGGTCGGAGAGGCCAAGATGGGTTAGACAGAAGAGAGGGCGAGATGGGTTGGCGTAGGTCAACTTGGGACTTGGGGCTTAGGGCTTAGGTTGGCTGCGAGGGCAAGATGGGTTAGCGTGGGTCGGCGGTGTGGGGTAGGGGAGTTGGGCCGGTAAGATGTGGAAGAAGAAAGAAAAAAAAGGAAAGGGAGAAGGATGATGAATCGGCGATGGTGAGCTTCGGTGGTGATGGTGCGATGGTGAGCTTTGGTGGCGGCAGTGAGAGGATGATGAATCAGTGGCAAAGGTGAGAGTTTGATGGATATAGGAGAGAGGTGAGAGCTCAATATGAGAAAGTGAGTGACTGAAATCGGGTAGAGGAAAAAAGAGATAGAAAAAAAAAAATTTAATGGAAGGTAGGAATAAAAAATTATTTTTGAGTTTAGCTTTGAGCTACAGTGCATAGTCATATATGGCTGTGCACTGTAGCTGTGTAGGTAAAAATTTTACCTATACCACCACCAATGTTGCATCCTTTTTGTATATGGTGGTGCTAAAAATAGCTTTTTAGCACCACTAATACTAATGCTCTAAGTGTCCATTTGACAAAAATTATTTTTGCCAATTTATTTTAGTATTCAGTTTATTTTTCTACTATTTATAAGTCTTACTGCACTTTTTGATACTATTCATAAGTCTCACTATACTATTTTAGTTAACTTTTACTTTTATCTACAGTACTTTTAGCAAAATGTTTTTAGTTTTAGTAAAATAAATGGATTTCAAACAGACCCTAAAAATCTTCATTCCCAATTAATTTAGTTATGTGTTCCTTCGGAACTAGATTTTGTCAAAGTTGAACTCAAAGTAAAACTCAATTTTGCCAAAGTCAAATTCTATGCAATAGCCATTGATGTGGCAACATGGAACTGGAGTTTAGTAGTTCTTAGTTTCATGTCGACCATGCCACATCAGTGGTTACTTGCGTAGAACTCAACTTTGACAAAATCAAGTTTTACTTTGAGCTTGATTTTAGCAAAATCAAATTTTAAAAAAAAATACTACATAATAAAATAACTTGATAAAGAGGCTTTTTAGTTGTAAAAAAATTATTATTTAACAAAAAAAAAGGGCCTGAAAAATTTATTTGAGTACTGTATTAAATCATGAAAATATTCTTTCAATCTTTACTTTTTAATTAGAAACGTTATACGATCAACTCAACCAAGGTCAAAATATTAAGATATAATGAATAAAACAAAGAAGGGGGGAGGGGGTGCTCCAACTTTTTAGCTTGAAGTTTATTTAAGTGTATTAATTTTATCCTATAAAAAAAATTTATTAATTTTAAAGATATAGTAAAAATTATAAGATATTAAGGGTTTATTTGAATACCGCTTATTTTGCTGAAACTGAAAAATTTATTACTGAAAGTACTATAAATAAAGGTAAAAATTAGTTGAAATAGTACAGTAAGACCCATGAATAGTATTAAAAAGTGCAGTGGGACCCATAAATAGTAGTAAAAATAAGCTGAATAATGAAATAATTTATAATTTTAATTTCAATCCAAACGCACGCTAAATCTTTCTACAAGTAAAACTTTTCATTAAGAAAATAAGGTTTTTTTTAGACATAATTACAATATGTTGCTATCTTCGTACTTCGAAGCTTTACTTTCCAAACACTTTTTGCGTGAAAATATGTCAATTCAACTACAAAACCCAAGCAGTTAAGAAATTGAGGTTTAGATTTGTTAAAAGGTGAAGTATTCTCAGTTTTATGTTATATAAAATACATTTAAAAAAAATAAAAAATAAAAAAAAATAAGCTTATATTGCGGTAGGTCATTTTGTTATAAATGGAAATAGCTAACCATAAAAACATTTGGGAGTCATACTATTATGCTGTGTTGTTGTTGTTGTTAGATAATTTAAATTGGTTTAACATTTGATAAATGCTTGTCCCTCTACTGTTATTTTATAGATAAATATATAATTGTTTGTATTGTCTCTTGGGCTTTGGGCATTGGGCATTGGGCATTGTTTTGTAGGCCTATTACTTTGTTCACTATCAATCTCAAGTCCGGAAAAAAAGAGAGTTGCCGTAGGTCATTTTGTTATAAATGGAAATAGCCAACCCTAAAAAATTGAAGACTCGCACTGTGTTGTTGTTGTGGGATGATTTAAATTGGTTTAACATCTACACTATCTATGGTTTGAGGGGAAGAGGACAAAAAAGAAGAAGAGAAATTAAGTAATTTTATCTGTTTGGATAGCATGGGAGAAAAGAAAATGAATTAAATTTGAAGAAAAACCTTTCACTTTGGCCAATATTTTTCCTTTCCTCTTATTCTTTTTTCTTCTCTGCAATTCTCTTCGCTCAAACCAAACATAGGATTAAATTCATATCCCTCTACTGTTGCTAAAATATGTAACCGTTTGTATTCTCTCTTGGATTTTGGGTGTAGTTTTGTAGGCTAAAAAGTACACTTGCAGTTGTTCCTAGAAAAAATAGAGTGCACCTGTACGTAGTTAGTGACCATCCCCGAGTCGGTGTGACTTGACTCCCATTAACGAACACGTGTCTGAAAAACTCAACCATTGAACGGTTGACATGTGGCCATCCGTAAAAATAGTTTTTAGAATTTTACTATTTTAGTAGATATCTTTTAGCTTGCACATATGGTCTCATTCATAACTTCACTCAGCTAGCTTTTTGCATGAAAGCTGGTCGATTAGTTCACAAGATTATAAAGATTCACACCGCATCTTTATAGAACATCAATGCCCCAGACGGCAAGAAAACTTAAACATGTCATTTTCTGCTGAGCTGAGCAAAGAAACAGGATTTTGTTTGCCATTGTATACAAACTGACAATGGCTCCAAAAAATCAAACTAGCAAAGAGGTCGGTTTATTTGCTGAGACAAAAGGAGGTCATTTGGCTAATTAAGCAACCATTTGTACATACACAAATTAATAATGTCCATGCATGGTGGGTCAGGTGTATGTCTCCTCGGCTGGTGAAAGTGACTATATATAAACATTGCTATTTAGTGCCCACATAAATCCAAATAATTAAAGAACATCGAGCCAACTGTCATCCCCCTCATCACCAGTTTGGCCAAAAACTGTGACCCTTTAACAGTGACATTGCACATTTCTTGCGAGCTACAATCACTTAAGTTTACTCCTAGAATTTCACAATAGACAATAGACTACGATACTACTACCTGAGCAACACGTTATTACTTGTTAGTGCATTATCATTATACTAGTGGCATTGAAGTCATATACTCAGTATGTATATATTATATAAAAGTGGGAGTGGGAAATTTGGACAAGTAAATATGTACATTTTGTAGATAAACGAGCAAGAAGTGTCTATCGATCAACATCATCGCCATCGATTATGGGCTTATAGATGAGTTGGAATTTTCTGAAATCGAGTCATAGTGACGAAATAAACATGTAGCACGCTCATAAACTATACATATCATATTCCAAGCTCGAACGTGGCATTGGATGCGTGGACGGAGCCATGTTGAAGGGTGGGGGGGCCATGGCCCCCCCCCCAAATTTTGAATTTTTTTTAAATATATATATATAATTATTTTAATATTTTCAAAATTTAGTCTACAAAAATAAGAGTTGGCCCCCCCAAGTATTTGAATTAGTCCAATAATGCTTTAAAAAAAAAAATTGGTCTTTATAGAGACATATATAACATTATATTTCGCAATTCTATTTTTTATTATCAAATGTGCTTTTATATTTGTTAAATATTTGAAATAGTTTTGCACCAAATATGTTTGAATTTATCTTTTTCAACCCGTTATGTGGTGATTAACAAGTCATTGATTCATTAAAAAATTCTTGTCACTAATATTACACATGAAATGTCTCTTTAGTTGTCACATAATAGGTCAAAGCAAAATAGTTTCAAATATGTTTGGAACCTAATTTGTTCCTCCAAGTTTTGGATCATTCTTGTTTTTGAAAATTACAATAGTTCAATTGAATAATTTTACTTACATTAGTATAAAATTTGATAATTTTTAAAGAAAATGAAACTTTTTAAGAATTTCACTATGAAAATTGTGAAAAATGAATTTTATTAATTTTATGAAAGATAGCCATCAAACATAATTTTGATTGAAAATATTAAGCTTTTTTTTTTTTTTTTGTTGGGTGTGTGTATATATATAATTTATCAAATAAAAAAATGTGTATATATAATAAAAAAAGCATGTGTATTTATGTGTGTGTATGGGGTTGTCTTGATAAATATATTAGTGTTGCAACTTAGCCCCCAAACAAAAATTCCTAACTCCGCCCCTGATTGGATGTCATGCTTAATGCGTTAACTATATATAAGATTAATATTGTGCCACTAATTAAGTCAATAATGAATGCAACATTTGCAATTGGTAATGTCATGCATGTTGCAATTTTATTATTATTATTATTTTTTTTAAAAAAAATAAGTCTGTTAATTTGTTGGCATTGACTTATTTATGTTCTAAACAAACTCGTTAAGGTGAGGTTATTCTTACATCTTATACACGATTGAACTTTGAATTCACACTATATATTAAATATGATACTCATTTAAAAACATTTTGAAGACGAAAAAAACAGATGAATTCACACAAGCACTTTACCAGCCGTCAAAAGAAATATTTTAATCATCACATATTATATAAATTAACAAAATAAATATTGAAAAGGTACTTAATTATAACTTGAATTTTAGAAATTAATACATTTCCTATAGACAACTCTATAGGCTAGTTGTCCAATGTGAGACAACTTACAACACCCACACTAGTGGGGAAAAAATGGTAGTAATCAAACAGCAACAACATCTCAAACCTTATTTTCTAAGTACAATTTAGTAGGAAATAAATTAATGAGAATAAAATCTAAAAAACTAAGTTTTCCCAACGCCAATGACCTCATAACCAGGTGGTACCTAGGTTTCTTTATAGAGGTTTTATTTCTCGCACTTACCAAGCGAAAGGAAAAAAAAAAAAGAATTATAACATCCTCATCTGACAAATTAAGTCACAAATGACACAATCATCTACAGAGGTTTCTGTTTTCCCAATTCAAATCAAGATATTAATTGAAAATATAATTATTTTTTATTTTTTTTCATTATTGTTATAAGTCCAAGAAATTAGAATGCCAAGAAGAATTTTTTTTTTTAAATTATTAAAATAAAAAGAACAAGAAAAGATAGTAAATGTCCAAAGCCCTAGAGACAATACAAACAATTATAAATGAATCACCGGTTCATTAACTGGTGACAGACACCTGTTAACAAGTCATTTAAATTAAAGTTTCCTAACAATTGGGAAGAATTCAGGTAAGAGTGGTCCATGCGAGGGGGACCCTGGCCGCCGCCCCTGCTTTTCAGACAAATTAAAATATTTGTCATCTAAGTCCTTGCTCGAACAAGCGGTGAGCGAGGAGACATCATGTGTGGTGACATAACACTCTCATCGTATCTTCGAGATGTGAAGCTGAGCGTAAGATTGCTTTGGAATTTACGTTTACTTTTCACTTGCTGCTTTTCTACAAATACTCGGATCCTTTCGAGTGCAACTTCAACTGTGACATCATCCATATTTGCAAAGCAAACCCTAAACCAACCTGGCTCGGAGCAATGAAACGAAGATCCTGGTGAAACATTGAGCTTCACCTCATTGATGATTACTCGCCAAAGCGTCATTTCAGACTCGAGTGTTTGTTCTTTTAGAAGCCTACGCAAATCCATCCAAACAAAAAGCCCAGCATTGCTTTTCAAACAAGTAATTCCCACTTTTTCAAGTCCCTTGGTGAACAAGCTGTGCCTCTTGGCTAGCCTTTCCGAGTTCTCTTTGAGAAAGTTGTCGACAAACTCATCGTCTGAAAGCATTGAAGCCAGTAGATGTTGAGTTTGTGAGGAAACTAATCCAAAGCTTGACATTTTGCGCCCACAATTCACGACTGCATCATTGTAAGAGTAAACTATGCCGACCCTAAAGCCAGGGAGTCCCATATCTTTGGACAAACTATAAACAATGTGAATGAGATCACGGTCACATTCCACTTCCTCTATAATTTCGGAAACGCTAACGAAACTTGGAGTGCTGAACACACTGGCTGCATATATTTCGTCACTGACTAAATGGATTTTCTTTTCATTGATGAAGCTCACTAGGCTTCTCAATGTGTCTCTGTCTAAAACCGTGCCCAAAGGGTTTGACGGGTTTGCTAGGATCAAGCCCTTCACATTGATATTGTCTTGTTGGGCTCTTTCGTATGCTGCTTCCAATGCTGCTTTTGTGATAAGAAAATTGTTCGAGCTATCACAGTTGACAGGAATTAGCTGCACCCCTGTTCGCCACCCACAGTCACGGTCAAATCTGCATTCAAACACGAAATTTATCAAACAACTTTCTTTTAACTTCTCCTTTAAGTTTTAGCAAAAAAGTCAAGTTATTAGCTATTAAATTTTCTGCATGTGCTTGCGGTAAAGAATGAGCATGTGAGTCCTTTTGACCCGTTGGCTTGTTGACCAAACGATCTGACTGGAGGAATTGATTACATCTAGATCAGTATAAGTTTGAGACTTTTTTGTTTTAGACAACTTGGAATATTGGGGACGAGTATAGAAATTGCCCAAAGTATCCAGCTGTACGCATACGCATGCACTCTGCTTTTGATTTGAATTAGGTGATGACCAGCAGGTTGTTTCAGTGACAGGACTTATAGGTCAATAGCAAGGGTCCACTAACTAAGTTTACACAAATTAATATATGGAGTTAAAAGTATAAATAAAAACTCTATGTGCATTTTGACTTAATAATAATCTAGTTTATTACTTCGTGTGTTTTAATAACTAATATCTGACTTGGTATGTACTTTGACCTAACTTATAGAATCAAACCATGTTGATTTTTATGACTTCCAAAAGTAGTAAATTATTTAATTGACCTTTGCTAGCTATAGTTGGGATTGGAATATTTGACATTGTAACAATATCATATATATATATTGACCTATGCTAAGCAAAGACCTGTAATTTCGGGGAAATTGCTAGTGTTAAGGATGAAACCAATTTTGAACACAATACCTGTCTGTTCAAAATTCCCTATTTGTTTATATGTTGACTTGGATTCTTTTGAATTCATCTTTCTGGTGAAGTTCTTTTTTTTGCTAACCTCTGGTGAAGTTCTTTACACTACTCTAAACTCTTACAGTTGTATATATAAGGAATAAAGTGAGCCCAACAAACTAAGATTAAGCAAAGTCTGGTTTAGAAACACAGAAAACAGAGTCGCATAATTAAATTAGGGCATTAACTTATTTTTCAACCTTTATTTTTTTATTTTTAATAATTCACACACGGGGAGAAGTATGATATTGACACGTGTTTTCGAATTGACATATGTCAATATTCCCGTGCTTACAGGAGGAAATCTTTTTATGCTTTCATCTACATATAGTACTCAAAACAACAGAGGTCGAACACCTTTAATTTTCTTGTGTTTTAATTAGTAAAGAAAACAAAAATGAAAGCGTGCAGAGAGAGAGAGAGAGAGAGAGAGAGTTACGCTGGATAACATGGTGAGGGTACAAGGAAAGCATCGCCAGGATTGGCCAGGCAAAACATAACTGTCTCGTTTGCTCCAGTAGCTCCACCACTCATGACTATGCGGTCTGGATCAAATGTGACCCTACCACCTCTTGCTTTACCCATAAAATTTGCTACAGCCTGCAAATAATTCACACATTTTCTTCTAATTGTCAATAATATATCAAATATGTGTATATATATATATATATATATGCCAGCTCTACGTCCACATTTCTCTATTTTATCTAATTTTCCTAACCCCAATACTTTAATCATTCTACAAACAATAAATTCATACTTGTCTAAACTCCTTGAAGCCATGATAGTCCTGGAAGATAGCAATATTCTTGAATTCGTGAACTCCTTCGGCGGTGCAAATGGAAGCTTTAGGATTTCTCCTAATCCACTTTTGAATCAAATCAAAGCAAAGCTGAAATACATACATATATAACTCTGGATGTTAATTAATGTGCATTTTTAGTGAGGAAGAATAAAATTCCTCTATCCCAACGTGCGCTCCACTTTTATGCTATACCAGTCACACGGTTCGACTCTTCTTCTTTTTTTCTTTTTTTCTTTTTTTTTTTCCTATATGACATACTGTAGTTGGTAGAGTATAACGTGGAACACTCGTGTAAAAGAGGCTTATGTGAGACAAAAGCAAAATTAAGCATAAAATTATCCATCAAACCTGATTTTCTGCGAGACCCATCTGGATGACTCCTTCACGATTATCAATACGGTGATATGGGTTTTTATCATATGCCTTCCACCCATCAAAGTAAGGAGAATTCTCACCATGACGATCATTGGTTGCAATCTTAGACAAAAGTTGTTGATTCTTCCTCAAAGCCATATCTTCAATAATATTGTTTATTCCAATATTATTGTTTCTTAAAGCTCACTAGTTAGCTCTATGAAAAATATGGATATTGTCTAATAATGCAGTAGTAGTGAGTGACAAACTAAAAGATAGCAACCATCTATTTATAGGAAATTGAGGAGATGGAAACTGCAGATAGAAAAATCCATTTCAAACTTCAAATGCTTGAAAAAAATGACACCTAAGGGAAAAAAAAAAGAAAAAAAAAGGTAGCCTTAAGTGTTCGTATTGGTCAACAAGCGTGCTTGCGTGTTACTCACTCTTCACGTGGAAAGGAGAATTTTACTTCATTCTTGATCTTTGAATATATATTTCCCATGTTTATGAATCCTCTTTACTTGTCCAGGTTGCCGGGTTAGGTACTTAATTTTTGTTGTTCAGAACGAGAATTTAACTAGTTTAACACTCCATGGAAAATAAAATGCAGGGCAATATGAGAAGTTTCCACGAAGTACACCAGCTTCACGAGGTTTGAAAGAATGAGAGAGAGGCGATTTTTTGGACCAAATTACACACAGGATATTCACAAACTTCAGGATCGATATCCCTTTATTCTAGTTTACATATCAATATCCAATGCGAAAATATCAACATTTTAAAACATAATAGCGAATATAAGAAAGAGAGTGTAAAAATATCATTACTCCTGTGGAAATTTGTGGTAGCTTGATATACAAAAATAAATAAATATGCGGTTAGGGGCGGAGGCACACATAAGCTTGGGGGCCATCCCCCAAAAGCTTTTGAAACCCCTATATAGGATTCATTTGGATATAACTTATTTTTGTTAAAAATTGAAAGCATTGTAGCAAAATAATTTTTAAATGTGTGAATAGTGTCGTAGAACCCATTTTTAATGAAAAAATAACTGAAAATGAAGTTTGTGGGACCCGTGAATAGTGCACAGATGCACTATTCACGGAAGAATAGTCAAAAGTTGCAGCTGGGAAAAAAAAAAAAGAGAGAGAGAAAACGCGCAAGGATGAAACGCAAACGCCATAAGTCGGATCCAAACAAATACATAATACGATATAAAAACAAGCTGGCCCTGCAAATGTATCAATTGGCTCCTCCAAAAAAATTCACATACCTAGTCTAATGTTAGTTTTAGTGGTTTCCCCTTTGAAATATGTTGTGGTTGTATGATCAATCAAAGAGCTGAGACAATTATCTCTCAAAACTATATAGAATGACACACTAGCAGGAGTGATAAAAAATATTTGATACGATAAGTATGTCTCAATTTTATTGGCTGACGATTGGATGTATCCCGAGTGTGGAACTATTAGGACTAAAGAAAGTATATGGAAGTAATGAAAATAATTAGCTAAGTAGGGTTGTCTAGCAAATTATGGCATATAAAATGACTAAAACAAAGTACAAGTATGAGTTACCTTTCAGTCATTAGCCTTTGGTTCAGCAATTGCTGAAGCAATTGTCATGTGTTTATTTTGTTGTGGGTCTTATGCATCATACAATGTTAATTTCTTTATAGCATTCATTTTGAAATTTGACTAATATTACAATTACAATATTTTAGTTTCTCAAGTGGACTTCACCCAACAAAACACATGTTTACTCAAATCCAAAAAAAAAAAAAAAAAATACAAAGTTGTCCGGATGCTATTTATTTATTTATTTTTAAGTAAACAAAAGTGCATTATGTTTGTGCATGTTCAAATGTGAAAGTCGCTAAAAGTTTATTGTTTTGCTTAAACTAGTGATTTTTATTTTATTTTTAATTTTTTGGTGGCAGTCTTAATCTTTAGGCTTCATTTCTTTATTTCTTTTAACTCTATCTATCTCACATATACATACACATAAATATATGAGTTATGACTAATGTACAAGCATGTAATTCGGCCCCCAAGTTAAAAATCCTGGCTACGCCCCTGTATGCGGTAGTGTACATGACATTCCACAATAACCAAAAGATTGTATTTTCTTATTCACTTTTCTAAGTTACAATGAAATCCATATTTATAATGCAGAATACACAAAAGTCAATGATAATTTACATTGTGATTATGTATATATTGATTGCTCCAATTCAATGAGTTTCTTTAACAATAAATATATTGATTTATTAATCAACCTTATAATTATTCCCGATAATCTTGATTTAAATCATTTGATCTTCAACAGCAGAAGATCAAATCAAGAAATTGTGTGGCTAGAAAAACCTGGTAAGCCAAACAATAATACTTGTACGTACATTTTCTTTTTCTCTGGGCTAATTTTTAACATCAGAAGATCAAATCAAGATATTGTCTGGCTCAGAAAAATCTGCTATTAAGCCAAACAATTAACCTGATGACAGAATAAGTGATGTGTTCAAGGACCCCACAATCTTGCATTCCCCAATTTCAATTTCAATGTTTTTCTCATTGCATCCGCTATCTTTTCTTTTCCTAGCTTCTTTATTATTACAGCAAAGGCTTAATTGCTTTTTACGAACTATGCAATTCCCATTTTGTTGGACCGTCAACATTATATGACAAAGGAACATTGGACAATGGACGGCACGGTAACATGGTTCATTTCTGCGACATAGAAGAATTTTTGAATGAAGCAGTACATCCGCGTTTGCTTGTTTACGCGGTAGATATCTTTGAATACCAATGATAAACGTGGTTGTCGTGTCACACTCTCATTTCTAAATTTCCTCTAAGGTCTATGTATATATGTTTATGTGCCTAATTATTTCACATTCAAATGACTCAAAAAGTAGCAAGCAAGCACATTACAGGTTAATAATGTGGAACATGAACAAAAAACTTGTGAATCTTCCTATTTTCCTTGATTTCATAAGCATCCAAATTATAATTACTAGCATGGAAAGTTTGTACTTCTAGACTTAATTTTGAATGGTTTCACTTGAGATAGAACAAATTGATTTTATACACCTACTATTGTAAAGTTTACCCCTTTATTTTATTTCTTTGTTACTATTATTCTCTACTTTACATGGGCAACTTTAGTTTATTGCATCACACAACAACTACCTCTAATACTATCCACATATCAAGGACTTGATCTCCCTGTCTGTCAATTCTTTAATATGTAGGTCATCCCTTATGTGCATTACAACTAAGGGATGACCCAATTAAGTCATTGTTATTTATTTCATTTTTATTTTTTGACTCTAAGTCATTCTTTAAAGCTACAACAATTAAGTGTGAAACTTTCAACGCTAATTAACTTAATTTTTTTCCTCCAAAAAAAAAAAAAACTCAGATTTATACTCCCATATTTGACAATAACCTAAAGTTCGAATAAAAGCATATTTTTTTTAAACGAAGTCCTTCATACAACTCATAGGCTAAAGAGAAGTGTCCAACTTTACAAGATTGGGTTTGGTAAAAAGTGTTCAAAAGTTCTAAGAGTAAGATTACATACGAAGGGATAATATAATTAATATATCTACATATATACTTCCTTCAAAATTATTAGGAAATTTTTTTTACTTCTCTATCTACACTCTACGCTACATTACATGATTTTCTTTACTTGAAGCCCAAGCTTTAGCACCTTCATAGCTTCTTCCGTTGATTTTTTTCTTCTTTTTCATTTTTTAGCTAGGCTGAGGGAAAAGTTTAGTATGGAGTGGTTGTACCAACGTTTGCATGAAATGTTATTCTTATTCACCAAATAATTTTTATTTTAAAAAAATCCTAGCCAAAGCCCAATGAGTCTAACGGACACTTTAATATTAAATACATATATAATGCAAATCTACAAATTTTTGACCATCCAGAATCGGGCAACTAATCTTAGAAAACATCTAAACTGAGATCAATGGGCTTGACCACAGATTGAAGGTGTTATCAACGACATTAATACAGTTATGCTGTAGGGTCACCGTTAGTTTAACTTGCAAAGTTTTGTAGGTGAATAAGGGACCTAAGTTCTAATTTCTTATACACCAAAAATTAATTGATGTCTTGACTTAATAATAATAAAGAATTTATCATATAGCAGATGCTATAGGTTTCAATCATATCATATCTATTAAATAAATTCGAGGAGATATAATAAAGATATTGTAGATGCAAAAGCTTAAAAGAGAGTAACACAAGAACACATGAGAGATATGAGGTTCAATCTAACGACCTATGTCTATAGAGAATGATGATGTGAAAATCGTCAGTTGTCATCCAGATGGAGTTGAATCTTCGTCACTGTACCTGCAAATGTAGTGCAAGGCTTTCCTTATGTGGTCACCGGTGTAGTGCCTGCCACAACGCCTCCGATGCCAAAGTTAGTGTACAGAAGCTTTTTAGGAAATAAGAAAGCTTGGAATATCAAATTACCTATGCTTGTGTATTTTGCGTGTGTGTATATGTACATGGTTTGGTTCTGTTGAGTGTGTATATATAGCTTCATAGTTTCTAGCCATTGGGGCCTTAATTGTGGCTTTAATGCTCCTTTCGTAATGCCTCAGGGCTTATTAATGCAGGTTTTGATGGGCTACCAACGGTTTAACAGCTAATCGGTAACTGTCAGAGGCATTGAAGCTTCTCATTAATGGTTTGCTTTTCCTTGTCCATGTCGTGGCTAGGTAGATGGAGGTATTTGATAGGGTTGTCTGGGCAAGAAAGTTCGTTGGTCCCGTCAGCTGCCCCCCAGGTTCTGTTTTCATCATTACGTGTCATGACGACCATGAGAAGGTGAAAGGTTTTCTACCCAGACATGACTCTTAGGGTTTCGTTCCGTATTTGATGCAAAGTGGCGACGCATTAATGCGTAGTGGTAGCGCTGTACACATCGTGTCCACGTGGCACGTTATGGTTGGTGGAGTTAATGCTCCACTTGTGTGGCTCTTTGGGTTTCTCGTTGGTTTTCAATTTTTTGTGTTTAGTTTTTAAACTTCCTTTCTCTTCTCTTTCTTCTTCACTTTTTCTTTTCCCCCGCCATTGTTGTTCTATGCTTTTTCTTCCCCAAGTTGTTCTCTCTTGCAATTTCTTGCGTTCCTCCTTCTTGTGGGTGCCTTTTTCAAAGGTACGGTTCCTTCTCACCTTTTTATTCTTCATAATATAGGCAATTTGTAAAAATTTCTGATTTTCATTCCCATTTTGAGTTTTTAGGATTTTGTCCCCCTTTTTCATTTCTGGGTTCCATGGTTGGTAGTTCCGAAACTAGGACACTTTGCCCCTCTATTTTGTTTCTCTATGCATATTTAGGGGCCTCTCTAAGTGTTTCTCGTACTTTCTGTCCCTCAGTTGAAGGTTTTATGTTTAAGGGTAGTAGTTTGGGTGTAGTGTTAGCCGATCTGGTCCCTTTGCTTCTTCAATCCATTAATTGGTTCGAAGATTTGGTGGGTGAGGGAAGAGGGATGTCGGAGGTGAGATCTAGTGAACTTGAGACGAGTTGTCGTCTAGTGATGACCCTGTGGAAGTGGAGGAAGATATTGCGGCTTCTGGCCCAAGGGAGGTCAAAGCTTTCTTTGCCCTTGGGGAAGAGTGTAGCTTAGACATTGAGACCCTCTCTAGGTTTAGCAATAAGTTCCAGTTTCTTGAAAGGGTTAGGGTTCATCGTCCTTGCAAAGAGGAATGAGCCTGTCACTTTTCGCTCGAAAAGGTGTGCTTCTACGAGGCTGCTTTCCTGTGTGAGCTTAGATTTCCTATCCACCCCTTCATCATGGAGCTTTTAAATCATTTCAATATTACACCTGGGCAACTTATGCCAAACTCATGGAGAATAGTGATCAAGGTAGACGAGTTTACCTACTTGTACCATTTGAAGGAATCCAAGGAATACGGGTACAATGAGCTCGTGCCTTGGGTCAGGGAGGCTACGATCGTCAGGGGCCTACCCTTGTCGTTTCGATATTGGAAGTCTCGGTTCTTCTTTGTCTTTGGGGATAAGCGGGAGACCCTTTCCAATGAAGTTTGTGGGGACATCCCTAGGTTGCTCCGCCGATGGAGAGCCCCGAGTCTAGGTGCGTTGTTCTCTGCCAGTCCTTCATCCTTCATTCTTTTGCACATATTTTGTCACCGCTAACTTTTCTGTTTGTTGTCTTGTGCGCAGTTAAGAAGCGGCCAAAGCTCAAGAGCAAGTACAGGCTATGCGTCGAGGCAACTATTGAGTATGCGAGGACGATTGACGATTTTGACAATCTGGTCAACCCATAAATCCTTGCTTTTCACTGCCTTGGTCCAAACCCTTCTGCTTACATCCTGCGCACTATAGAAATTGAGGAGAAGAAGAGTAAGTGTTTATTGCCTTGGTCCAGACCCTTCTGCTTAAGTCTTTTTTTTTTTTTTTTTTTAACAAGTGGTTTTCTTTCATAGACATGACAACGAAATTTAACCAGGGGATGTACGCAAAGATGAAGGCCAAGAAGAACGAGCCCTTTTCCAATCTTGGGAAGAGGACAGTGTGCATTATGGAGAAGGGGGTTTTAGTCACTCCCCCTGCCCCCGTCACTGAGCCAATGAGGACAGCTTCCCCGGCTACCTTGATGGAAGAAATTACCCCATTCTCAAAGAGGCAGCGTATGGCCGATAAAGGTAAAGAGAAGGCCACCTCCCATTCGTCCAGCGTTTGGGATGACTCTAACCTCACGTTGACGAGAGCATAAGACGCCTTCACGGCTGGGGAGCTTAAGGTCTTCTCTGGCATGCCTTCCAACAAGATTGTGGGTCGCCATATCCACAAACTCGTCCAGGTAATGTACTTGTGCAAAGATTCTCTCTTTTTTTTTTCTTTTTTTTTTTCATTTTTTTGTTATGAGAGTTAGAGCTTATTTTCAGGTACTAGGGGAGACCATCCATATCACCTCGGAGTACCTAAGCAACGAGGCAAAGGCCACATCAGCAGGGTCCCAGGTGGTGGCTTTGGAGGCGGAAAACTCAAAGCTGAGGAAGGATCTTATTGCTGCCATGGACAAGGCCAATACTAGCAAGGAGAAAGCTAAGATCTTGTTTGACGATTTGAGGGTAGAGAGGCAACTGACTCTGGAGAAGGAGAGCTGCTTCTGGTTGCAAAAGAGAAGATCAAGGTGGTTGCCGCCAAGTTCGTCGAGGCCTTTTAGCAGACGAAGGAGTACAACATTGTGCTCTTCAGCTGGTATTATAAAGGCTTTGAGCTCCTGAGACGGTACCTCGTCAAGTACCCCACCGGAGTGGACCTGGAGAACTTGGATCTCGAGGTGGATAAGGGAATGTCAGCTGACGAGGCCTCCCAGTCTACAGCTCTTGAGGGTGATGCTCCAGAGAATACTCCTTTGCCTCCTCCTGCTGGTGATGACGTAGCCATCGCTTGAACCTACTCGTACTCCTGCTTCACGTTTGCCCTTTTTTTTTTGGGTGCCTAGTATGTTTTTTGGGCTTTTTGTTTCTACTTTAGAACAATATTTTTATTCTAATTTAAGGATAATGTCTTTTGCCCTAGTGTTTTTGGGCTTCTAATTCTAATGTTGGAACAATGTTGGTTGCCCAATGTTTATGGGCTTTCAACTCTATTGACTATTTTATGCTTACTTGTTTACTTTCATGCATTGTTGTGTATGATACTTTTTGTCTGTATGTGATTTCTGTCTACCTTGTTGCTTGTCTACCCTCAGCTCGGGGGTTTGTTTAATTAAGAAATGACCTACATTCATCAGTAGTTTATATCTACCTGGGCAGATTTTTCCTTAACCAATTTTTTGCGACTTACACCCATTGAAGGGGTCTTGTCATTTAGCTTCGTTAGTAACTTACATCCGTCTAAGCGGGATCTTGTTACTTAGCCAATTTTTTGTGACTTACACCCATTGAAAGGATCTTGTCATTTGGATTCGTCAGTAATTTACATCTGTCTAGGCAGAATCTTGTTACTTAGCCAATTTTTTGTGACTTACACCCATTGAAGGGATCTTGTCATTTGGCTTCGTCAGTAACTTACATCTGTTTAGGCGGAATCTTGTTACTTAGCCAATTTTTTTGTTTTTTGTTTTTTTGTTTTTTTTTTTGTTTTGGCTACTAGCTTTACAGCCATCACGTTGGCTGAATAATTCTTTTATTACTTTATTTCAAACATGAATACAATCGTCCATTACATTTACTGATGGTATTGTTTCAAATGCTCGATATTCCATGGTTGCGACAATCTTGGGAATTTAACGTTTCCGAGTGATAGCTGCCTTGCCTGGAATAATGTGTTACTTTGTAGGGTCCTTCCCAAGTTGGGCCAAGCTTCCCCTGAGTGGGTCCTTGGTAGCAAGTGTAACTTTACACAGGACGAGATCTCCTATGTTAAGTTGTCTGAGCTTCACTCTCTTGTTGTAGTACTCGGCCATCTTTTGCTTGTACTTCACCATCTTATGGGATGCTCCGTCTCTGGATTTGTCCAGGAAATCCAAGTTGATTCTTAATTGATTGTCATTGCTGCCTTCATGGAAGATTTCTCGTCTCATGCTGGTGATTCCCACTTCGACTAGGATTACTGCTTCGATGCCATAGGTGAGACTGAAGGAGGTCTCCCCTGTCGGGGTTCTCGCTGCAGTCCTATACGCCTATAGAACGTTGGGCAACTTTTCTGGCCATATGCCCTTTGCCTCGTTTAACCGAGCCTTGATGATCTTGAGCAAAGTCCGGTTCGTCACTTCTAATTGGCCATTAGCTTGGGGGTGACCAAGTGATGAGAATTGGTTCTTGATTCCTAACCCCGAGCAGAAGTCCCTGAAACTTCGACTGTCAAACTGCTACCCGTGTCTGATATGAACGCTCGTGGTATCCCGAATCAACAAACTATATTCTTCCACACGAAGTTCTGGATCTTCGCCTCCGTTATGGTTGATAGTACTTCTGTTTCAACCCATTTTGTGAAATAATCAATAGCAACTAGTAAAAATTTTACCTGTCTTTTACCTTGGTGTAACGGGCCGACGATGTTAAGTCCCCACTGGGCAAACGGCCACAAGGAGGCTATTGTCGTCAGTTTCTTTGATGGGATGCGTTGGACGTTCCCAAACTTTTGGCATTTGTCGCATCTCTTGACGAACTCCTTTGCATCCTTCTGCAAGGTAGGCCAAAAGTAACTTGTTCGGATGACTTTGCTAACCAGGGATCTCGGGCCTGTATGGTCTCTACAAATTCCTTCGTGACCTCCTCCAGAATATATTTGGCTTCCTCCTTGTTGTCGCACTTCAGGTAAGGCATGGAGAAGCCTTTTTTGTTCAAGGTGCCATTCAGGATCGTGAACCTTGCTGACCTTTTTCTGACCTTCTTGGCCTCTTCAACGTCCTATAGAAGCCGTCTGTCTTGAAGGAAGGACTGGATTGGGATCATCCAGCTGCTTTTGCTCTGGATTGCGAAGGTGAATACCTCTTCGATGCTAGTACATTTTTGGACTTCAATCTTCAGGTTTGTATTCGTTGGTCCTGCTCCTAACGACGCCTGCTTTGCTAGCTCATCTGCCCCCATATTCTGGCTTCTGGGAATTTGTGTGAACTCCACTTGTTCAAAATCTTGTGTCAAAAGTTGCGTCAACTTTAGGTATTTTTCCATCCTTTCCTTCTTTGCTTTGAATTCCCCCTTTATATGACCTACGATGAGCTTTGAATCGCTCTGGAGGAGCAAGTTTTTGACTTTTAACGCTTTCCCGACCCTTAATCCCATTCGTACTCCTTCGTATTCAGCTTCATTGTTGGTGGCCGGAAATGTTAGCTGAACTCCATATTTGAGTGTCTTTCCCTCTAGGGTGATGATGACGACCCTTACTCCGCCCCTCTTTCGGGATGACAAACCATTAGTTTGAATCTTCCATCTTTCTGCTTCGTCTGTTACTCCCTCCTCGTCTAGGATTGTAAATTCAGTGATGAAGTCTACCAATGCCTACGCTTTAATAGTTGTCTTGGAGTGGTACTCAATGTCGAATTGGCTGAGCTCAATAGCCCACTGGATCATCCGTCTTGTAGCCTCGGGTTTGTTCATCGACTTCTTTATGGGTTGGTTCGTCATCACCAAGATAGGGTTCACCTGGAAGTAGCAGCGCAACTTGCATGAAGCCATAATCAAAGTGAATGCAATCTTATCGATGCGTGGGTATTTGGCTTATGCCCCTTGGAAGGCCTGACTGACATAGTAAACTGGGAGCTATCTTCTATTCTCTTCTTGAATCAAAGCTACACTCACAGCTATAGCTAACACCATTAAGTATAAATACAGGTTTTCTCCCTCCTTGGATGGGCTCAGGAAGGGTGAATTACTCATGAAGTGCTTGAGTTCTTGGCAATCCTTCTCACACTCGTCCTAGAGCCATAACTTTTGGTCCGACCATTGGATTTTCAAGTTCCATACCTTTTTAGAAACAGGAAGTCAAGATCTTTCCAAGAGTGCCAAGATCAACCCCATTTGAGGAGCTTCACAAGTGGCAGCCCTAAAAGGTGCGCCACCTCGTCAAGTGTGCCATGGCTATAAAAGGCCCCAAGCACCTCCAAACCAAAAAAAGAGACTTTCCTGGGTCCTACTCTCTGCCTGGACATTTTCTACACATTTCCCCTCTCTTCCAAACAAATTTTTACACACAAAAACACTCACAAAACAAATCAAAGCCTCTTGATTCTTCTCTTCACCAAAAATAGAAGGTATTGTCCTTATACCCAATCTTCTTTTCCTTGGTTCTATACCTTGGATTTGGGTTTTAGGGGTGTGGATGTAGCTTTTTGGCTACTATCCACACCCCTAACTTTCTAAATCTTTTTATAGTATTTATCTTGCTCTTTTTACCTTAATAACATAATTTATTGCTTTAGCTAGCATGATTCTTGCTTTATCTTACTTTTAGCATGCTTTTTAGCTTATTTCCATATGCTTCCATGTTTGTTCACGTGTTAGTTGCCTCTTCTATATGTCTTATGCATTATGCCATGCTTTAGGTGCTTAGATCTTTTCTTTCCCATGTACTGATATTTGGGTCTACATGCTCACATGCTTGATATTATATCTCTGGCTATGCCTTGCTTAGATCTACATGTTTGTATGCATGTTTTATGCTCCTATGCCTATGTCCATGTCGGTCACATGCTTGTATGCTTGGGTTTGCGTTCTCCCATGCCTTTATGTTTATATCTACATGCTTAGATGTATATCCACATGCTTACATGCGCATTTCCATGCTTATATGTGTAGATCGGTGTGTTTACATGCTTAGAACGATGTTCTCTACATGCTTTATGCCATCATCTATGTGCTTGCGTGCTTCACGCCATGTTTATGTGCTTAGGCGTAGACCTTATTTGTCATGCCATGTGCTATTGTAGCGTTTTTGTTCCTTTTATCGCATTTTCTTGTATTTTGGCCTAATGATTCGGACCTAATCTAGACCCTATGGTCTTTGTCATCGTTCATGTACCATGGCCCATATCAAAAGGGTTTGGATCATTTCTATTTACATGTCTATGCTTGCTTACTTCTATGCTTTACACTTGTGTTAGCCTCTCTAGTTATAGGCTTTGCCATGTTTGGCGCCTTCTGTGGGCTTGACCTTGTGTGGTTACATCCAACGCCCATGAGGCCTTGTTTGGATGTAACCATTTGGGAGGCGTCTCCAGATGCCGAGTTGCTCTGTGCTTACCCTTTCTTTTTCCACTCCGCGCAATGCTATGCTTACCATGCTTGTTTGTGCCACTCGTTGGCTTTCTATGCATCTTTACATGCTTGCTTACATGTTCATGCATGAGTTTTGCTTGCTAATGTGTCGTCCATACTTTAGCACAATGAAGTCCTGGACATCCGATCCAAACCTACATTTGTCCCCTCGTAGACACCATCTCTTGTTTGCCTTCTTTCTTATTTGCTTGTTTGCTTGATTCCTTGTTTGTTTGCCTTCAAGTTTGCTTGCTTATCTTGTTGCTTGTCATGTCTCCTGCCACATGTTATTGCTTCGCTTGTATGCTTGTTTGCTTTATACCCGTTGCACATTATCTAGGCATCTCTCTTTCCATTGCTTGTCTGTTGGTTTCTTGTCTTTGCCTTTGCATGTACACACATGGAGCGAGGACACATAGAGCTAGGGCATGGTCTCCTAGGCACAAGCAAAAAGGGCGCAGATGCAAGCATGTAGATATTAGCCAAGCGGCTATGTTCAGTAGATTTAGGGGTCTAGCGTCTCCCATTTGGTTATGAACTCTTTTAAACCTCTTCCTTCTTCCCTCCTTTCTCTCTTAGATGGGTTGTATTAGGTATATCATGCCATGTACCATTCGTCCTCATCTCTAGAGTATGGTGACCCCTATTTACTTTCCTGCACCTATATTTTGGGCCATGCTCTAGGGATGTAGGCATTTACTTTCCTACTCTGTGTGCTAGCATTTTGCATGATGTATGTGTATATATACCTACTCACCCCTCTTGGTGTGATTGTCACAGTCCATGTCATGTAAAGCAAAGCGATTCCTAATTTCTACCACGAAAGTAAGGTGACATGTCACCGGATTTTCGCTGTGGAAATTTGGTATTTGCCTATATGCCTTAGGAAAGCATAGATTGGGACCACACCCATTCAAAAGCCAAACCTCAAAGCCCCATGCATGCAAAGCCTCGAAAGCCAATGTTAAAATCATGTTTTTCACTGCCAATATCTGAAAATTAAGGTTTTATTAAAACAAAAGGCTGTCCTTGGACAGGCGTTGTGAAGTGCCTAACACCTTCCCCACACGTAACCAAACTTCCGGACTCAAGAATCAAGATTTTTTGCCATCCACATTATATTAGGAAAAATGACATTTTTCTTAGCCTAGGATCGGTAATAAAATCAACTAGAAACAAGTGACCAATCACACCTTAGAAAAACCCAATGATTGGTGACGACTTCACTTACCTTTGGTAATCACCTAAAATTTGGCCAAGATTCCCGCCATACCTCCAAAGGTAGACCAACCTTCCTTCACTGAGAGAGAGAGAGCACTCGAAGCTCTATGCGAGACTTCCAGAGTCAAACCACACAATTATCGAGAGGGGCCTCTAATGGGCCCTATGCATGAGGGAGTAGTGCCATGGCAAGTGGTCAAACGATGGCCTGGCGGTTTTCCAACTGTTTGTGGCCCAACATCGACACTAACTAGATTAACATCCACACAATTGGGACCATTAGTGGTATCAGATCAATGTGTTCTACTAGGATTGGATTGATATTTACTCATTAATCCCACCGCATGACAAATATATGGTCTTGTACTTGTTAAAGGGTGATGAGGCTGCCCTTAACCTAGGCATAGGGGACACTTAATTTCTTCCTCATCCTTAGGAAACAACTTCTTGCTCAAGATAATTCCTTTGTTCATAAGCTTGCTCAAAGACTTTGTTTTGGCCCATATTAAACTTTTTAAGCACATTCTCCAAACAATCCAATTGACATAGATATAATTTTCATCATATCATGATAGTTTCTAGTTAACAAAATGTCATTCATATGTAATGACAATATTGTTATCTTACCATTACACCTCTATAACGCAGTGATATAGTGGGTGCACTGTAAACACAAAATCTCAAGTTTGGAAATCAAACAACTGGAAATGTTTATGGATTTGTATCAAAGAATGTATAGGTGCAATCCTCTGTAATTATATTCTAATACAATAGTTTAATCCTCTGATTCAATCTCCTTGAAAAAGTTTTGATTCAAGAATTATCTTGATTCGAACATAAATTGTCTTCACTTTGATTGGAAAGTGGATTGAGCAATCTTTGGAATGGAATTGCAATGAATCTTTGGCTATGAGCTTGTTAGAAATTCTTCATTCCTTGTATTCTCTGAATGTTCTTGATTTATGAAAATTTGTGTTAGAAGTTCTTTGGGACTTTGGAAGCTTGAATCCGATTAAGCTTCTATGAACTAGAGTTCTTCAAGTTTCTAGAGGCTTTGTAGCTTGATTCCAATAGAACTTTCAGATTTCGGATGAATGTTCTTCTAATGTTCTTCATATTCAAAGATTTTGATGTAGAAGTTCTTTGGGGCTTTGGAGGCTTGGAGGTTTTTGAGTTTGATTCTAGTGAACTTTGAGATCTAGAAATGATGATTTGAATGATTTCTCTTCGATTGTTCTTCATATTCAAAGGTTAAAGTATTATAAGTTATTTGGATGTTTTGGATCTTGATTCCAACAAAGCTTCAAGACTTCTAATGTGCTTGAATGTGCTCCAAGGGACACATGGCATCATTTGATTAACCGATGTGTCTTAATTTAAAATAACACATGGCAATATTTAATTAACCTGCTTATGTCATTAAAAGTAAAATATCAACACGTGTCGATGTGTGATTGGCTCTTGAGACCCATTAAGTAGCATGTAACATTTTATAATTGGCCACTCTAAATTTACTACGTGGATTTGGTGGCAATTTGTGATTGGTCAGAAATTTTTACTCTCTACACTCACTTCAAAACCAATCTCTAAGATTTCTTGGAAGGGTTCAAATTCAATTGCCTGGAGGATTGCTTGAGTCCATATAGGTATCTTTTCAACTTGTAGACTTCTCTCCAATATCCTATAACTTAAAAATCTTCTAGTTTTGAAATACAAATGTCTTTCTCCAATTCACAATTGAGGAAAATAGTCTTGACATCTAAATTGGTGCAATTCCAAGTCTATCATTGCCATAATGGATAAGATTATTTTAACCGAATCAAACTCAGCTACTGGCAAATATGTACCAACAAAGTCTACACCTGGTTGTTGAGTAAACCCTTCAACAACCAACCTTACTTTATACTTGTCCATGCTACCATTAACCTTGTTCTTTTTCCTAAGTACCCACTTGTACCCAATGGTTTTCCACTTGTCATGAAATTTCATCAATTAATAAACATCATTTTTCTTGATAGATTTTAGTTCTTCCCTCATTGCACTAGCCATCATTTAGAATCATTACTCACCATGGATTCTATACTATGCAAGTGAAAATCCTTGAGTATTATTGACAGCCATCATTTAGAATCATTACTCACCATGGATTCTATACTATGCAAGTGAAAATCCTTGAGTATTATTGACAGTTGCTTAATTCTTTTACTTCCATTTTTCTAGGGATTGGAGGCAAGGGCGACTCCACCTTGAAGGTAGAGTGTTCAAATGAACACCTTGACTTGGGGAAAAAACTATATATAACATTTTTATAATTATTTTATTTTGACCACCCTAAAAAAAACTTAATATTTTGTTTTGACCACCCTGTAATTATATTGTCACTTAGCCACCAGTAAATCTTCTTCTCTACCTATTCCTGCCTGTCCTATTTTATATTCCTTATCCCATTCTCACATTACCAATCCTCATAAAGCATTTACCATAGCATTACTTACGACAATTGAACCTACTTATTACAATGAAGTTGCTAAGTTCCAAGAGTGGCAAGTTGCTATGCAAAATGAGTTGACTGCACTTGTAGCCAATGACACTTAGACAGTTACCGCTTTACTTCTTGGCAAGAAAGCCATAGGGTTTTAATGGGAGTATAAGGTTAAGCTTAAGGCTGATGGTAGTCTTAAGAGTTGGTTCACTTATGGCAAAGGGTTTCACTCAACAAAATGGGCTAGACTACTTTGAGACCTTTTCCCTAGTAGCTAAATTTGTTACTGTCAAAACTCTTTTAGCTCTAGTTGTAGTTCAACAATGACACATTATTCAATTGGATATGAACAATGCATTCCGTCATGAGGATCTTTATGAAGAGGTAAACCTAAAACTTCCACTTGGTTATCATCCTCTTGTTACCAACAAGGGGGAGGTTCAAATTTGCAAGTTGAATAGATCGTTGTGTGGTTTGAAGCAGGCTAGCAAGCAATGATTTGCCAAGTTGACAAATGTCATTATTGCTCAAGGCTTTAAATAGTCTAAGGAAGAATATTCACTTTTCACAAGTGATGATGCACAAAATCGTCAGTGAGTAGATCTTCCACATGTGCAACGTCTGAAGATACTTGAAGAACAAAAAGATGAAGAACCTACAGAGAACACCAGTGGGTGCCATCCAAAGACTCTCCGAAGGCTAAATCAATGACTGGAGAATCTCTAGTAACTTTAAAAGTATGAGAGCTAGGAAATTAATGTACCTTGGAGAAGAGGAGTGTAGACACCACATTTTGTACCACTTACAACTTGAGCCCTCGTTCCCCAATGATGTTAGAACTCTAAGGCCTAGGGTTTGTTTAGGACCCGATCATATGAAAATTGACTTGAGAAAAGTGTTTATGGAAAATATAACTTATTTTTGGAAGCATAAATCTATTTTTGGAAAAGAAAGGCCATGGAAACCCTAGTGTGTGAGCACGCATACACGCGTATGCGTATGCACACTCAAGCTATGCATACGCATGCTCAATGCATGCGCACGCATACATGTGCATGCATACACGTGCTAGGGTTCCAGAAAATATGTAAGGAAATTTTTCTACATTTAAACTTGGTTTGGAATGAATCCCACATCTAGGAGCCGCCTCAAACCCCTATTTTTCGACTATATAAAGCCATAAAAGGTACTTTTTTGAGGGGGAAAAAATTCAGTGGTAAAACACAAAAGATTCACTAGGAAATAGAAAATCAAAAAGGGAGTTTTTCACAAAACATCCTTAAGTCAAATTTTGTTTCATTAGGACCATTTTGGTCTTGATCTTTGGGTTCCATGTTTACTAACTCATTTTGAATTGGTTGTGACTAGATTGATTGAGGGGAACAATCAAAATCAAGCTCTAAAGAGTTTTAGTGTTGAGATAAAGTTTCTAACTTTGTCTCTTCACTTTTTATTGCTTCCCTTTGTTTCTTTGTGTTTATATATATGCTTAAGTGCTTATAGCTTGTTTGTTTAGTCTAGGTTTACTTTGTGTTTGTGTTTATTGTATTTTAGGTTGTGAGATTTCCTATTTTCTGAGTTTTTGTTCTTCATTTTCTTTGTTAGGGTTCTCTGGTGTGTATGCGTACTTATACAATTAGGATGCACATGTATACCCTATGTATGTGCAAGCATACTCTTGCTAGAAACCCTAATTCATTCCTATTGTTTTTCCCTTTGTTTTATTTGCTTGTTGTAGCCATTGTTCAAACCTAGTTTACTTATACTCAAGCCTCTATCTCTCTATTTTGTGTTTTTTTGTTTTATTTTATCTCTTTGATGTTTATTAGGGCCTTATATGGTTTGTATGCCACGAATATGGATATGAATATGATCATGTATTAATGCATAGGTGTTGTGATGCAGTGAGGTAAGCGAATCATGCATAATCACATGAACATGCATTCTTTTGCTTGATGAGTATGATATGGGTGATGAACACGATATGTTTGATTGAATCCCATGCTTTCAATGTTTAGATACTATAAGATGTTTGTTTGGATCTGTCTTGTGATGTTTCTGCCTTTGATGATATATGCTTAAATGCCATGATAAATGAATGCTAGGCTTGGGGATAATTATGCCATTTTGTTTACTTTAGATGCATGATAGAGTGTGTATGAGTTGGAATAACATGTTAAATATGCCTTTAATGAGATTGAGACTTGGAACACAATGAGTGAAAGCCAACCCACGGATCGAGTGGGGTTGGGTGCCTAACACCTTCCCATCCCCATACCTAAACCCTGGGTAAGTGCTCTAGTAAACATCAGTCCTTCCACGAAGGGCACTATATTCATAGTTCTTAGACCTAAACTAGCTAGCGATTCCATTTACTCCCTCTGCATAGTCCACCATAGGCCAAGGCATACTCTCCCACATAGGATCATCATGGGCGCTTACGCCCACAATGGCGACTCCGCTGGGGATAGAGAGTTTGATTCCAATGTGTTCCATTTCTTAATCTTGATAAAAACTTGTTTAATATTGTTTGCACACACTTTCACTTGGTTCTTTTGTCCCTTTTCCATGGTTGGTGATGAGTGGGAAAGTGGAGGCTCCATTCGGGCCAAGACTTTCCGAAGTTCATCCTACCAACTCACAATCCGTGCCATTGCCTATTGTGGACACAATGGATGGGAGTCACTCCTTTTGGTTTCCCTCGCATCTTTCTTATACCATCAAGTCAAAGTGGGTGAATCTTTTCTCTCAATCCCTAATTTTTGCCTAGGTCTTCAACCTAGCGGGATTCCTCTAACTTTTGCATGGATTGCCTTTCGGTTTTCACCCCATCGAGGCTCCTTGTATCGTCTCTGAACTTATTTTTTATTTTTTTATTTTTACTCTCTCTTTCTTTTTCTTTCACTCACACCTTCTCTCCTTCTCTCTTACCTCTCCTAAATTTGCTCCAATTGTTTCACCCATCTTTAGGATATAAGAAATGACTTAAGGCTGTCATGAAGTAGGTTCATATAGCTAAGGAAGCTTACAAAAGTCCAAAAGAAAGAAAGACTGATCGAACACCTTGATATGCCCTGAATTTTACTTTTCTGCACTTTAGGATTCTCATGTCTTTTCTTATGAATTAATAAAGGACTGGAATGTCCTAAATCCCCTATAGAAACAGTTTATCATCTTTTAATTTAAGCAATGAAAGAACCACCCATTTATTATCTTTGCTTATTGTCATCTTTTTTCTTTTCTTTTTCTTTTCTTTTTTCCATGCCATGTAATTTTTTCCCATGATGTCCTTTAAGGAATTTTCTCCATGCTCATAGTCTTTACCCTTATCTTTTGCCTAGATCTCCCTTTCAGGTTTTCAACGTAGAGGGGTCCCTTTGCCTTAATTTTTGTCTAGGCCTTCCTTTCGGATTTTCAACCTAGCATGCTTTTTTTTCTTTTTTCAAATGTGGTATCTTCGGAGTCTATCCACGTTGATTGGGCGAAGCATCTCCTCCCCATCCAAACTTGTAATTCTCATAGCACCTCCTAACATGATCTTCTTGATAATAAAAGGACCAAACCATCTTAGCTTTATATTTCCTCTTGGATCAAAAGTTTCATCTCTAAGCACTTTTAGGACCAAGTCCCATTCTTTAAGGTTTCCAGGTCTCATCTTTTGTTAAATGCTCTAGCAATCCTCTCTTGGTATCCTTGTGCATGGTATTGTGCCTTAGCTCTCTTCTTATCTATCAAAACTAGTTGCTCATATCTTTGTTTCATCCAATCTCCCTCTAGGACCTTGGTTTCTGCTAGCACTCTCAAAGATTGTATCTCTACCTCAATGGAAAGTACTGCTTCAATACCATAGACCAAAGAGTAAGGGGTTGCCCTAGTTGATGCACGAATAGAAGTTATGTAACCTCATAAGGCAAATGGGAGCTTCTCGGCCCAATCCTTGTATATTATTAGCAAATGGCTGCTTCTACAACCCCATTGGTCTGCGATCAATACAGCAAAGACTTGTGGTGCTCAATGTTGTACAGTTCCATGATTGTTCTAACCTCTCCCTCAAAATGGGAACCATTATCGAAGATAATCTCTTGGGGTACCCCATACCAACAAATGATGTTATTCTCTATGAATCGAGCCACACGCTTAGCTTTTAACACAGGGTAAAAGGCCGCTTCCACCCACTTGGTGAAGTAGTCAATTGCCACTAGGATGTATTCATGTCCATTTGAGGCCTTAAGGGCTATTCTTCCAATCACATATATGCCCCAGACTGAGAAAGGCCATGGAAAGGTCATGTTGTATAGCTCACTAGGTGGCACGTGATTCAAATTCGCATGTGTTTGGCAGTAGTGGCAACTCTTCACAAAGTCTACACAATCGGTCTCCATCGTGTTCCAATAGTGCCCTATCCTCAAGATCTTCTTGGCTAACATTCTCCCATTCATGTGAGGACTACAAATCCCTTGATGGATTTCTTCCATGACTTTCTTGGCTTCTTCCTTCTTTAGACAACAAAGATGTATACCATCATAGGATCTCTTATAAAGCTGACCTCCGCATAAGATGTATTGCATTGCCATCATCCTAATCGAACAACGCTCTCTCTTGTCAACACCATCTAGATATACCTCAAACTCCAAGAATTTCATGATGTCATAATACCAAGGAACCCCTTCCTCTTCTACAACCAAGACTGAAACTTTGGCCCTCTCTTTGTGTACCATCCCATAACTTTGTTCAATCTCTAAGGGTCATGTCCATACTCCTTTGGGTATTTCAACCGTGGAAGCTAAAGTAGCCAAAGCATCTACAAACTGATTCTGAGCTCTAGAAATGATAGTATATTCAATCTTGTCAAAAGTTTTGGTCAAATCCTCTAAGTATTGTTTATAGGGCTTTTAGTGCTCCTCCTTCACTTTCCACAACCTTTGTGCTTAAGCTATGATCAAAGTTGAATCTCCAAAGACCTCAACCTCTTTCACCCTCAATTCTCAGAGAGCTTCCATTCCGACGATACAAGCCTCATATTCTACCATGTTATTGGTTGCCTCAAAGTTCAACTTAACTGCTAAAGGTATGTGAGATCCTTCGGAAGTGATCAAAAAAACTCCTATCCCATTTCCATATTGGTTCATAACTCCATCAAAATACATCTTTCATGCCCCTAGCTCAATGTCCAAAACATCCTCATCTGAAAAAATCTTCTCTACCATCCTTCTCTTCCATAGGGTTCTCGGCACAAAAATCTGATACGATGCTCCCTTTGATAGTCTTCCTTGCCACGTACTTCAAATCAAATTCTGCTAATGGGATCAACCATATTGACAATCTTCCACTCAAATCTGGCTTCTCGAACAAGTACTTCAATGGATCCATCTTGGCTACTACCCATATTTGGAAGGGTAGGATAATGTGTTTCAACTTCTGTACGGCCTATATGAGAGCAAAGCAGGATTTTTCTATAGGTTGGTATCTAGTCTCATAATCATGAAACCGTTTGCTTAAATAGTACACTGCTCTCTCATTCTTGTCATCGTCTTCTTGTGCAAGCATACTTTTAACCGCATCTTCTATGATAGAGAGATAGAAGAGTAATGGTTTTCCATGTATCGAAGGTACCAAGATAGGTGGATGGAGAAGATATTCCTTAATGAGCTCAAAAGCTTTCTAACATTCATCATTTCATTCATGAGGTTCATTCTTTCTTAGGAGCTTGAAGATGGGCTCACAAGTGGAAGTGAGTTTGGCAATGAATCGGTTGATGTATTGTAATCGGCCCAAAAATCCCCTTTTCTCTTCCTCGCTCTTAGGTGGAGGCATTTCTAATATGGCTTTAATCTGCTTTAATCTTTGATGGGTCAACTTCTATCCCTTTATCACTTACCAAGAAGCCCAACAACTTCCCTGCAGTTACCCCAAAAGTGCATTTTTACAAGGTCAATCTCAGTCTATACTCCTTGATTCTCTCGAATTACTTCCTCAAGTTAACGATGTAACCCTCTCTCTCCTTGGATTTCACAATCATATCATCAACATACACTTCTACCTCATTGTGCATCATATCATGTAACAAGACTATGGCCATTCTTTGATAAGTTGCACCCGCATTCTTAAGCCCAAATGGCATCACGATGTAACAATAAATTCCCTATTCTGTGGTGAAGGTAGTCTTGGTCATGTCCCCAAGAGCCATCTTGATTTGGTTATATCTCAAGAAACCATCAATGAAAGACATCAAGGCACTACCAGCGATGTTATCCACTAAAACATCTATGTGAGGAAGAGGGAAGTCATCCTTAGGGCAAGCCTTGTTCAAATCCCTAAAATCCATGCACATTTATACCTTCCCATCTTTCTTGGGTATGAGTACAACATTGGCTATCCACTCAGCTTGGTGCACAAGTTTGATGAACCCTACCTTCAATTGCTTGGTGACCTATTCTTTGATATTTAAAAGTCATTCGGTTTTCATACGTTTCAACTTTTGCTTGACGGGTACCATGTGAGCATGGGTATCATTATGGTGCTGGACTATCTTAGGATCAATACCAAGTATATCTTCATAAGACCATGCAAATACTTCTTGAAATTCTGTGAGCAACTCTTTGAGTTCTTTTCTTTCCTTTTCATTTATGGTTGAGCCAATTTTAATTAAGCGTGGATTCTTATTATTGTCCAAATTAAGAGTTTCAAAATTTGGTTCCATAGGTTCAATTTTCTTTTTCACTTGTTTATTAATTTCATTTTCAAATTCATTAGAATCATTTAAGTGCAGAATTTCAATATTATGGGACACATTAAAATAAGCCAAACCGGAATTCATCTTATTAAAAATCTAAAAAATACATTGGGACTTGCATTACAAACTTTCTTTCCCCCATTTTCACAAAACCTAACCCAAGTCCAATTATTAAGTTGCCTAACGATGGCGCGATGAAGGCAGAAGAATCACTCAGTTCCTCGTTGGTGATGGTGAACACGTCCCCCTCCATTTTCAGTATAGTCTCCATTGCTTCAGCATCCATGTAATTCATCCAGTCAACTTCCTCTTGAACTTCCTTAATCACTATAATAGGCTTCTCCTTAAAGGTAAACTTCTCATTGAAGAAGATCTCCCAACCAGGCTATACTTTTCCATCCTTACCTACCCAAAGTTCAAGAAAGCCACAAAAAAGGGATGTCTCCCCCTTCTTTCACAAAGTTTCCATTAAGGGTGCCAAGGTTCTTCTTGATTCTGTCGCAGCCTTCAAAGAATCCTAAACCTTCTTTCTTCAATTGAGTCTTGAAATTGGGGAATTCAGCTACCCCTTTTCCTTCCTTCCCAAGACCCATATGAAGCATATGCCCCATGTTCTTCATCATTGCAATTACGTCATGGCTACAATATGGGACCAAATCCGAAGTATACTTTTCATCCTTCAATCCATAATCAGCCATGTTCACAAATTTAAAGTCATTCATTTGGAGCTCACTTCCTTCTTCCTTAAGTCCACAAACCGGTCCTAGGATCTCACCATCACCAAGCACTACAATAATCCCTCCCTTCCATGGGATCTTCATCTTTTGGTGTAGAGAATAGGGAATAGCCCCAATAGGATGAAGTCATGCCCTTCCTAAGAGAAGATAGTAGTTAGGAGTGATGTCCATGACATGAAATTCCACAATTGTCTCCATTGGACCAATCTTGCAAGGAACTTTGAAGGTTCCCATAACCTTCCTTAAAGTATTTTCATTTGCCCTAATGGTCAAAGGAGAGGGTATGATAGTCTCCACATCTAGTCCAATGGTAAGAGCGGTCCTAAAATGGCATACATTCAATGCGGACCCATTATCAATCAAAACCATAGGAACCTTGGCACCCATGCATTCAATGGTAATTTACAAAGGCCTAGTGTGAATGGCCCCATCGGAAGGAAGCTCCTTGTCGAAAAAAGTAAGAAGAGGATGAGATGGGCCCCATGAGAGATAGTACTTCTTGTGGTGTAGTTTCTATTGGCACCTCCTTCTCATTCAAAGTATTCAAGAGAGTACTACGATGTTTATGAGAAGCCATAAGCAAGCCCCATACCGATACATGAGCTTGAGTTTTCTTCAATTGAGTCAAAACTCAATCTTCTTCCTCTTTCTCTTCTTTCCCTTTAAGTTCCATGGGCTTAGACCCTTTTCCTATGTCCCTACCAAGATGATCCTTCTCCAAAAAAGATGGTTTGTAGTGTTTCTCACTCCTAGTAATATTGGCCACATTGTCCTTTAGCTCGGTCATTCCTTTGGGAAGTATCCTCCACACAACCACCACATTCTTTAGAATCTCATCTTCCTCATCCCATATTCCTTAGATGTCCACGACATTAACCTCCACGGTTTCTATCAACTTTGAACAATCCCATTCAATCTTATCTATTTGCACCCAATTCTGATATGGAGGAGGAGCTCTAAGATAATCAGGCAAAGGGTTCTTCCTAATGCTAAGCTTGGTGATCATATTGGGATTTGGGAGGGTTCCATTGTCTATGAGATCTTGTATTTTATGTTTGAAGCAAAAGCAATTGTCGGTTTTATGGCCGGATTTCTAGTGGTAGTGACAATACTCATGGAGGTTCCAAGTATAAGGCATAGGATTAGGCATAGGTGTGGGATCTAGAGGCTTAATGAATCCTTTGGAAGTCAAATTTTCATATGCTTGGGCAAGGGTCATTCCTAGGTTGGAAAATTCTCAACGGGCTTCCTTTGTGAAGCTTGGGTAGGCTAAGGTTTGTTGAGGTATGATGGCATTTACATTCACAGGATTGGGTGCTTTAGAGGTAGTTTCTCCTCCTCCATATGTCTTCTTGATTGGAAGTTTGCTCTCACCCTTCTCCAATTTTCCATTGTTGATGGCATCCTCTATCTTAGTCCCACAATCACATAACTCTCCAAAGGAACTAATAGGCAATGACAAGAGCCTACTATTATATGCCCAAAGCCAATTCATGATAATCATGTCGATTTGATCTTTCTCATTTGGCCTATTAACCATCTTAGATGCCTTTCCCTTCCACCTTGTCATATACTTGGAGAATGTTTCTCCTACTCCTTGCTTAGTGGTCTCCAAATCTCTTAAAGTCACATCAATCATAGTATTGAAGATGAATTAATCCACAAGCAACTTTTCTAGCTCATTCCATACATTAGTCTTGCTAGGATCCAAACTATAGTACCATCTAGATGCACCTCCAGAGTGAGAGAGGAAATGCGTGCAAAGTTTGCTTCTCATCCAACCCCTTCATTTCAGCACTGCTTAGGTACCTCCTAACATGTTGCTTTGGATCTCCAATTCCATCAAACTTTTCCGCATCGAAAATCTTGAACTTTGGAGGTAGTGCAATGGGAGTTTTGGCTTGTGCCCCCCATGTTGTAGAGACAATCATCCATCCCTTGGGTCTTGCAAAAGGCTAGTTGCATTTTTTCCATCTTCTCTCTCATAGCTATGGTTTCTGTCATAAGGTTTTCAAATTACTTGTTCCTTTCATAATTAGCTTTGTCCCTTTCATCCCAATCTTCCCCTTCTTCCTCATTGAGAATCTCTACACGTCGGGGCTTCTTTAACTTGGCTTCTTCTAGCTTGGTGAGGTGACTTCCCATCTTTTTGAGAACATCACTTTGTTCTTCCATTGCCTAGAAAATCTTTTGTGCAACCTCATCGCTAATTGGAGTGGCCATTGTTTCTTGAGATGATTCCCATACTTGGAACACTTCTTCTTAATTTGTGTCCTTAATCTTGACCAAATGTCTTTCATGCTTTTCTCGAATTCAAATTGGAGTGGGGACATGTTTTCTTGACCTTGGTGGTGCAACGATGCCTAAAAAGAAGTCCCATTTTTCATTAAGTCCATGTCCCAATTAAAATGTTCCTTTTAAACTTTAAATGTTCTTAGAAAGTCTTTAAGTCCATTTTAATGAAGGCCCAATTACAAAGTCACTCCATTTCCTCTCATGGACCTTGCCCCTTGTTTCAATAGGTTTTAGTCCATTTACAACAATGCTCTCATCTTACTCTCATGGGCTTTCATTAGAATGTGCTTAGAGATTTTCAACCATTTGTCTCAAACATGGGCATACAATATAGTCATCACCTTTGGGCCCTTCTCCTTTCATTTTATTATTATTGTTCTTCTTTTTTTTGAAGTAACCCTTTAGCTAGAATATATTGTAACCTTCCTCTCAAGGTCCATGAAGTTCTCATCATTTTGGGCCTAGGCATACAACAAATAGACCCAAGATTAGGGATATTCATATTGACTTTGTAGGATTTTGGATGCTAAGTCCATAGCATACTTGTTATCTTAGGCCCAAAGTCCTCTTTTTCAAAAGGGCTTTTTGATTTGGGCTTATGATAGCAATTAGGCTATGATCTTATGAACCTTTCAAGTTAAGATATACCTTTGTATTTAGGCATAAGCCTCTTACATGTGACAACTTCTTTTCTTTTATCCCATTTGTCTTAGGGTATGCCATAACTTTAGGGTCACCCTTTCATTTTTCTATCTTTTATTTGTCCTTTAGAATTAGGTGATCACAAGATATATGGTTGAACAAACAAAAGATAGAAAAAGGTATCCTCTTTTGATAGGATCTAGGATCTCTCTAAGTGTGGATAAGCTCCTTAAGGCTAAAGAGATAGATAAATAGGTTAGTCACAACTAGGTGGGCCATGATTCCAACCGAGGGCCTAAGTGGACCTTTGTGGATTGGTGGAAAACCTTTAACGTACTCAAAGCCCATCATAGGCAATGGCAACAATTGTGAGTTGGTGGGATGAATTTCGAAAGACTTAGGCCCGAATGGAGTCTTCCATCTTCCCACTCATCACCAACCGAGGTAAAAAGGACAAACAAACCAAGTGATGTGTGTGCAAATAAGTATTGAATAAGCCTTAATTAAGGTTAAGACATAGGACACATAGGAATTAAACTCATCATCCCCAGTGGAGTCGCCACTATGGACACAACGGAACGGAATCGCCACCTAGTTTTTACAATGGTCTAGGAACCATATATATAGCGTCCTCTTGAGGAAGGACATTTTTTATCTTACTATCAGAGATATGGGTTCAAAGTTAAGGTACGGTCTTAGGAAGGTGTTAGGCACCCAAAACCGCCCAACCTTAAGGTTGGCTTCCTCTCATTGTGTCTTATGTCTTAACCCTACTAAAGGCACACTCAACATTGTATTCTAACTCACACACACACTAGCATTCATCTAATAATCAACATGGCATCAATCATCCCAAGAAGACCTAATCATTCATCTATCATGGCATACCCTAACATACATCTATCATGGCATCTCCTAACATTCATCTAGCACACATGTCAAACCAACCTTGCATTCATCTAGCATGGCATAACATAAACCCTAGCATGTTACTATCATACATGTCATCATATCTCATCCAAGGTAGAAGCATGTATCAAAATAGAAACAAAACGAACAAATCATGTTACCACCCAAAGCAATAATAACGCAATCATATCACAAACAAATACAAGATCATATCACAAACAAATGCATGTACATTGTGAATGCATGACTTACCTCACTTACCTTGCAGCGACTCAAAACCTATGGCATTCATGCATGAACATGTGAATGCATGTTCATGGCATCAAAATAAGAAAATACAAGATAAACCCTATTCTAACATATGAAAGGCAAATAAAAAATTAAACATGTGAAAAGCTTGAAACCATAAACATATAAAGAAAGATCCAAAACAGAAGCATTACATGTGAAATAAGAAATAAAAACAGATAAAATGAAATTAGGGTTTATGGATAGGATCATGCGCACGCATGAACAAGCCTGCATGTGCATAATCCAGCCTACACACGCAGCCAAGATTATGCGCACGTAGGTTTCAGCCCAGAAACCCTAGCAACACAGCAAACAAAGCAGAACTTCAAAGTACTAAATCTAACATCCTAACATGCTTTAAAACATACAACTACGTAAACCTAGACTACATAAACATATTAAAGCATATAATAACAAAGAATCTAAAACAAACATAAAGATTAAAGTAAATAAAAAATAAATAACTAAAGGAAAAAGAAAGTTTTAGACTAATACCTCAAACAAAAGCTCTTCAAGCTTGATTTTTTACCGTTCCCCTTAGTCAAATCTATTCACAATTAAAAACAAGAGTGATTAGTAATCTTAAACTCGAAGATCAAGGCCAGAAAAGGCCCCAATCAAAAGAAAATTGACTTGAGGATGTTTTGTGAAAAACTCCCTCTTTGATTCACTATTTCTAGTGAATCTTAATGTTTTCTCATGGGATTTCTATGTGTTTTAAAAAGGTATCATGTATGGCTATTTATATTAAGAAAATAGGGGTTTGGAACAACTCCCAGACGATGTGGGATTCGTTCCAAAACTCAACATTAATACAAAAAACTTGTCTTGTTTAGTTTCTGGAATCAAAAATACATGCACAAGATGCATGATCACAGTTACGCGCACAGGCTAATAACTACATGCGCATGCTGAGCTGATACCTATGTGCGCATGCCAAGGGTTTCCTTGTCTTTACTTTTCCAACAATAGAATTATTTGCTTATTAAAAGTTATATTTTTCATTTTAACATCTCTCAAGTCAATTTAACATCTAATTGGGCCCTAAATCAACCTTCAGTCTCAGAATTTCAGCATCATCGGGGATTAGGGCTCAAGTCGTAAGGGGTACAAAATGCAGTGTCTACACCTATGATGGGCTTTAAGTACAATAACGATTTGCCACCAATCCATTACAGTCCATTTAGGCCTAAGGTTGGAATCATGGCCCACCTAATTGTGAGTGACCTATTGATCTATCCCTTTAGCTTTAAGGAGTTTACCCACACATAGAGAGATCCTAGACCCCATCAAAATAGGGTACCCTTTATATCTCTTGTTTGTTTAACCATATATCTTGTGTTCACCTAATTCTAAAGGACAAATAAAATATGGAAAATTTGAAAGGATGGCCCAAAAGTTATGACATACCCTAAGACATTGGGATGAAAAGAAAAGAAGTTCTCACATATAAGAGGCTTGTCACAAAATCTAAGGGTATATTTTTAACTTGAAAGGTTCATAGGATCATAACCTAGTTGCTATCGTAAGCCTAAAATCATAGGCCTTTTGAAAAATGATGTCTTGGGCCTAAGTTAATAATTATGTTATGGACCTAGCATCTAAGATCCTACTAAGTCAATAAGAATCTCCCTAAAAAGGATTAAAAGCACCTAAAAACAAGGAAATAAATGCCCTAAACCTAAAATAACGAAAATTACATAAAAATACCAAATATAACAAATTACATAAATTAATTTGAAGATTCTATCCTACATTAGGTTTGAAAGGTTGGATTTTGTGGTGGTTATTGGTTTGATTTTGGCTTGTGGGCTGTGGTGGTTCGGCAAGTATGGGTTTGGCCTGCAGTGGTTCCGGTAATTATTGTGGGGCTCGGTGGTTTCAATTGTGGCTAATGGATCTACAGTTGTGATGTGGGTTTGATTTAGGTTTGGGTTTCAATTTGTGTCATGTGTGGTGGTTGTGGCTAGTTCAACTGCGGTGGGTAGTGGTTGTGCAGTAGGTGGGTTTCATTTTCTCTGGGATGTGCAGTGGCTAGTGGCTATGCAATGGATAGGAGGTTGTGATGTGGGGGCTGTGGCTTGTGAGTGGCAATAGTGGTATGGTGGTGGTGGCTAGTGGTGGCCATGAATGGTGAATGGTGAGTTTGTTGGTTGTTTTTGCTTTTGCTTGGAAGAAGAGAGACACAATGAAAGAGAGAAAGAGATGTAAATTTTAATATAAAATAATTTTAAAAAGAATATTTTATTGAATTGGTAAAAATAAAATAAAACCTTTGATGTTGGATATATTATAGAGTAAGGTGTTAAAATAGACAAAGTAGCTTTTTGAGTTGTTAAAAGCTAAAAAATTTAGAACCTTTGATGTGAATGCTCTTATAGGTATGTAGATTGACCGATCCTCGGTTGAAATCGGCTACCGCATCTTTATGTGTGAATCAACAACTTAGATAAAGGTTGGCTTTGGATATATGGTTAAGAAACCTAAGACTGATGGAAAGATGGCTATAGGATCACAAAAAGGTTAGTGTGATTAAGAAATCATAAGAAAAATATTAGTTTTGTAATAACTAAAGGGTTGGAAAACTCAATCAAGTGCTCATAAAAGCTATCCTCACACTCTTAAAAACTCACTAAGTATTTTGGAGTGATTTTGGCAGAGCTTCTGCTATTATGAAAAGTTGGACCCTTTTGGTAGTGGAAAGTGGGGGCATTTATAGGCTTAGTAAAGGCTAGGGTTTTTTGTGGAGGTTAGGGTTTATGGTAAGACACTTTAATCAATCAACAGGCCATATCGATTGACCAAAAATCCCACCAAAAAAGAAAAAAAAATCAATTTTAGGCTTTTGACCAAAAGAGTGTGTATGCATCCATACATATGCATACGGACTCTTTGTAAGCCTTTTGAAAATTGAGCTTAAAAAGGGGTTTTGGGCTTGAATATGGATTTTGGACTCTAGACTTGCTTTCTTAGGTCACATTTTGGGCTCTATTAGGTTACTAGGAGCATGGTGTTAATCATTTGGTTAGTAATTTGATTTCTTGTCATTGGAACCAAGGGGTTGGATATAGATCAGAACAAAATAGGGTATCTACACTTGGATAGAGAAAAACTATAAGCTAGCCTAATTAAAACCTTCTATGTTCCTACCAAACATCAATTAGTGGATCTCGTCACTAAAGGTGTGTTTGTTTGGAGGTGAAATAAAGTGGATAGAAAATTTTGGGGAGAAAATGAGATGGAAAACTTTTTTAAGTATGTTTGGTTGGGTGAGAAGGAAGGAAAATAAATTGTGGAGCCCAGGTATTTTCTCACCGAGCCCACTAAAATATTTTATCCCCAAAATAAAGAGAAAACTGAAAGGAGAAAATGGGGCTACATAATGGACAAAAATGCCCATGTCTAGTTCCTTTCTTCTTCTTTTTTCCTTGTTTTTTTTTTTTATGTTGGGCACGTTGCCTCTTTCTTTTTTCCTTTCTTTTTTTTTTTCTTTTCTTTCCTAGACGTTGCTTGATTTCTTAGGCTGTGGGTGGGCATGTTCCTCTCTCTCTTTTTTCTTTTCTTTCCTAAACATTGCCTTTTTTTTTTTAACTAGACATGATTTTTTTGGGGACATGATTTTTATATTTTAATAAATTGGGTGATTGCTTTTTTTTTTTTTTTTTGGTTGTTTGGAGAGAAATTAAAATCTTTTCTATCCTCCTACTTTTCCATCCTCCCACCATTTTCTATCCTCCCACTTTTCCACCTCTCTAACCAAACAGACCCTAAACCTATCAGTTCTCATCATTTTACTTCACTACTTATCAAGATGGTCATTCTTAACATTTATGCTTAATCTTGGGGGAAAGTGTTGAAGATTGGTTTAAAGATGGGTTCAACATGTTGAAGAATGGCACAAGCCACAACTCAAGCTAAAGCTAGAAGTCGTATAAAGTAACCATCACTAAACTGCAAGTAGTTTTTTTATTATGTAGTTTACTGTACTCTTTCCTTCTCTTTTCCCAGCTGTTAGTCCAATTTCTCTATTCACTTTGATTCTCGTATGTATAAGAGTAGCAGATAATTATGTACCTTAGTTTATGCAATATGCAATACGTAGAGAGAGAGAGAGAGAGAGAGAGAGAGAGAGTGTATATATATATATGTATGTCAGGATAGTCACAGGACCACCCTGACATGGGAAAAATTATTATTATTATTATTATTATTATTATTATTATATATAAATTTAAAAATTTTGTGACCACCTTAAATTTTTTTAAGCCCAACATAATTGCACTTTGGACAAAATTTGAAAACAAACTTGATTGTAAATTAAGGCTATAACTTTACTTAATTTTTTTTATTGGATGTGAATTTTGACATATCTACTATTGGATTACATTTTTTTTCTTATATCCTTCATAATTGCAAAATTTTAAAAAAATCAAATATTAATAGCTATTTCATCAATCAAATTTTTAAATTTCGAATTTTTGTAGTCTAAAATTATACATAAAAAGTAAGTTTATAGATAGAATAGTAAATAACATCCAATTAGCATGAAATTTGACATGTGTTTTAAGAATATAAAGAACATGCAATTTAACTATTAAATTTTCAAGATATATAGTCATGTTAATTTGTTTAGTAAAAATTGTAGCCTTAGGCTATAAAGTTTGAGACTAAACTTTATCATTTCATCAATCAAATTTTTAAATTTCGAATTTTTGTAGTCTAAAATTATACATAAAAAATAAGTTTATAGATAGAATAATAAATAACATCCAATTAGCATGAAATTTAACATGTGTTTTAAGAATATAAAGAACATGCAATTTAACTGTTAAATTTTCAAGATATATAGTCATGTTAATTTGTTTAGTAAAAATTGTAGCCTTAGGCTATAAAGTTTGAGACTAAACTTTATCCTTAAATTTTGATCCCTTTAACAATATATTAGGTCCTTACCAAAAAACAAAATAAAAGTCTAAGAAAAATTTTATTCAACTAAAATTTTGAAAGATATGTATCTTGTAGCATTTTTGATAATAGACTATCGTGTAATGATTTCAAATTTTAAAATATAAATATCGTAGAAGAAAATTATAAGACTTTATGTATTTATATATATATATATATATATTTTTTTTTTTTTTTTTTTTTGTCTATATGTAAAGTTTTATTTATATTAAATTTTTTATAATTATTTTTTTTTAGTAACACCCTAAAAACATTCCTAAAACCACCATATTTTATATATATATATATATATATATATATATAAACAAATGGAACTCTAGCTTGATGACACTGACATTTGTCAAATTGGAGTAGATAAGGCCCAAAAAAATAAGAATGAAAAATTGGCTTCAATAATCTAGGTTGACCAGTTGTCGAAGGTGGATTGGTCATAAACCCAGAAAATTCTCAAACATGCTGGAGGCTGGAGCTAACACGAGCTAAAATTCATAAAAGAATGTTTCTTTGGTATAAACAGTGCAAAGGGTGTTGAAAATTTAATTTTGTCAAAGCGACAACGATCTTGTATATATGACCAGACCACGATGGAGGCTATTTTGACTATCTTGGGTCAGTTTTTAAATATTCTGTTTAGGTTTTAAGTTGGACCCGCTTGTCTGGCTGTCTTCCATTATTACCCACTTTTTGGACAAATATTTCTATTTTTTCTTCTAAGAGTCGTCATGTTAATCAAAGTCTTGACACGCGCGCAGCAGAAAGTTTTGCAGTTACTTGCTGGCTTAGGCAACTGAGGAACATGATAATTACATAAATTTTGATGATAACCACTTGTGTGAAAGCCTTGTTTCGGTGGGCGATTAACATCACTTTCATGCCTAAGATATCGAATCTAATTGCCATTACGTGGTATAAGGGATGGCAACAGGGCGAGATAAATAGGATTATGTTAGGCATTCAAGATGTTTTGTTTGTATCTTTGTTCTTCTTCCTTACTAGGAAAATTTGTGCAAAATAGGAGTGAGGAGAATTGATTGTATTTTTGTGTCCTTGATAAGGATGCTTTGATATTAATAAAGTAAAAAAGAAAAAAAAAAGTCGGGTTGTCATGAGAATGTTAAGAGAGAAGATATGTATAAAAAATATTAAAATTATATATAAAAAAAAAACATTTACTTACAATTTCGAGACGTGTGAGACAAGGTAGGGTAAGAAAGTTCATTCACGCACTGTCACCTCTTTAGGATGAGAAAATCTTGTGCAAAATCAGGAACAGAACCAAGGAGTCAAGGGGTCCATACCCCATATTCATGTTCATAAAATTGCCCCCTGCATAATGAAATTGGACTTTTTTTTTTTTTTTATTCTTATATATTTTCTTTTTATGTTTCTTTTTTTTTTCGATGTATATCATAATTAATAGGTTATAATTTCTTGTATATGTCAAACTTCAATTGAAAGGGGAAAAAAATTATTTTTATCAATGTCCTTAAAGGTTTAAAGCCTGTAAAATCAATCAGTGTTTTAGTCTAATGATAAAAACAATCATCATGGAATAGATGTTATAGGTTAAAATTCTAACCTATTTATAAATAAAATAAAATAAAATAACCTATAAAATAAAAATAACTATAAAAATAAAGAATCAAGAGTTTTAAAAAAAAAATTAAAAATTATTATCACCTTTCAAATATGATACAAAATTATAATATAAAAAAAAAATCATCATTATTATTCTTATGTAAATTTTTGTATAAGTAATAAAATATGAGAATGATTACATGATAAATTCCAAAATTTAAATTGTTTTAAAGTGAAATTCAAAACTTCAAGTATATCTATATTTACAATATAATTTTAAAAATATTACAATTTGATTGTTTTACGAATCTATATTAACAAATATATTAGAATTCTCCCATCAATATATATATATATATATATATATTAGAATTTACATAAGTTGGGAAAAAGTTTGCTACAAGCTTGATTGTATCCTAAAGTTACAACACCCACTAAAAAAATTAACATAGTTAAATATTTTGAAAATCTAATAATTGGATTATATATTGTTTATGTTCTTAACACACATGTCAAATTTCCTACTGATCGGATTTTATTTAATATTCAATCTATAAATTTATTTATTTTTATGCATAATTTTATAATACAAAAACTTGAAATTTAAAATTTTAATTGATGACTTGCTAGCAATCTTTGATCTTCTAAAAATTTTCAAGCATGAAAAATATAAGAATAAAATATAATTCAATAGTAGATTTGTCAAAATTCACATCCAACAAAAAAATATTAAACAAAGTTGTAACCTAAAGTTACAACCAAGTTTGTTGCTAAACTTTATCGTCCCATAAGTTGCACCTAATTTTTTTTTTTTTTTTTTGAGAGAAATCAATTGTAGACTTTAAATATTAACAACATTTTCCATATAAATATTAAGTGGGATCTTAACTTCAAAAAAATCACAAAATGAATTACGCTTGTGTAAAAAACTTCTAATATATATATTGCCTCATATATAAAATATATATATATATATATATTGCAGTAAAATATTGAATATTATTTACATAAATTTTTTTTATTATTTAGATTAGTATTCATGTGCATGTGTCTATCGCTTATAAATTTTGCGATTATGCCGGAGTAGGATGTTTGTTATCGTAGAGACAAGTTGAGTTAGAAAAAAATCAGATAGGAGGACTTAGAAAGAAAAGAATTCGCCATTCCCCAAAAAAAGTTATGTTAGAAAGAAAACAGATACAACTCAGGAGGAAAACTAAGGAAGAAGGATAGGATCGAAAACTAGTTCATATATTGCATGTTTCATCTTCAAAAGATTGAGACTGCTAGCTGACTAGACAAAGCAAATGAGAATTATATATATATGAATAAAAACAACAACAAAAAATATTAAATGCTAAACATGCATGAGTTCAATAAAATTAAAGATTAATTAATGACTAAGAGTATTAATCAACGTTTGTTCTCGCAAACATAAGATTGTGGAAGAGGTTGATGTTGTCTCACACCTATAATAGTTTTATGGGGCATTCAATTGAAACAGTTTAGATCCATTGCACCAAAGGAGGGCTCTTGAAAGTAGGATTTGACAGAAAAATGACAAAAACAAGTTACACTCGAGTATTAGACTATCCTAAGAATAATTAAGAGAAAATTAAAATCATGAAGAACTCAAAAAATCAAATTCGTTTCTTAAACATCTGTTTAATTAGGTTGTACGTACTTTTCCTTTTCCTTGTTCTACTCGACTGTCAAGTATTGAAAAATTATGACTAATTATAGATTAGGTTGTACTTTTCCTTTTCCTTGTTTTGTATCTATTGTCTTCTCCCAAAATCACGGAAAATTTTTTAACTAATATTATTTTAATAATAATTTTTTTTAAGTTAACATCATTTTGATGTTATTTGGGGATCTACACTTTATAAATAAATTTTTTTTTTTTTTAAATCATGTTTCTAAAACTATCACTTAACTCAATTTCAGCTAATTTGACTGAATTGAAATTTTAAAAAAGACTAGATTCTCAAATAGTTTTAAAACAGGGCCAATTTAAATAATAATTATTAAAATAATGTTATTTTGCAATATTTTTGTCCAAACTCAACATAAATAATAACTTTACTGATTCTCAAAAAAAAAATTAATAATAATAATAATAACTTTACTGAAGATCACATATGGGAAAATATTTTAGTGAAAAACCCACAAGAATGCTATATTTTTATCACCAAATCTTTAACTAGCATCATACTCATACAATACACAACTTAATAAAGAATCATATGAAAATTAAACAAAATATTTTAACTATTAAATATAAATTAAAAAATAAATAGAAATTTTTATTTTAAATATAGAATCATATCTAAAAGAAAAAACTTATTTTATGTTAATAATAAATGCACATTGCGTAAATCTAACTTTTTATCAAAACCCACACATAGTTACAAAATAATTAATTTAAAACAAATAATAAACTTCTTTTTAATATTTTGAATCTTTTTGTGAGAAAGATACTTCAACACTTCAACTCATTAAATGGCACCAAGTGAAACTTTTTCTTTGCAATAAGTTGATTATCTATCTATTTATATCAGCTTTGTAGATGTTGTTGCATAAAATCTAATCATGCACTTATGATTCACAATCTTGTAGGCATCTTTGTTTCTACAACTTCGAAATACTTAATTCTATATATTTTTCCTTCTCATATAACATATTATATATCTAAAATGATCAATAAAAATTTTTCAAATATTTGCACCAATAAGATCCTTAAAAGTTAGTAGAAATTTGGAACCAAACTAAAATAATAATAATAATAAAAAGGACATAACTTAATTAGGAAAAAAAATTCAGTTGCATTTGAAGATCTAAAATAAATTTAATTATTTGAATCCATAACTTACCTTCTTATCTACACTAATCACTTCATTATTTTGCATGATATTAAGTACATTCCAAATCTTGTAACTCTTATTTTGATATTTCAATTATCTTTGTCAGTGTTCACTTCATTCAAAATGTTATATATCCTATTGTCCATTATTTTCTTGTTCTTTATTGTTTTTTTGGATAATTAGGTAGTTGAAGGAAGAGAGTTTAAACTCTGGAAGTTTATATTGTAAACACCATAAGGTGCCAATTGAGATATAAGGAAACAAAACATCTAACATCCAATACCCTAGAAAATATTCTAATAAAATCATATAAATGAAACAAAACATCAAATTAATATCAACATCTAATTATCTAAGTTGTCTATGCTAATATACTTGCATCAAATTAGTATCAACATCCAACTCTCTCTCTCTCTCTCTCTCTCTCTCTCTCTATATATATATATATATATATATAGCCAAAACTTAGAAAAAATCCAATTAAATCTTAAATTATAATCTAATTTTATATCATGTATCTTATCCAATTTTCTAAATTTTGGTGCAACTATTTATTACACTACAAAAATAAATAAAAAAGACAATTTTACGTCTCTTAAATTTTTGTGTTAAATGAGTTATTAAGTGAGAAAACCATAGAATAAAAATTATTAAATCTTAAATAAATAACCATCATTGATTCATTTTACTTGTTATTGTTATTATACAAATAGTGGTTGGACAAACTAAAATTGAGAATTTCATGGATAACAATTTAATTTTTTTCATATGTTTCAAATAAACTTATATTTATTTAATTAATAGCTATTATATATTTATCTAAAATCTAAAATTTACATTAATAATTTTTTTTTCTTTACAATATTTTCTAGGGATCCAAAAATCCTTTCTTGGAATCCAAACATTTTCTATATGATCCAATTTTTCTTTTTGTTCTTGTAAAAAAGAGATTATATCATTTCTTTTTTACAGTTATTCGGGGAATAAGTAGAGTTTAAAGATTCCAAAACCAAAACAATATCTATAATATGAGCTCTAAAATCACGCAATGAATTAACAAATACTCAAAGATCGAAATTTTATAGAAGAAAATTAAAAATCAAAGATAGAAAGAGATAGATCTTATACATTTCATCACGTGCGGTGGTTTAACCCCCCCAAACAACTCCCAAACCAAACCCCAAACAACCCCATATGGATGGATCGATGAACTTATATGCTATGCATGAGACTTCACCTCAGTTTCTACATCAATCGTTTCCCAGCCCACCCCAACCCCCAAATTTGTTTTTTAAAATACTAGAATATATATATATGATAATTTTAGCGTTTTGGTTCAATAAAATTATACTTAACCCCTCCTTAACAATATCATTAATCATTTTAAAGACTTTAAAAAAATTTATAAATCTAAAATCCAGAACAAAATTAGCTCAATAACAAAAAAAATTTTATAGCAAAGCTAAAAATAATTAAGCTCAATCAACTAAATTTACCCAAAACAAACTGCCTAATCCTTTAAAAAAAATTGACAAAATAATTTTGCCCTTTTACCCAACAACAAACGCACGCACGCGCACACACATACTAAAAAAAAAAAAAAAAAAAAAAAAAAAAAAAAAAAAAAGAAGGGAGGTTGCAAACGGCACATCAAGTTCCATTTTCATCAATAATTGCATTATAATATATTAAAAAACAATAATTAATAATAATAATAATAATAATAACAATAATTGTTGTTGTTGTTGTCATCCCAAATCTTACCAACAGAAGTCATTTTCTCATCCATTGACTTCTCCGTCACCAACCTAGCTAGCTCGCCCTCCCCACTTTTTCTAATGACAACACCGGGCACAGGTTCTTCATCTTCCTCTCAATATGGTTTCATAGAAAATCTCATCCATCTAAGCTGTTTAATTAGGGTTCCTAACATGGGGTTCTACCACCATGCAGTATATTCCCAAGGGATTCATGTGTTAGTTCTCTCATTGACTCAGTTACCAAACAATAATGGAATTCAACTCTTATTGGTCAGAATTTCATTGCTGGTGAAATAGATGTGATAAAGCCTATTCCTTTGAGTGACAGAAGACCAAGGGATGTTATGTGCTAGGTGGGCTACTTCTGCAAATGGCGAATTTTCTATTAAAAAAAAAAATAAAAACAAGAAACAAAAATAATAATAATTAAAAAAAAAAAAAAAAAAAACTAATGTATAAGGCCTTAAAATTAGTCTTGATGAATATCTAATACAAATGAGTGAAATATCTAAGTTATATTGGTTTAACAGATTAAGTTAGACCCTACTTCTAAAATAAAAGAAAATAATTTGTTGATTTGTGATTAAGAACCTTTCTTTATCGGTAGTCCTTTTTCTTTTATTGACAAAAGAACAATTGTCTTTCTTTCTTTTTCCTTTTTTTGTACTAACTGATTAACCACTTCACCAAATAAATAATTTTTTTCTACCATATATGTAATCCCTTGACTTTTTACTCCTAATCTTGTAATTTCCTACCATTTACTTCAAATGTCATATGACATAATTGTCAAACTTTTTTTTGATAATGTAAAACTTTATTGACAGCATATGTCGTGTTAATATTATATATTGAGTATTATATAATTACACTCTTAGTACTTGTACGGTCAGTGCCGTTGATGCGGTAGACTGTGGCGCAGGTAAAAATAAGCTCTCAAATTTTAACTAGTAGAGTTATTTTTATCAATGTAATAGTAATAATTAAGCCTAAATATTAGTCAACAAATAAAATAATATTTTTTTATCAAATGAAATACAAACAAAAAAGGGAGAGAAATGTTACATTCACAATATTTTTCAAAACATTTTTACAACAAATCTTAAATAGCAAGTTATTATTGATGGCAAAAAAATAATTTTAATGTTGGTCCTGTTGGGTTCAAATTAGACCCAGTAATAACTTAACACCTAAAATTTGTTGTGAAAAATATTGTGAATGTAACACTTCTAAAAAAAATAATACACAAAAAAATTCATAATATTTTTCATAATAATTGAGCTGGCAAATTTTTATAGTTTTTATCTAGATTCACTATTGATACCACTCTTTTACTTACCGCTATTAATCTTCAACATCAACATGTGTGAAAAGTTTTGTCAAATTTTTTGTGTCTAAAAACTTTCAAAAAATAAAAATATGTGGTTTATGTTAATTAGTAATAATTTTCCATCTAAAACAAGATAATCAGTTTTTATTTTAACCCCGAGATGCAACCAGCCGCCCCTCTGCACAGTGTAAATAATTGCAACCTCGCTAGTAGTGTTAAGGATATGTATTGCAATGTGATCTAATATAAATACACAGCTTATAGCTCTTAACCGAACCGTCCCAAATTTAGACCCATGTACAGCCTAGTGCAAAAGCCGAAAGGTATAAATATATTATGGCAGTAAAAAGTAGCAGCCAGAACTGATGCAATGAATCATAAAGAATTCAACCATCTAAGTCACCTCTTATATAGGCAGCAGGATGAGTTCATTGCTTTGGCAACTACTCTGGTTGAAAATATTCAGATTCAACTCTGTTTTCGTTCCCTAGACATGAAACAAAGAATTGAAAACTTTTTAAGGTTGTGTAAACCTAGGAATCTATCATACCGACTGCCCTAAACTAACGAAAATTCGATTACTCATTCAAAACTTTTTACTTTCAAGCCAAGCAGTCTCAACAAACATTTTATATTTTAACTCCTACTAGACTATGTTTGTTGTTTGATTGGCAAATAATATGCCAGCTATAGCTATACGATACCTTCATGCATTTCTACGTAGCAAAAGTGCAATCTCCGTCTCCACTTTTCTCCATTCGTTTTGTTTTCATGTTTCTAGTCAACTGGAACGGAATCAAGAGCTTGACTACCGTCATAGACTTGTGAAGCATTGAGACCACGAGGAAAAGACTTTCTCCGTTTTGCGTAACCGACATGACAAGTTTATAATGTATAACAAAAAAATTTCAATCAGAACACCAACATAATACAACAAATATTGGGAATGAGGATTTCATGAAAAGCATGGCATAATTGAGATGATGAATGTGTAGAAAACTCACGTTGCCATGAAACTACTCAAAAACAAAGTAAAATTTGTTTTGTCTTTCCCTTCCTTTGGTAATGCTTTGAAAATAATTTCATTCAAATTTATTTTCCTTAACTTTTTTGGGATAATCAACGAAAAATTCAAACAAATTTTTATTTCATTAAAAGATTCCAGTGTTGACTATTTTTACTGCCGTGAATAAAAAATTTAAAATAGAATTTTAATTTTAAGAAGTATGAAACTATGTAACTATTTTACATATGAATATCTATTCAATTCTATCTATTTATTAAAGACAATGGGTCCGTTTGGATTGAGCTTATTGTTGCTGAAACTGAAAACACTGTAGCAAAATAAGTTTTAAATGTGTAAATAGTACCGTGAGACCTATTTTTAATATTTTTTAATGCGTGAACAGTATCAGCACAGTACGTGAACAGTATATTTACTGTTCATAACAGTAAAATTTGTCCCCCAAAAGTCAACAAATGCAGGCCCAAAAAAAAAAAAAAAAAAAAAAAAAGGTGAATGGAGAAAACGCAAACGCAGAAACGCGGAGGGCAAACGCCCTCAATATACACTCACTAAAAACTTCTAACAATAATGACACATGCTTGAATTGAAGGCCTACATAAAAAAAAAACCTACAGTTATCCACAATGAAGACTTTGTTAATTATACTTCATTTTTTATCATAATGGGTCCGTTTGGATACAACTTATTTTTGCTGAAACTGAAAACACTGTAGCAAAATAATTTTTTAATGTGTGAATAGTACCGTGGGACCCATTTTTAATATTTTTAAATGCATAAACAGTATTGCTACAGTGCATGAACAGTACTACTACAGTGCGTGAACAGTGATAATTGTCTCTACACAGTAAATCCATGTGATTTTACTATTCATGCACTGAAAAAAAAAAATAAAAAAGGAAGGAAACGTGAAATAGAAAACGTAGACGGACAATAAGTCCTATCCAAACACATACAATATATTTTATGAGTCTAGCTACGATTTTTAGTTTATTTAATTTTAAAATAACACCATTTTAAGTAAGAAAAGAAATAAAAAAAGAACAAAGTAACAAAAGACGTGTCATTGAAGTTTCCATTAGAAAAAAATTATAAGTCTAGCAAATTTAAAACTAGTAAATCAATGTTTTTTATGTAAAAAATAGAACACCCTAAGAATGACTACTACATAAAACTCAAAATACACAGAAAATTTTGTTATATTAAAATTTAGTCCATGTATTTTAGGCATTATACAATGGAATATTCTAAAAATCATAAGACTTTGTTATGGTTTAACTAAAAAAGCAACAATAGAGAGTATTTGCTCGGTTTTAAAGTTTAGATAAAACTACCCAAAACATAAAGGGGTCCAATTTTTTTTTTTTTTTTTTGGGGTATAAAACTATGTGTTTTTTTGCTTATAACCTTGCTTTTAAAAAAAAACAAAACAAAACAAAACAAAAAAACAAAACAAAACAAAACAAAAAAACAAAAAACAAAACAAAAACAAAAAACCAACTTAAGAAAACTGTGCATGAAACCATGAATTTTGGCTCTTCAAATTTGACTAAGCCAAAAAAGAAGTCTAAGTACACAATAAAATGTCACATTTTCACAATACCTTTATTTTCAATTGTGGTAGATCTTGTTTATATTTTTATTGTTTTATTTTATTTTATTTTGACCTATAAGAAGCTTACACCTCAATAGTTGTGAAAATATTGTAATGACTACAAAATTTCACAACATTTTCATTTTTCACAATAAAATACATTTATTTTAAGTTGTGGTGGATATTGATCTAATATTTATTTTTTATCTTATATATTTTGATATACAAGGAACTGAGAACTATGTCAAAACATTTTCCCAATATCTTTATGTTCAATTGTGATTGGTCTCGACCTCATATTTTATTATTTTATTTGGACATATAAGAAACTAACACCTTAACAATTGTGAAAATATTGTGACAACTAGTATTATTCTCATGTGTTGCACGGTTTTGACTATAAACTTAAAGAATAATTTATTTAGAGATAATAAATCAATCACTTGAGTCAAGATCATATAATTGCATATAAAGTATTGTTATTAGTTGCATCAAGCAATCAAACAACATATTGAGAGGTTTTTTTTTTTTTTTTTTTTTTCATGATGTAGATTTTATATTACTTAGTTATAGCGATCTAGTGAAGGAAAATGTTGTTGATATTCATAATATGCTATCTTTTAGTTTTTTTTTTCATGAATATTATTCAAATGTCTTGTAAGTGCTACTATATAGGTTGTATAAATATTGATATTTGTACAAACCAATACAAAAATTAATTACAGTAAAAGTTCAATAAATAGAACCAAATTCTTATCAATAAAAAAGAAGCATCTGCTTTTAAAAAAATTACCTGCTCATAGTGTTGGTTATAATAAACTATTGTCAACAATCTGGCATAAACTGGTTAGATCTCTTCCACACACATGTAATTATATTACTATAGTAACAACAAAAATAGAAATAAGAAATAGTAAAAAAAAAATTCTACAAAATAAAATTAATTGAATCCAATAATAGGAAAGAAAAGATGAATATACAAATTTAATATTTTTTTTAATAAATAATTCCAAGCAAAAATTCAGTACAAAGAGTTTTGTTTGATCGAGTGCTTCGAAATAACCCTAAGAAATGATAGTCGATAGATACTTGGATGTTCAAAATATTAATAATAATAAAAAAAAAAAATAGGGAAGTCATGAATCCTGCCCATTTATTTATAGTAACCAGAAAATCTAAAGATGAGAGTCAGTATGATAAAATTGTTATCCATCATCATTCCTATATTTATTCAACAAACAAAATTTCAACCATGGTAAACTAACAAAAATAAATAAATAATTTTTTTTTTAAAGTTGATAAGAAGTTGTTTCTATTTAAAACAATAGTTTTTAAGTTGTAAAGAAATTGATATAAACAAAAAGAAAGAGTTTATTTAAATCAAATACCATAAAAATCAAGTTGTTAACGTTATTAACTTTTTTTTTTCCTATCCAAAAATTTGATATTTATCCACCAAAAATAAAATAAAATAAAAAACCCAACTAAATTTAATCTCTTTTTAAAAATTTTATTATTTGTTGCATGTTTTGATAAAACACTTGTGGGTACTTAACCATGGTACACTACTCCTTCGCTTCAGAGCTTATAAGGCAGAAAGTGGGGGAAGATTCTTTCGATGTGGGATACAAAACCAAAGGAGAGTAGAGAAAGCTAAAAAGGCTACCAAGTAACTCCAAAAAAGTACCCACAACACTAATTGTTATTTTATCCAAAGAAATTGATAAGAACAAATAAATTATTATTTTATCTAAAAATTACTGCAATTTGATGCAGTCACTTGGCGCAACCACAGTTTTTAAACTCAACTTTTATTATGTAATATATATGATATGATATATTTATCTATCAGTATAACAATTCCTAAACCAAAATAGGTATATAAATATTGAAAAATAAAATAAAATAAAATAAAATAAAAAACACCAAAACAAAAACATATATCTCAAACCAAACTAGAAAACTAAAAAGAAAAATGCTAGCTCACAAAATTGAAGAAGCAAAGTCATGTGTTTTTACATTGACCAAACTAAAGCCACTATAGCAAGTATTAAAAACGATTCGTTTTTTAGTAGAAAGTGTCCAAAACTAGACTAAACCAAAGCACTTATTGATGAGAATCAACAAGCACCATGAAAAGGATCCACTGCATGTTCCAGTTGGGCGATTAAGGTTCGCATCACTTATTCCTTAGGCTACGTTTGAGAGTTCATAAGGGACTGAAATGAAATGATCATAAAGGAATGGAAATAAATGGAATGGAATGAAATTTATTTAAATAAGGTGTCGACGCCCCGCGGCTACTCAACCACCCATCACGGCAATGCTCACGCGCTTTTCTGTATCTTGATGCGAGAATAATATGAAGGTATGTCGTACCTCGGGTATGTGACTGGAATCTGAGTCAATTTTAAGGAAATTACCAAGGGTAAGTGAAGTTGCCATCAATCATTGGATTTTTTCAATGGTGTGATTGGTCACCTAACTCTATTCGATTTTATTACCGATTCTAGGTTTAGAAAAATGGCATTTTTCCTAATCTGATATGGATGGGCAAAAATCTTGATTCTTGAGTTCAGAAATCTAGTTATGTGTGGGGAAGGTATTAGGCACCTCACAATGCCTGTCCGAAGACAATCCTTTATTTTGGTAAAATCATAATTTTTGGACATTGGCAATAGAAAACAAGCTATTAGCATTAGCTTTTGGGGCTTTAAATGTGCTAGGCCATGAGGTTTGGTTTCAGAATGGATGTGGTCCTAATCAATGCTTTCCAAGTGTGTTTGAAGTCGCTACCAAATTTCCACGGCAAAAATCCGACAGCATTTCGCCTTAGATGCGTGGCGAAAATCCGACAGCGCTTCGCCTCAGATGCATCATAGCACGCCAAACGCTATTCTCACCAAACTTTCGGCATGAGAATACAGCAATGGGGATGCCCCATTTTCACAACGAAAATCCGGCAAAGCTTCACGTTTGATGCGCTATGGCGCATCAGCAAGGTTTCGCGTCTATGTATATGGCATGTATCGACATGCTCGCACCGTGACAAGCTAAAGCCCTCCAAAGTGTTAGAACACACTGATACATGTCGCATACACGAGGAAACTAATGTCACTTGGTGACATGGATCAAGACAATCACACCACAATGATCATGCACACAATATAGCATGAATATGCACCTATAGCAATCACCTTGAGCACATACCCATACTACAAGGTCAAGAGCTCTCATGCATCATGCACAATGCTATCACACAGAGCAAGAAAATAAACCAAACATTGCCAACGTTCTAAGGGTATGGCCCAGCAAGGTACAGGAAATGTAAAACAGATATTGCCATACCCAGGGAACGCGGCCTAAGCAAAGAGTAGGAAAAGTAAAAGGGGGTACATGGAGGGGGATCCTAATACATGCTCTAGAGAATAGGTTTAGAGAGAGGGAAAAAGAGAAGACCGCTTTGGAGGGGCTAGGCCCCTTAATCTATTGAACGTTGCCCTTTGTGGGCTTACGTCCTCTTGCTTGCATCCTTGCCTTTTTTTGCTTGCACTTAAGAAGTCGCACCCTTGCTCCAAGTATCCTCGCTCCATGTGTATACATGCAAAGACAAAAGAAACAAGCCAGTAGACAAGAAAAGAAACAAACAAAGGAGATAGGGAGAGGATGCAAAGAACATACTACCAAAGAAAGCCAAACGGAAGCGAACAAAGCATGCTAAGAATACAAAGGAGGCAAACAAGCATGTCATCAAACAAAAGGAGGTGTCCTAGGAGGAAAAATGTAGTTTTGGATCGACTGTCCATAGCTCCATTGGATTGAAGTATGGACGACACACAGACTCATGCATGAACATGTAGGCAAGTGTGCAAAGATGCAAAGAAGCAAAGAAAGCCAAACGGATGGTGCAAAGCAAGCAAGGCAAGCGTATCAACATCGCATGGAGTAAAGAAAAGTGTAAAGTAAGCACACCAACACCACAGAGGTGTATCTCACAGGTGGTCACATCCGAACAAACCCTAAGAGGGACAGATGTAACCACCTAAGCACAAACCCATGGAGGGCACAAAGCACATAGCAAAGCCTAGATCTAGTGAGGCTAATATGGATATAAAGTATAGAAGCAAGCAAGCAAACATGGATATGCATAAAGGAAATGATCAAAACCCTTTAATATGGGCCTAAGTGTGCGAATGTAGGCCTAAACCACAGGATCTAGATCTACACCCTATCAGAAGGGCCAAAAAGTAAGAAAGACAGATATCAAGAGACAAAAGGGCTAAAGTAGCACATGGCATAGCAACCAATATAGATCTAAGCACACAAGCATAGCACGGAGCACATAAACACAAAGGTCTAAGCATAAACATGTAGATCTAGACACAAACATGTAGATCTAAGCAAAAACATGGCAAAGAGCATATGAGCATGTAGATCTAAGCATAAACATGGAAAGGAGCACAAAAGCATGTAGATCTAAGCACAAACATGGAAAAGAGCCTAAAAACATGTGGATCTAAGCACAAACATGAAAAAAAGCCTAAAAACATATGGATATAAGCACAAACATGAAATTTAGACATATCGTAGCTCAATAAGGCTAGCCAACAACATCAAAGCGATAAATCATGGCAAAAAGGCAAATAGACATGCTAGGAAAGCTATAAAACATGCTAAGAAGCTAAAACATGCTAGGAAAAGCAAATAAAGTATTTTATTAAGTAGAAAGAAGTAAGGAAATGCAATAAAGAGAAAACGGTGTGAATTGTAGCTAAAAAGCTACATCCACACCCCTAAACCTCAAATCCAAGGTATGGAACCAAGGAGAGGAAGATTAGTTGCAAGAACACTACCTTGCAGATTGTAGAGAAAAGGTGAGAATCTAAGGTGTTTTGATGTGTTTAGGAGAGAAATAAGAGAGAGAAGAGAGAGAGAATCTGCCCAAAAACTGCCCAGAAAATGTTTTTTTGCAAAATGAGGGGTCTGGAGGCTTTTATAGGAAAAAGTGACCCTTCAGCTACCGACGCACCCGCCAACCAGCTTACTGACATCAGCAATTTTGGCCTTATCTCGGTTCAATTTTGGATGCATATTTTAAGGCCTTCCCAAACTTGTATTAAGCTGATCTTGGTATCCCTATAAAACTCTAGATGTCTAGTTTTTAGAACACTAAATAAATTGAAAATCCAACGGTCGGATCAAAAGTTATGGCCTCAGGAAGCGTGCTGACGCCTTTTTTACGGTTTTCTGGATATCTCAACCTTTTTAACTCTGATTTCGACCCATGAGTAGTCGTTGAAAATGGAATTTGATCATCTTCACAATGGCGTTGGTCCCAACCCATTTTGACAGTCAGATCAAAATTAGGGTTTCTGGTACCCCTATGAGTCAGTCTCGAGTCAAACTTGGTCAAAGTTGATTAAAATTACCGAGTAGCTCAGGTTTGGTGTAGAAACAGGAAAAATGTTGTTTTGAAATGATTTTGACCCAATTTTGACTTTTTGGTCAACACAGGGTTGACCGAGGGCATTTTGGTCAATTTGGCCTAAAATGGCACTTCAGGTGCTCCGATGCCTAAATGAGTTGCGCCACGTCAATCTAGATGTTCTTGTGGCCCCATGAAGAAAAGATAATATTTTTGGAATTTTCAGGATCTAGCACGCAAATCGAAAACAGACAAAATACAATGTCTACATAAAGGAAAGGAATGGAAAAGAAATGAATTGAATTGAATGGAATTAAGTAACCTTGTTTGGTTGTTTAAAATAAAAGAATGGAAGGTAAGTAACCTTATTTGGGATTAACATAGAGAAAAATAAATGGAATCATTTTATAACAATATTACTATTAGACCCCTATTTTAAAATAAATAGCTAAATATATAGGAGAATTTTGGGAGTTTTAGTAAAAAATCCATTAAATCTAATTTCATTCCCCTCAATTCCTCCCAATTTTAGGGAGAATGAAAATTTGAGATTTTGAGAGGATATAGAAGAATGAGTATTCCCCACTACCCATTTCATCCCCTCCCACTTAAATTCTTAAACAAGAAAATGAAAAATACATTCCCTCCATTAAAACTCTCAAACAAGGGAATGAGAAAATATTCTAAAATTATTCTTTTCATTCTTTTCCATTCCATTCTTTTCCCTCTTCCCAAACAAGGGTTTAGTCTCTTGCCTTTTTTATATAGTTAGTTAATAGAAATTTAAAAAATTAACACTCTAGTGTAGCATAATAGTGCTTCATTTTGGGCAAAAAAATGGTTTGAAAGCATAGTTGTCAAAATCGCCAATCCTAATCATAGAATCCTACCTTGATTGCATATTTGGTAGGATCATAGGATCCTATTTACCGATCCTACCGATCCTACTAAAAACTAAATTTAGTTTTATTTTATAATCATTTTGAGTGTTATATTTGAACTTTGATTATTTTAAGAATTAATTTACGTTATGAACATAAGGGATTTGAATCTTGATCATCTTAAAACTTCTATTTCATGTATTAATTGGTGAAATAATTTGTATATCATTTGATCATATTTCACAAAATCTAATTGTATCAAAGTTTACTTGTGTTAGATATTAGTTTTCATTGTTTGTATATTAGAGAGGAAAAAAATTAACTGGTTTATTTGGTTAGGCTTAGTGTTTATATATTGATCGGATTACAATATCATGCAATGTTTCTGTGTTTGTATTTTAAACATTTGTTTAACTTTTTAAATACATTATGATGAAAACTTAAGTATATTTATTTCGTTAATATAAAAGTAACGTTGTATGATATTCAAATTATATCACATTGATGCAAAAATCTTTGTTTCTTTATAGGTAAATTTATAATTTATGTGATTATTTAACATACATTTGTTACCAATATATTTTTTTTGCTTTATATCATAAAATATGTAAAATCTTACGATCCATAATCCTAATTACATCTCACAATCTCATATAAAATCCGAACTTTGACAACCTTTTTATTGAAAAGTTCAAATAAATTAGTCAAATCCACAAATGTTTTATTTCATCATGGGTAACTAAAATCGCTAACAAAATGGTCCATCCAATTGGGTCAGCAAGTTCATTTTCAAGATTATCATTTAAAAAATTTTTAAATAATAATAAAATAACTTTTGTTCCAGTTTATAATCATTTAAGTTTAATCATTAACTATATCGAAAAAAATAAGGTTTAACAATTAACAGACTATTTCATTGTGATCCTATAAACCAAATCCAAGTAAAACTTAACAAAATTAATTGTCCAAAGACTAGGATTTAGGTGCATGGCGGAATCTAAGGACAGCCTAAGAAGAGGGATATCCCTTAGCCACTTGATCAAATCTCGGAAGGCAGTGAGCCCTACAAATGGATCACTTTTCGATCCCATTCTGATAAGCGGGATGAAACAAACTCAATAGAAAGAAAAAAAAAAAAATGCTATTTGCTTTTTCATCATTTTCCCCTCTTCTAGTTTTCTGGAAAGCCTAACAAATGAATTTTGCCTTTTTCTTCTTGGCCACAGGAAATCGACATTAATGAGAAACTAAGACCTATAATATGCAAACTCTGAACGCTTAATTATTGACCACCCTTCCGAAGAAGTGTTCTATTTGCAAGCACCCTTGTGACGACTGAGAATTACTTGTTTTGGCTCCAGATTTGAACCTCTTTGCCCCTACAGAAGTCTCCTTACCATCCTGCCAAAACAGAACATAGGAAGTGTTGAGGCTAACCTAACAAAATGAATATGGATATCACGTAAATAACAAAACACATGCACAAAGAGTGAAATTTTTTTACTTGGTTTGGCAAAGCCCCTAAATTCATACATTGCTGACATAATCCACTAAAATCATAGAGAAATAAAAAGGGACAAAAATATACGACACCCAAATTGATACGTTACTCCAAGTGGCTATGTCATGGGGAAACTCTAATTTCATATTTGACAACATCCTAAGCCATGGAACAGAGCCTAATCCTATGCTTCCTCAGAATCCCTACACTCACATTTCTAGAAACCCTACAGTCTACAGACGTCTCATATACACATCTCTTCAATTAACCTCTACCTTGGTGATGATACAATTATAAAGCCTTTAAAAAGAAAAATTACTGGCAGATAAGAAAAACAAATTCCTTTCTGAAAATAAAAATTGGAGGCACATTCCAAAACAAAGACTCCCCCATGCCTAACATTTATTAAGTTGTGAACCATGCAGATATTAACATAAATAAATGGCTCCATGAGCATTACAAAAATAATGTTAAAGAAACACATCCAAGGATTCCATTAAACTGATGATGATATGGATGTTTCAATAATGTACAAAAATAAATTAAACAAAAGAAATGAATGCATGAACCCACCAGTGAAGATTGGCTCGAGGATCTCAGAACTTTGATTCTACCACCTCTACCATCAGCTCCAACAGCAATCAAATTACCTGTGTTTGATTCCTTGCTCAGGCCTCTCTTGCACCATTTACCCAAATACCTATTTGTTCCATCAGGGCCAAGAAATCCACCAGAAAAACATATGTCCCCTGAAGGATTTTGTAATACATAAAGAGAGTAAATAATAAGTTTATAGTTCTAGTTACCAATCATCTAAAATGTTAATTATTTCATGATGTCTGGCTCTATCCAAACTCAAATTGCACCAATATAGTACCTGGTTCAGAAAGTGGTAGTGGGGATGGAGACTCCTTCCGAATGTTAAGCATGGGTTCAACCTCTGTTACATCATCAGGAACCAATATCACATCCTTATCCAGAGTAGCATGAGTCTTTCCCACATCATTATTGATACCCGTTTTTGAACCCAAATGCCCTACCAAGTTATCTAGTCTATGAACTTTAGTTTCTTTGTTCAAGTCAGAAGCTTCCTCTGACCTTAATGGAGTAGTGGTCTGCTCAGTTACATCTTCACCAATTTGACATCTAGAATCAGGATTTGATAGTCCACAAGGAACTGTAGAAAATTTTGAAGAATCCTCATCTATTAAGAAGTAATCATCTCTCCCTTTGTCAAGAACCATGGTGCTTGTACCTTTTTTATTAGATTTCATATGGTTAGTGAAACTGAACTTTTCCAGTTTCCTAGAACACAATGGATTACTAGTCAGGCTTCCTGTCTGATCTGAAGTAAGCTTGGATCCAGAAAGTTGCTTCTCTTGATCTTCGGATGGAAAATTATTGGCAGGCAAAGGATTGGAACTAGAATTACAATTCACAGCATTCTGAATAACCCTTCTGGAACTACTTTTCTTTGAAGCTTTTAGCGACCTTAGAACTTCATTATCTTTTACTTCAAGAGCAGTCTCCAATTCTTGTAGCCTTGTCTGGTAATGAACAAACAAAAAGTTGAATTAGAAACCACTCAACAAAATGAGATTCACCTACAATCTCATCATGGACTCACCTTTAATCTATTTATTTTCTCTTTAGCCTTCTCAAGTTTCTTACCAAAACGAGCCTCTCCTCTTCCAAGGAGGTTGCACTTGGCCATCAATTCTTTGTAACTCCTATCAGAAAATGGCCAGCATAGATATAAATGAGAAAGAACATAAGAAAGATAAAAGTATATTATTTAAGGGTAATAAACAATTATTTTGTTATTATTGTACAAATAAATATTACACAAGAACAAGGCTATGAATATCATCTGTCGACCTACAAGGCTGTCAAATCAATAAAGTGTATTTGAGAATAAGCACTCAACAAGAACTAGATCAATTTTCTCTCCATGCATTGAATCAAATTGCAAAATGGCAGTAGATAACCTACCTATTACGCATGACCAAGGATTTCCGTAGAATGTCTATGGTATCTTTATTGTTGGCGCCATTACCAAAGGAGGCAAGCTTTAGAACCTCCCCCTCATCGAGATCCAGATCAGATACCCTAGATTGTGAACCATATAACCATTTTAACAACAAATAAATTATATATATATATATATATATATCAACCAAAAATTGAAAATTTATTTGCACATAGTGCAAATGCACTCACAACTTGCATGCTGCAAGCTCTTTGGCCAAGGACATATTCTTTTCTTGCAACCTTAAGCGTTCCAAAGTTGATTTTTCAAGCTCCTGTGACAGAATTGACCAACACCTCAATATAAAGTCTCATAAATTTATTGAAACCAGAAAAGAGAGAGCTTCACCTCAGATTTCATATGAAGCATCTGTTGCATGGATGTTCTTTGTTTCAAGGCTTCATTCTTTAATGCTGCTTCCTGTTTTGCCAGCTCCTTGCAAGAACACAGCTAGAAAAGAAAAGAGTTTCCTCATAAGAACCACATGAAAACAGTAGCCGTTACTGTTGAAGTCAGAAGAATATACTTAAAACTCCAAATTTGGTTGCTCAGAAACTGAGGAGATGAAATCAAGACAACTTATTGATTCATGTTTGAAGTTAGGAACAGGAATGTTTGCAGGAGAACAAGTTTTAAAGCAGTGGACTACATTACTATGGCTTCAACCAACCAGTTATCTGCTTCATTGTTGGAAAAATTGAAGCAAATAAATTAATGGTTGTTTCATTCCATGTTTCCCAACATAAGTTCATATTAGCAATTATAGAGATTTATTTTTCTGTTCTGCTCCACCTTTCTTGTCAGTCATAAAAGATTAATTTTTACTATTTTGCAAATTTGCCTATTCAAGTTTTATTTTATGACCCACATGTGAAGTCCAGTTGACATAAGGTTTTAAAGGTCTAGTTATACGTGTCATAGGGTTAAAACAATTTTTAATTTGGGATTTTTACTTAAACCTAGCATTGTGCCCATGCAATGCACGGCTTAATCAAGAATTATATGTAAACTAAATAAAAAAATTTAATAACATAATTAAAATTGAATGATAAAATAGAGTAAAATAATATATTTGTACTCAAGGGTTAGATGGAGTTTTTTAATAATGTATCAGAGTATCTTGAACACTGAGGCATGTTGGCCTCTATGTGTTCTTTTCTCCCTTCTCTTCTCTCTTTTCCTCTCTTCTTTCTTGTGGTGTTGTTCACAGGTGTTGCTCATCATAAAATGCTATTTTTTCTTTTCTTCCTCACAACTCCAAATTAAACCTTTTCTTTTAACCATCAAAACCCTTTTTTTGATAGGTAATATGAGTACTATTATTGATGATGTCAAAAAAAAAAGAAACATACAATGTGTTCATGTAATACCCATTCAAAGAATAGCATTTCGTTTTATATATATATATATAGTTATTTGATGTTAAAAAAAATTAAAGTAATAGTTGAAGGGAAATCTCACGCCTTGTTTTTAAGTTCCTGCAAATCTAAAGTGAATTCACAAGTTTGTTTTATTAGGTTAGTGTAGTCGGTATACGTAACTACTTGGCTGATTTTATTTAAGGAGTACTAATTGGAGTGGGATTGGTCTTCCTAGACTGAATTGGAGTGTTATTTTAGAGGGAAAAATTAGACATTAGAGAAGCTTAACTAAGGTTGTTTTAGTACTTGTAGTTAAACCCTAACGTGTCCCTGCTGTTATATATAATTACTGGATCCTATTAAATCAACCATGTGAAAGGAAATCTTCTTATTTTTCCTGAGTGCGACGGCTGTATTTTTGCTATTCATTGAAATTGATTCAATCTGTTATAGCATGTGTTAATATTACTGGATAAGATACTTTACTAAGATGGATGATTGATAGGAGAAGATCATAATAGGTTCATGTCCAATAGATTTAAACCGAATGATACATTACTATTTCGGCTATCATCACAACTTTTCTTGGGTTTCTATATGCATGTTTAGCATGTACTAAGGGTAGGTCTGATTGAATATTACAAAGTACAACTAATGGTTTATACATAAGAATGTTAGGTTTGATACAAAGTCATACAGAACCTTTATACCGCTAATGCAAGAGCTTCGTTATCAAGGTCATAGCAAACACAAGTCAGATGCAGAGCAAGTAAAACAAATGAAGATTGAAGACAAACAGAAACTAAATGTAGAACAGGCAAAGCAAGAAGTAATTGAAGAAGATGCCAGCTGCAGAAAATGCCACACGAAAGAAAAGAAAGCTGCAGAAACAACAGTAGCTTAGTTATTCTTGTACAGTAACGTAGTCATACTTGTATAAAACGACTTGTAGCTTTTGGTTATCCTGTAAATATCTGTTTAGTATCTACACATACCACACAAGTTGTAGTTTGTTAGCTTTTCTGTTTTGTTAGTTTAGGCAGTTAGTTAGTTGCTCTGTTTTGGGCTGAAGCTTCACCGTGTATATAAACAAAGTCACCAGATTTTATTTAATGAGAAATTCATTTTACCCAAATTCAGTTTTTGATATTCATGATGGATGGTTTATTATTATATTTTAGTAAGAGGATTTTTAATTAGTAGTGGAATTTGTAGCACTTAATAAGTTACTTATTTCTGTATTAGGTTCTAGTGACATTGCTCTGGATAGTTAAGGCCAAACGTGTTTTGGTGATTTGAGGTAAGTAGACTTTTTAGAACATGATTCCTCTCGAGATATTGTATTGTATATATGTAAACTTTTAAAAGAAGCTTTGCAAAACAGTGAACCTTTTATGTAAAAGTTCTTTCTATAAGTATATATTTTATGATTTATATAGTGAACAATTTATAAATATTGTTAAAGATAGAGAAATCGTTTTCAAATGGTCAGCTATACAGTCTGCAATATTTGCCAACAGAAGGTTAAGTGTTGTTTATTTCTATATTATATTGTTTCTAACTATTTAGCGTATTTTGGCCAACTAAAATGGTTACTATTTTATTTATTGATTTCAGTGTTATAGTTAAATATTTCATTTCTAACAGTTTTACAGAATATATTATATTATTGTTAAAACTATGTGTAAATGTTTTGTAGAGATTATATGTTTTCAATGATACTATTATTATGTTTGAGAGACATTCTCATGTTATATAGTCTCTTATTGAGCTTCTAGCTCACCCCCGCCCCCCCCACCCCCTTCCCTCTCTTTCTCCACCCTTTCAGATTAGAATAGTGGAATCTCTTTTGGTGGATGATCATTGGATCCATAGATTAAAGACTTCATTTGGAGCTATGTTAGTTAATAGACTATATTATTATGTTTTTTTAGAATAGTGAGCTTAGTATTCATAAAACTATTTGTGATTGTATTTGGAGACTTTATTGTTAAAGTTTTAGTTTTGATAGATTTAATAAGAAAGACTTAACGGTTTGATTCTTATTTATGGATATTTAATTACGCTCTGTTCTATTATTTTAATTTTTTATATATATGGCAAGTTATGTATCTAAATCCTTGGTATGGATTTGGGGCATTACAGTTCATGAAGATGAACAACAGCAAAGCACAAAACAGAAAACAAATAGAGAAACAATCAGGAGACTAAACTAAGAGAAGAGAAAAATTGTAAAGGAGAAGAACAATTTGTAAAACCCCAGCACTGAGACGGATCAAAAAGGCTACGTTGACACAAGCCTTTTAACTCAACCAAAGACTTCTCAAAATCTTCAAAGGAACGACGAATCCATTCTGTCCAAATAGTCCACATCAAACAACTTGGAATTAAATTCCAAATATCTAAATTACTTTTCCCAAGCCAATGACTCCAACAAAATAATACTTCCGCCACAGAGCCAGGCAAGACCCACTGACTTATTAGGTGCTTTGATGACAGTTTGGAATTTGGAGAAATTTGAACATCGTCAAACTAGTTGGAAGATGATGTATTTATCTAAAGGGGAAAGTTGACGTTATTAAAGAGCACATTTTCGAGCTTGCCTGCATATTATTTATCTTTATTCATCATTCCCACTAGTGTGGCAAATAGAATAGAGAGGTTACAAAAAAAATAAATAAATAAAAATAAAATAAAAATTTGTGGGGTGGTTTAGGAGAGGAGTTCAAATACCACTTGGTTGGATGGGATAAGGTGTGCACACCTTTGGCTAGTGGAGGGTTGGGGATTCGGAAACTTACTACTTTCAATCAGTCTTTGTTGGGAAAGTGATTATAGAGGTTTGGGTTAAAGGAAAACAAATTGTGGAGACAAGGTAGTTACTATGAAGTATGGGAAGGAGTGGGGTGGATGGTACTCGAGACCTGTTCAAGGCAGTCATGGTTGTGGGTTATGGAAGAGTATTAGAATGAGGGGAAATCATTTTTTATAGTGCATTTAGTTTGATGTGGGCTCGGGTAGTCAAATTCAATTATGGCATGATTGTTGGTGTTGGGATCAACCTTTAAAGTTGATGCTACCAATACTGTTTGAAATTGTTGTGAATAAGAATGCTTCTATAGAATTATTATTGGATAGGTAGGAGGGGGAGGAGGAGTTGGCGTGTGGAATTCATGAGAAATTTTAATGATTGGAAGATTGATAGGGTGGCTTCATTTTGCCATCTGTTAGAATCTTATATTCCCATTGATGAGGGGAATGATAGGATGAGATGGAAGCTAAAGAGTAATAGGGATTTCACCATGCATTCTTTTTCTGAGACATTACGAGGCTCAACCCCTATGCCTTTCTCTTGAAAAGCCATATGGAGTGTCAAGTCTCCTTGAAGAGTTTACTTTTTTGTGTGGACATTGGCTCAGGGAAAAAATCTTTACTTGTGAGAACCTTATCAACAGGGGTTATTTAAATGGTGAGTTGGTGTTGTATGTGCCATAGTAGTATAAAGACTATGGACCACCTTTTGATTCTTTGTAGTGTATCTTTAGAGTTGTGGAGTTTTGCATTTAGGATGTTTGGGATTTGGTGGGTATTACTGAAGAAGGTTCTTGATTTATTATGTGAGTGGTAGCGTAGGGAACTTAATATTTGGAATCTTGTTCCTTTATGTTCAATGCAGACTTTATGGAGGGAAAAAACGACGTACTTTTGAGGAAATGGAGTGTTTTTCAACTCAATTGCAAGCATACTTCATTAGTTCTCTTTATGTGTGGTCTCTTTTATTGAGTCTCACAAATAATAACTTTATTCAATCCTTCATAGACTCAATTCATATGTAGATATTTTATCAATTGTAATTCTTTAGGCTACTTCGTCTTTCTCCACAAAGTAGTCTCATTTCAATAAAATTATAATTAACTATCAAAATAATAATAATAATAATAATAATAACATAACATAACATAGAGAAATAAAATACAATGGAGTAATGGCCCTTTTTTCTTTGTTCGGCTTAAATTCTCTTGCATCAATTCTCTCCAAGTTGGAGAAGAACTCATCCTTGAGTTCAAACCATCCCTACCTGGATCTCTTTGATGTCAAACGAATCCTTTCCATCCTATTCTCCTCTGCAAGACAAGTTGAATCAATATGCTTCTTATTAATCTTTTCTCACTCTTAATATATCTTGTTGAACAAATTCGGACTCTTGACCTTTTTAGCCATGTTGTGATACACACACAAAAAAAAAAAAAAAAAAAAAAGAGGAATCCATGCATAGATTTGCAAATGTCAAATTGCCTCTTCCACAAAGTTTACCTAACATCACTCCTACATACCTCTTGTTTACCTCTATAATTCTCATTCAACAAAATCTCCCCAAAAATAATCAATAAAGTTCTCTATTAATATTTCCAATGTAAGATTAACTTTACCTAGAAAATTTGAGAAAAAACTGACAAGAGTCTTGTAGCTCAACTAGGACTTCTTAGTGTTTCCAACAAAAACGTCCAAGATTCAAAAACTATCGAATTATCCTATTTTCTTTTATCTAAAAAAATAAATTATCGAATTATCAAAAAGAAATTTGAGAAAAATTCATCAACCTCGGTAAAACCATCATGTTGAACATGTTCAAGTTCTGGGAGATTAAAACTCCATTCATCAAGAGGAAACTTTCTACTATTGAATGATTTTAGACAAAACCAACGGTCTCTTCTACTTGAAGAGAGAAAGTCTCATCCATAGTGAGGGTTATGGGCTCATCTTGATGTATATGACTTTGTCTTCATAAAGCCCAAATTTGTTTCCTAGACTATGCTCTTCAAGATAACCTTCATAAATTGGTGGAGAATCCAATTTTATGACACAAATTCTTTCAAAAGTTTCATCTTTCAATTCCTTCAATCCGCCTCGTGCTGCATGTTCTACGTGTCCAGCATCACGAAAGGAATTTTTCTTCTATATCATCATTCTCATCCTCAATACAACTATCTGGTATGTCCCATGATTCATGGTCGCCTTTTGGAATCTCCATGCAGGTTCTCACTAGTTCCCATTGTTGAAGAATTTGTACCAATAAATTTTCAATCACACACCTAATCTCAACCATCTCTATATGTTGGTCTTGATTTCCTCTACCCCCAACAACCTCTACCATGATCAATTATAGCTTAACATTGCAACCTTTGACTCAAATCTGAATTTTGAGGCTTAGATCTAGGATCTCTCACTCTGATACCACTTGATGCAGTAAGAACTTAGATCTAGTGTAGGAGAAGGGTCTAGATTCAGACAAAAAAAAAAAAAAAAAGATTGAAGTTTTAACAATCAAATATCAATTTCTATGCTCAAAGAACTCAGGAAATATAAATATTTAGAATTTTATGAAATGGATAAGAAAAGACTGCCTACAATGACTCAAAAGAGTATTTATAGTAGGCTTTAGAAACCCTAAAATCCTGACCCTTCATCTTACACATAACAATTAAATCTTAGCCATACAACTTCATTAAAAGTCACTCACATGCTAGTAACCCTTTAAAATGTTTAAATATAACATACAGAAATAAAATACATTAGACTAATGGGATTTTTTTCTTTGTTGGGCTTAAATTCTCCTTTATAACTTTTTTCTCAAGATTTTGTAGAAATCAAGAAAAAATTACAATAATTGAATGGAATGGTGTGTTCCATAGAAGCAAAGCTAGAAGATTTTTCTACTATGCGAGAAACATTGGATAAACAGGCAATTGCAATCTTGGAGAAATATACTGCTATAACAACCAATCAAGAACTTATATATTCTGATTTAGACCCAAGTTTATCCACATTCTTGGCAAAAATTTCACTTGTTACCCTTTCAAAATCTGATGAATACAGCTCTACAAATTTACTTAAACAACAACTTCAATTGTGCATTGGTTCAAATTTAATGTCTTAAGGTGGCATTAAGGAGAGAAATCAGCCTTATTATTCACAAGTCCAACTACAAGAATAGATAAAGTAATGCACTGCAATGACAATGTAGATCATAAAGGGGCAAGGTGAGCATAATTTGCTCACTGAAAAGTAAAAACCAAGAAAGATATTCATGTTGCTACAATAGATCAACTCAAGAACGATTGCAAGTTGATAGACCTCCAATTATTGATTTTATTTTTTCAAATGAATGTAATGATATGGCGGGAAAGAAAAAGTTTCTCTCCTTAATACCTCCAAAGTTGACTGAAGAGCTGTTGCATATTTCATGTTCAAAAGTTCTTGTATGTCAACACTTTAAAACTCAAGACTGACTTTTTTCCAACCAAGAGAGAATGACACAGACATAGAAGTTTTTGTTACTACTTGTAAACTCCCCTATTCATTATTTTTTGCATGGGACATGTCAAATCCAATTGAAGTAAAAGTCTTGTGGTTTTAAGAGTCTAGTTAATAGTTATGTGTCTTATGTTAAAACAATTTTCAATTTTGCCTTTTATTTTAAAAGTCTCAATTTTGAATTCTAGGGCAAAATTTTACTTTCCATCCCAACAAATTAAGGGTATTTTAGTAGTTTAGTTGAGTTTAAAATTTTCTAAGAGATTCCAAGTATCTTACATTTTATTTTCTTTAAGTCCAAAGTAGTTTCTAATTAGGTCTTTAGTTTACTATTAATGAGTCCTTATATATATTTGTACTCAATGTACTGAGGGGATAAACAAAATTTTATTAATAAAAACATTGAGTGTTTTGAGCACTGAAGCTTGTTGGAAGTGCGTTGGCCTTCATGTGTTCTTTTCTCCTTTTCTCCTCTTTTCTTCACTTCTTTCTTGTGGTACTGTTCAGGATACTGTTCCTAAGGTTCATATACACCATGAAATTCTCTCTTTTACTCTTTAGAATCCTAAATCAAGCTCTTTCTTTTACCTATCAAAAGTCAAAACCCTAAAACCCCAAATACATATTCCTATCTAATAGTCATCAGACTAACTTTTAATTGCTAACACAACCTCACCCTTTTTTCAACAATTTAAACCCTAGATCCACAAATTCTCCTAACCCTAAACCCACCACAAGCACACATAATCAAATTTCCCAAATTTGTCCTATGTAATTTCTTGAAACCAAAAGAATGAATTATATCCCTTCATCCAGTGTCCTAATAATGAAAAACCCAGCTCAATCAAGCTATATACTTCATAATAGGCACACTTCAAGTGGGTTTTCTTACAGATTAGAAAATATCAAATAAGTTATAACTCACTCTGCTCCTCCATTTTAAACTTTTCAACCAAGCAGTTCAGATTCATAAATCCTCCTTTAGATAATAAGGGAAGCCTAAGGGGAATAGAAAACAGTTTTTTTTTTTTAGTTTTATGCTATCCTTATTGCCATCTCTAGAAAATTAATAATAATAATTCGATAAAACTGACCTCAATTGAACTAAGTATACAAAATTTTATATTTGATCTACTTCAAGCCCCTATGTTTCTCACTAGGAAGCACGGACACTTCATTTAGGGTGTCATACCAGTGTTGTACCCGTGTTATACCTATCGTTTCATGTTATATTCTTTCAGAAATTACTCATGTAACCATGTTGCGCCCGTGTCCATGTCCATGCTTCCTAGATTTCTCGGCAACCAACCAAAGCACTGAGAAATCACCTACCAGAAAAAATTCACACATAGTAGTATCTTATAAGTTATATCTATCCTTCAAAGTTCGAAGTCCTAAGAAATGAAAAATTCCAATCAAGCCAAGCCAAATACTAATCAAAGCCAAACAAAATCAATAAAAAATAATAATAATAATAATAATGAAATGCCAACCCTAATTTCTTCAATACCAGAAATGACACCAATATTTTAATTATCCAAAAAGCAATTGAATTTACCTGGTCATTGACATCTTTGAGCTCCTTTCCCTGGCGCTCTAAAAGCGAGCTAAGCCCCTTGACCTTGACCTCCAATCTCTGAACTTGACCACGCAATTCACGGGGATCTTCGTCTTCCACATTCTGAGAGAGGATCAGATCGTTGGAATCCCCAACCGACTGGAAGTAGAGGCGATTGACATTGCTCGCGGAACAGCTTTGCTTGCACACGGGGCAACTGCATTTCTTCGCGCTCGAACAATACTCGAACCACTGTTGTAAACTAGGGTTTCAAAACAAAAGCATCAATTTCACACACTCTGAATTTTCGATTTTCAATTTACAGAGAGAGAGAGAGAGAGAGACTGACCATAGCTCGTGGAAGACATGGCCGCAGATGGAAATGGCTTGGAGATCTTCAACGAGAGGTTTGAGATCTTCGTAGCAGATGGAGCAAATGGTTTTGCCAATGCTCGTGCCACCGACCATCTATCTATCTCTGTGAGTCTCTGACTGTGACTGTGACTGTGACTGTGTGCGTTCTGGTTTTTCGGTTTTTGGTTTTGAGCTCCACGATCTTCTGTTTCATTTTTGATTTCTTGGAACAAAAACAAATGGAGCGAACTTTGAAAAAGAAAAGAGCCAATTACAAAAATTTGTCTGAGCGGGATGAAAAAAGAGGGAAAGGAAAATCCTGCAACCTCAAGTTGTTTTCCTGTTTACCCCTTGACGTGCAGCCACGTGTTCAACGACAGGTGTAAATAATGTGCCCATTGGGTAAGGAATTCCACACAATAGTTTTCTGAATTTCGGGTGCGTTTGTTTTGGCTTCAAAACACTCTCGAAAATGTTTTTCCGCAAGTGTTTGGTTGTTACTGAAAATTAGGTCAAACTGAAAATATTTTCAATGTTGACTGTAAAACAAGAGAAATGGGGCGAAAAATATTTTCTGTCATTATTTTCACTTTAAACCATTTCTAGAGACGCGCAAACACAGAGAGAGAGAGCTCGAGCACGAATACACCCACAAAATCCAGATCACGCCTCACCTCAGCCAAGCTCCGACCAGCCCAGCCAAGCTCCGATCACGCCGGCCCACTGCCCAGATCACGCGCCAGCCAAACACCCAAGACTCACAAACACCGATCCACCCAAATCTCAGCCCACCCCTCCCTCATCACCGATCCACCTCTCCGATCACCAGCCATGCACCGACGAGCTCCGATCTTGACAACCGACCGCAGGTCGTGCTCCACCAAGCTCTCCAACGCACTGGCCGCCACCACCGATCGCCAATCTGGCCGCCACCGACCACCAGCCCACTCCACTCCACCCCCAAACCCACTCGATCTGACCACCGTCGCCTCCATCCACTCTGATTCTCTCTTTCCCTCAATCTCTCGCTCTTTCTTCCCCCTCTCACTGAGTTTGTGAATAAATGATGTTTTTGTTTTGATTTTTGTTTCTTGTGTTGTTTATATATTTTGATTCATGCAATAATATTTGTTTGGATCTTAAGAAAATGTGAGAAACATGATAAAAATGGGTTTTCTAGAGCATTTTCAACAAAACAACCAAATACTAGAAAATATTTTTCAAAGCATTTTTTGGAATACAACCAAACACTTGAAAATATTATCCTTTCCCAAAAATAGCATTTCCGGAAAATATTTTAAATGAACCAAACACAGCCTAAATACTGAAAACTATAAGCCTCACTTAAAACTTTTTTTTTTTTTTTTTTTTTTGAGGAGCACCTCACTTAAACATTTAATTTCAACTTGTGCTTCCGCTTTATGATGATTCTTTTTTATTATTAGGTCTAAGATATCAATCGGTTTTGGTGTAAGTGGGATTTGAACTATTAAATCATAAACTTTTTATTTGATAACAAAAAACTTTACCAATTGATAAAACTCTCAATTATCAAAATATCAAAAATATTTTTAAAAATATAAAATAAAGGGAAGGGAATAGCCTAAATAAGTATTCAACATATATTTCTCTTCATATTTTTGTGATTCAAGTATTTGGTAAATTAGTTGCTAACTCGTGCGATGTATGGAAAAACTATTGACTTTGAAAAAAAGAAATCCAACAATGAGTAAATAGACATTTTGCTAGTTAGTTTTTTTCTTTTTTTCTTTTTTTCAAATAAGGAAATATTTAACTTCTATATTTTTCCATAGTTTAGAAGTGCATAGTTACCAAAACCCACAAAGTAATTTACAATTCTTAAATTAATAAAACAAAACTCCCAATAGTTATATATACACACACAATCAAAACTAATATAAACTACAAATATATAAATAAAGACCATGATACGAGGAAAACACACCAAGTTTCAAATTTGAGTAGCAATATGACTTTATCGTAATAATAACAATATAGACAATTCAAAACATGGAACAATATCAAAATAATAATACCTAATTCCATTACCTTTTATGTTGAATCCAAACAAATAATTAATCGAAATTGATCCAAACAAATAATTAATCAATCAAGAATCATAGCTTTTAATAGGAAAACAAAAAAAAAATCACATGAATCTAAATTAAAAGCATTTAAGGTGAAGAATTAAGATGAACCTACTAAGACATAAATACCAAAAACCCCAAGACTTAAAACTTCAAAATTTATAGAATCTCCAAATTTTACTTCAAAACCAAACCAAATTCAACAAATTCATATATAACATACCAAATAAAAATTTATCGTTCCTTAGGTTGGAAGACATAGGTTGCAGTTTAGATTTTTCTCCAACAAAAATAGAGATGTTTTACTTGCCATGTACAATGAAAAAAATTTTAAAAAAAAAATAGTAGAAATTTCAACCCAAAAACCAAACCCACGAAAACAATGTCGATGTAAATATGGAGATTCACCCAAATACTAAAGAAAATCAATTCTAAACATAACAAAAGAATTAGATAGAAAAAAAATCTTAGGCACATATGAAAGCAAATAAAAAATTCGACATAAAATATAAAATTCATTAATAACAATATAAAAAAATATCCACAAATGTTGAATTGAAATTTTATTAATAATAATGATATAAAAAAAAATTCGACATAAAATTCATTAATCAAAGAAGAAAGTTGAATCAGATTACTTGCCTCTCTTTTTTTTTTTTTTTTTTTTTTTTTTAATCCTAAAGTGAAGTTAAGTTTAGGGTTTTGAGGTGGTAATTGCTAAGGTTTTGAGGAGGGAAAAGAGACTCCTAACAAGAGTCCTTCACTCTTCTCTCTCTTTTTTTTTTTGTTACGTGAGTCTCTTTTTTTTTCTTTTCTTTTTTTCTTTTTTTTTTTAAGTCCTATCAAAATTATTTATTTATTTATTTAAATAATGCTAATGTGAAAAATTGTGGAGAGGTCAACCAAAAGTTTAGTTTTATATATATATATATATATATATAGATTATCAATATTTTAGTTTGAGTTTAAGTTGGACTTGTTAGAGAGATAGAGTTTCACTCCTTGTTAAGTTTAGATTAAACAATAATAATTTTGTTTAAAAAAAAATGATAATGATGAGTTTGAGTTTAAATTGGACTTGTTAAAGAGAAAGAGCTTCACTCCTTGTTAAATTTGGATTAGACAAAAATAATTTTATTTAAATAAAATGATAATTTTATTTAAATATTGTGCTGACATGGAAAATTATGAGAGTGTTAGAGATTTCGGTTATATATATATATATATATATATATTATGGAATGATAATTGAATTGGCATTGTGCCCCTAGGATGGTCAATTAAGGACCTACTTTCCAAGGAAGAGGACAGAAGCAAACTTGTGGACATTTTGAGGAAACTTCTTTCAACTCACCTTTTCAACAAACACGAAACTAGGGGGAAGGGAGCCCAAGGGGGCCATGGCACCTTGGCTTATAATTCCTACTTTTACTACTAATAAAATCCTAAACTAAACTATAAATGTACTTACTAGCCCCCTGGGGCTTGGGCCCTGGCTTTGTATTCCTTTCTTGTTGACTCTATTTCTCTTGTGCTTTCTGTTTATATTATGCTTGATAGTTTGAGTTGAGAAGGAAAGTTAGGTTATGTTTGGTTTGTAAGGTACTCAATTTTCATATCTCAACACTCAAATCTTATCACTCTAACTCATTACCCAATTCTCATATTTGTAATTAAAAAATTTTCCATAACTCTACTTGCAATGTGTTTGAAAGGAAGTTCTCAATGGGTTTTTCAATTCAAAAAATCAACTTTAAGCAAAGTTGTGGGACCCACGAAAATTAGTGCTCTACAAAATGCACAGAACGGCTAAATTGAGTACCCGCATACACATTCTCTCTCCACTTCATAACCTATTCACATCTCTTCATCTATATTAGCAAAACCTACTATTTTATATTTCTCCACGTCTCTTTATGTGTCTTTCGTTCTCCACCCCTCTCTTCTCTCTCTCACTTTGCCTCTATCTATCCTCTCCTCTTCCTCTTGTTATTGTTGAATCTATTATCTGATAATGCACTAAAAGAGTTCTCTTTTTTTTTCCCCCCTTTTGTCTTCATGTTTGAAATCGGAAGTACAAACCATCAAGAAGCTTAAGCCCAAGTTCGAATACAACCTAGGATCTAGAACAACTCTGTGTGTGTGTGTGTGTGTGTGTGTGTGTGTGTGTGTGTGTGTGTGTGTGTGTGTGTGTGAATATCTATCTTTGTCTCTCTGAGATTTGAAGAAGAAGAAGAGGAGCTTTCATAGATGTTGAACTCACTTTTTCAGAACCACAACAAAATGGAAACCAAAACAAATGTTAAGGGAAAGTGAAAGTGAATATAAAGGAGAAGTAAAGGAAAAACAAAAGGTTGGTACTTGCATATTGAAAGAGTTGTTGGTCATCAATTAGTGCTATTCACTTGGTGGTGACAAATTGACAATACATATGGGTGGGACCCATTTAATTGTGTATGCACTATACAACATGTGTTTTACAACTAGTGTGCTTTCATTTGTATAACATTAAAGTATCTATTAATTTGATTCTAAAAAAAAGCATCAATTAATTTATAGTATAACATTAAAGTATAATATGTGCTTTACAGATTGTATATGTTTTCAATAATGCTAAGAACACAGTAAAAATTCACAACAATTTTATAATATTCATAAATTAGTATACCAACTCACACATGAGACCACCACTATCTCCTAATTAATTTTTTTTTTAATGATGTGACATGATGTTTTAAGAATTTTGTGAAATTGTTGCGTCTTTTTATTGTATTTGTGGGCGCCAACGGTTTCCTCCTAAAAGGAAAAGGGGAATACGTCTCGGCCAAGTGGATCAGGGCAGAGAAAAGATGGAGTCGCCACCTATATTAGGTCTAGGAACCATAAATATTACGCTCTTACGTGAAATGACTGATTTTACTATGAGAGTATGAGTTTGAAGATTGAGTACAATTTTGGGAAAGTGTTAGGCATCCAAAACTACCCAACTCGTGGGTAGGCTTTCACTCATTGTGTCTTACATCTTAATCTCATTAAAGGTACATTCAACATTGCATTCTATACTTACACACATACACTAGCATACATCTAAGCATACAACATGGTATTTCATCCCAAACCCTAACATATATCTATCTTGCTTCTTGATAATGCCGAAAAATCACCAGTGAGCCACACAGTCCTTGTATGCTCGAAACGATACCTACACAACAAAAAGAGAACCTAACAAAGAGCACCGGTGTGGTGTCGGCCAAATACCCTCCGAAGGTCAAGTTAGAGCTTTTCACAACTCTAGAGTGCCAGAGTTGGGATGAATTATGTGTACCTGTTTTTTGAGGGTCTTTGGGTTTTTATAGTAGTGTAGAATCAAACTCCTATACTTGCGCAACAAGTCTTTTTCCATATAGGGAAGATCTTCGTTAATGGGCATATATTCCAAAATCTTCTTCGTATTAGAATTCTATTTATATTGGGATTCTATGGGCTATGATCAATCGTGAGACACAAGTCTTTTCCATTTAGGATTTCTTGGAGGCCACATAATGACCAATTAAGCGCCACGTGGCCTTTTGGTCCGTTCACACCGGATCCACCCACTTTCGGCCCACTTATCTTGATCTTATCAAGCCCATCCAAATGGATCCGTCATCTCTAAATTCCTTCCCCTTCACTTCTCATATCATCATAAACCTTAGCATACACCTATCATGACAACTTATCCAAACAAGCATCCATATTTATCCAAGCAGAAGCATGGACAAGGCAGCAATATACTTATCTTCATCTAAATAGGAACATAAGTATATTAAGATCAAACAAACTAGATATCATCATGGTATTTCATCCTTCAACCAAACATATTCAAATTCACCATGTTCTCCAATCAATGCATGTTCATGTAAATGCATGACTTACCTTACTTACTTCACTGCACCACAGACCTATGCAATCAATGCATGAGCATACAAATACATGTTCATGGTATATTAAAAAGAACATTAGAGAAAACCCTAATCTCGCATGTTAAAGACAAACAAGCAATCAAGCAAAGAAACAAAGACTCAAAAACATAAAAGATGTCAAAACAGAGGCATATTATGTGAAAGAAATAAAGAGACAGAAGTAAAAAACTCAAATTACAAGTATGCGTGCACATACATAGGCCTACGTACGTAGGCCAATTGTATGCATACGCATACTTCGAATCTGCGTATACATGCAGAAAGCATGCACACGCAAACATGCCCTGAAAAACCTTAACCCAGAAAGTAAGAACACATAACAGAGTAGAAACTTAAACTAACAACCTAGCATGCAAGGAATGATAAAGCGAGGAAAATCTAAACTAAACAAGCATGTTATATCACAAATAGCAAGAAAAACAAAGGAAACAAAAAGATTTAAACAAGAAATAGCAAGAAAAAAAAGGTTTAGAATGTATATCTCAAAAACAAAAGCTCTTTGGCTTGATTTTGACTGTTCCCTAAATCAAATCTATTCACAACCAAATAAAATTGATTAGTAAACTTCAAAACTCGGAGATCAAGACTAGAAAAGGTCTCAATCAAAAGAAAATTGACTTGAGAATATTTTGTGAAAAACTTCCTCTTTAATTCACTATTTCTAGTGAATCTTAGGTTTTCCTTTATGATTTTTTGTGTATTTTTGAAATATACCATGTTAGGCACTATATAGTTGAAAAATGAGGGTTTGGAATGGTTCCCAAACGATGTAGGATTCATTCCAAACCTTAGCTTTAATGTAAGAAAAAACTTATCTTTTATAGCTTTTAAAACCCTAGCTACGTACGTAGGTTCGTGTATGCATTCGCATACATCAAACTTGCATACGCATAAGTGTATTTGCGTACGTAGCCTTAGGGTTTTCATAGCCTTTATTTTCCAAAAATAACTTTATTTTATTTATAAAAGAATTATATTTTTCATAAAAACCTTCTTCAAGTCAATTCATAATCTAATTGGGCCCAAAACCAACCTTGGGCTTTAGAATTTTACCATCATTGGGAAATGGGGGCCCAAGTCATAAGGGATACCAAATCTGATGTCTACACATAGTATTACTCCACTTACCATTCTTATCTTTAAAAAAAAAAAAAAAAAAAAAAAAAAAAAAAAAAAAAAAAAAAAAAAAAAAACCATTCAATTTTTTTTTTTTTTTTTTGAAAAATGTTAAAGTTTCTATGAGTTTTATCACAAAAATAGTTATAAATTAATATTATAAATCATATTTCAAGGTGTAGGTAGTTCATGGAAAACACCTACAATTGATTCATTTTGGGGGGGGGGGGGGGGAGTGTGTAGGCGCAATAGGGGGAGTACACCTCAACCGAGTGGACCAAGGTAGAGAAGGAAATTGAGTCACTACCTAGATTAGGTCTAGGAACCATAAATATAGCATCCTTCATAGAATGATTGATCTATTATAAGAGCACGTGTCTAAAGTTTAAGTATGGAGATGGGAAGGTGTTAGGTACCCAACCCAACTCATGGGTCGACTTCCACTCATTGTGTCTTACATCTTAATCTCATTAAAAATTATATTCAACATTTATCATTCTAGACTCACACACATACTAGCATACATCTAGCAAACAACATGGCATCATATCATCCCAAACCCTAGCATACATCTATCATGCATCTCATCATATCTCAAATTCTAGCATACATCTATCATACATGACATTATATCGTATCCAAGGCAGAAACGTAGACATGGTAGCAATTAAATAAGCATATTATCATATCCAAGGCATGGCATATAAACTTGCGTATCATGTTCATCAAAACTCACGTCATTTTCATCAAAGCAAAACAAGATCACATCCACAAACAAATGCATATTCATGTGAATGCATGTCTTACCTCACTGCATCACTGCATCTATGCATCAATGCATGGACATATTATTTGCATGTTCATGGAAAAACAAAAGGTTAAAACCCTAAACTAAAATACAAAGAACAAATAAAGCAAACAAACATGGAGGGAAAGACTCGTAAGCATGAAACAAGACAAGGCAGAGGCATACTATATAAGTAAAATAAAGAAACTGAAGCAAAAAGGTTCGGATTAGGGTTTCTAGGCATAAGTATCTATGCGCATACATCGGGCCTGTGCGTGTAAACATCGCATTTTATACCCTTTACAATTCAGGCCCCTGTTCCTTAATGATACTTAAACTCTAAGGTCCTAGGCTAGTTTAGAGCCCAATCAGATATCAAATTGACTTGAGAAGGGTTAAAATGGAAAATATAACCTTTTAATTGAGCAAAAATTTATTTTTGGAAATAAAATGACCAAAGAGGCTCTCAACCCACGTGCGTGGATAGCAGCTTGCGTATGCAAGCCAAAGCATGCGTACGTAGGCACATTCCTACGTACGTAGCTAGGGTTTCAGAAGCATGGAAAAGACAAGTTTTTTACAATAATGGCTGAGGTTTGGAATGAATCCCACATCGTTTGGGAGTCATTCCAAACCCCATTTTTTCCACTATATAAAGCTTTACATGGTACATTTTCAAAACACAGAAATCTCATTGGAAAAACCTAAGATTCACTAGAAAATAGTGAATCAAAAGGGAGTTTTTCACAAAACACTCTCAAGTCAATTTTATTCGATTGATACATTTTTTGGCCCCAATCCTTTTAGTTTAACATTGCTAATCACTTGTGATAAATTTGACTGAGGAGAACGGTCAAAATCAAGCTTATTTTCTGCTTTTCTTCTTGTGTTTTAATCTTGTTTTTTGCTTAGTTTATGTTTATGCATGTTTGTTTAGGTTAGTTTTATAGTTCTTTTATGTTTTAAGCATGTTTGATTACTAGAATTAGGGTTTTTTGTTTATGCTTTGTTTTTCTGTTATGTTTTTCTGGGTTAGGGTTTTGAACAAGTCTCATGCACACGTGCCATAAGCATGTGTACGTAAGTTAAATCCTGTGTACACAGGCCTCTGGTTGCCTACGCAGGTACTTGCCTAGAAACCCTAATCCAGATTTCTTATGTTATTTGGTTTGTTTGTTTCACATGTATAGTCTCTTTTTTAAACCTTTTCATGTGTTTATATGTATTTAAGTCTCTGTCTTGTATGCTTGTTTGTCTCTAACATGCCTAGAATTAGGGTTTTACGCTTGTTTCTTGCTTTGATGTCACGAACACGCATTCACATGCCCATTCATGAGCCATAGGTGCTGTGTTGCTGAAAGGTAAGTGAAGGTAAGCCATGCATAGGTATGAACATGCATTTGATGATGAATGTCATTTGAATATTTGTTTTATGTCTGGTCATATGCTTTACATGATCTTGTGATTGCCATGATATGCTTGCTGCCATGTTTGAGTTGTCGCCTCATTTAGATGTATGATAGGGTGTTCACATGTTATATGAATGCTAGGGTTTCTTATTTGTGGTTTGGCTTCCTTTTGCTTTATGGATAGATAAGTGTTGTTTTGGGATGAATAATGACATGATTGTATGTTAGATGCATACAAGTGTGTGTGAGTTTAGAATGCAAATGTTGAAATTGTTATTGATAAGGTTAAGATGTAAGACACAATGATAGGAGGCCAAACTTAGGGTTGGGCGATCTTGGATGCCTAACACCTTCCCAAGAGCGTACCTAAACTTTGAACCCATACTCTGGTTGTAAGATCAAAAGTCCTTTCTCGAAAGGACGCTATATATATGGTTCCTAGACTATTGCAAAAAATAGGTGGCGACTCCCCTCTTGTGTCCATAGCGTATGTAGCCCAGTTGTATGTGTACACATACTTCGAGTATGCGTGCGCATGCAGTAAGCATGTGTACACATACACTCCTTAAACCCTAACCCAGAAACACAAGAACACAGCAAAACAAAATCTTAAAACTAACATGCTTAAAACAATAAAGTAAAGAAAACTTAAACTAAGCATGCATACTGTAACATAAACAAACAAGAAAAGCAAGGAAACGAAGATCAAAACAAAGAAAAGGAACTAGAACATTATACCTCAAAACACAAAGCTCTTTAGCTTGATTTTTATCGTTTCCCTCAGTCAATCTATTCACAATCAAATAAAAAGTGATTAGTAAACTTGAAACTCGAAGATCAAGGCCAGAAAATACCTTAATCAGAAAAATATTGACTTGAGGATGTTTTGCGAAAAAACTCCTTCTTTGATTCACTATTTCTAGTGAATCTTGTGTTTTCCCTTAGGATTTTCTGTGTGTTTTGAAAATGTACCATGTATAGTTTTTTATTAGTAAGAAAATAGAGGTTTGGAATGGCTCTCAAATGATGTGAGATTCGTTCTAAACCAATTTTTAAATGCAGAAAACTTGTATTTCATAGTTTCTGGAACCTTAGCATATGCATGCATGCCCTAGGGTTTTTGTTTCCTTTCTTTTTCCAAAAATAGCTTATTTAGTTCATAAAAGAGTTATATTTTCCAAAAAGACTTTCCTCAAGTCAATTTCAATCTGATTGGGCCCTAAATCAACCCTAGGCTTTAGAATTCCAATATTATTGTGGAACGAGGGGCCTAAGTCGTAAGTGATACAAAATGTGGTGTCTACAGAGTGTTTAAGATTTGAAGGTTACTAGTGAATTTTCAATTATAAATGTAGGGTCACAATTTAGAGTCCATGCCCAACAGGTATGGGGTTCTAGTCCAAAGAGCCCCGAGACAATGAATTTATAGAGAGGGTGCTATAGAACTAGGCCTAAACGAAGTCTATTCTAGCTAAAGTTAGGCCATAAAACGATTGAAAGTAAGAAAATCCCCTTCACGTCCATAGATTCTTAGTCCGAGGAGACGCGTGGAATGAACATGGATCCTTGTTCAAAGACTATGGTTCTTGCACTGTTCTTCTGTCCTAGTTTCCTTCTTTTTTCTCCCTTTTCTTCATGGGGACTTCCCTTTCTTATATAGTCTTCTCGAAGTCATCAGGGTCTTACACTTGTTGATCATCTGGACCCTCACTTAAGTACCTGTCCCATCAGACATCCCCCCTATCTTTCTGTGAGTTGTAGTAACCAAGGCAGCACTGTTCACAGGTCCTCTCCACATTGATGCGGCCAGAAAAGTAGCTACAATGCATTTAATGTGGTAGCCACAGCTTCTCCTTGGACACCCTTCGCTTCCTTCCTTCCTACGGGCCTGTGGGGCTCATCCTTGTTACTAATGCCCATTGGGATGGGTCCTTCTAGCAGGCAAGGTGCATGTTTAAGACATATTTGTTACGTCCGAGGAGACATTTCTCCTCGGACCGCCTTCTAGACATCTTTAGGCCCACAAAAGCTGGGCCGGGAGCCCTTTTTGGCACCCACGTCTTCTCCTCGGACGTGGTCAATCTTCTCATACGGGGCCTAAGGCCCATTGTGTGATCTTGGGCCTTTGCCCCTAAAATAAATATTGAAACTTTACATGTTGAACCCCCTAAAAATGTTCAAAGATATGGAACTATAGAAATAGATATCGCTACCTTATTGAAAATTATGATCACTAATATTAATTAACATGATATGGGAATATCTTGCTAATAAAGAATTTTATCATAAAAGTTTTTTTATTAAAAGAATTTTTTTTTATATTTAATTTGTTCCTGTGTGAAATCTTTCTTGCCTTTGTTTGAAGTTCTAGGTTCGTCCCTACTTCTCAGCTCATAAAAACCATTATGGTTGTGTTGAAACTTTTTTTCTCAAATTAAATTAAAATAATTATTTTGAAAAAAGTTGTTTAACTTAGGCCTATCATATAAAGGGCGTTTTAATAATACCTCAACCTACCATTTGCCTTTTGACTTGGTTAACCCTCAGCTTAAACAATCCTTGGGAAGTGACCTTGGAAAATTAACTAAATTCTAAGGGGAAACCATAAAAGATTCTATTACCACTATTATCACTTAAACCTCACTTCAAAGTGTATATATATGGCTTCAGATATGACATTAAAGAAGATAAGCTTAGCAGCTGACAACTCAGCACAAGAAATGCCCCCTAACCCCCCCCCCCCCCCCCCCCCCCGGCGGCGGTTAGCAATCTAAAGTGTTAGGATAGTTATGCTACAAGGAATAAAATGTTAAGTGAGAAAGAGTCTGAGCTAGAGCTAGTAAGGAGGAAGTGGACATGTTGGTCAGTAAGGAGGAAGTGGACATGTTGGTCAAGAGTATGAAGAAGTTCAAGGATGCGTTTTCCAATCCTGCTGGTGATTCGGAAAGGCTTCTTTCTTATAGGAATTCCCCCAAGATTTACAAGAAGAAGTTGGTTAGTGCTATTCCAGGGGCTTATGAGCAAGCTTTTTGTTTAGATGCTTTGATCAAGAAGATGTGGAATCTGAAATGAAAGAAAAGCTACCTTCTGATAGGTTTGCTATCATTAGCCTATCTAGAGAAGATAAGGCACATGCATGGCTCTTTGGGGACTTACTATTATCGTAAAAAATATGGTGTCACGACCCAGATCCAGGAAACACGAATTTAGATGCATGACTAACTTGTTGATCTTGCATATCTTAATAAACGTAATTAATTCCAGAATTAAATAAAACTCCAAATAAACCTCTTACAATATCTAAAATCCACAATTTATAAATAATATCCAAATACTGTAAAATCTTAAGCAAAATAAAAATAACTAAAAATCCTATAAGGCTTCAAGCATTACTGAAGTTGCCTAAAAACTCCCATGCTCTACATTGCACCATACAAAGTGATCCAAAGGTTTTGTTCTTCAACTAAACTTTAATCTAAAAATATTAATTGATGGGGTGAGACACAGATCTTGTAAGCAATTATACACAATAAACAACAAAATAAAGTCAAGCAAAGTATGAGTATTTTGATTTCACAAATTCACTCAATGATATCAAATATAGTTTTCCAAAACATATAATGAGCCACTTAATACATATGTAATCAAATCTTAAAATCATTCAAAAACACATATAGATAATTGATCAGAGCACAATGTCACATGTACACATATCACATATTCTCACATGCAATCTTGTAAGCGGATACCAACATCTAACCCCTGCTGGTGAGGGTTTAACACTTATTCTCACATACAACCCTGTGAGCAGGCACACATGTATCTGATCAATTTTAAAAACATTTAATAAGTCACATGTTACAAAAGCAAAGTTTATACGAAGTAGAATAATTTGCTTAATAGTAACAATCACTCCAAATATAGAGGCTTATTGAAGATCACAATATCAAATTGAACATAAATCAAAGGATGCTTGACTCTCTTAGGGAATGAATAGGAACCGAGGAGTTTATATAAATATTTTAAAACTCTTGAGTAAGTCTAAAAATTCAATTTGCTAAAAGAAACGTTTTAAATACCATTTGGAAAATAGGAATATGACTTTCAAATGACTTGATTTTAAACAAATTTGAAGAGCAAGAACCTTTTTGGAAAACTTATGTAACACCCCGTAATTTTGATACCAATTAAATTACTATACGTAAATTTTTAATGGAGGCCTATAATTAAAATGGATTAAATTAATTTGGGCCTAAGGTATTAAAAAGAAGATAAATACTATAGAATATGAAGCCCAAGTGAGGTGACATAGTACATATATGGGCCTTAAAAACCCTATCCTTTCCTCTTAGGTCACACGTGTTTTGCTGATGGGATTTCTTTTTGCTTCAACCGACTGTTGAGTTCTGCCTTTCTTCACTGTGGCGCTGAGTTGGAGTCTTCAGGTATGATGTTTCTCATGCTCAAGATTTAGGAAGTTTGAATAGTCAAATAGCTTGCAATTGATATGAACCTAGACTATCATTATTCTAATAGAAAAAGGGTTCCTATAATTGTATTATATTAGATAAAGATTTGGTCAATATGTCAGGAAGGAACACAGACGTGAGATTGAGCCAAATAGAGTAATAGGTTTGGACTTGGTCACCATGTTAAAGTGAAAAGAATGCTTATGTTATTGCATTCACACTAAGCCACAATTGTTGACCGGTTGTTATTGCATTCACACTAAGCCATTAACCGGTTATTATGCATTCACACTAAGCCACAAGTTGACTGGTTATTTTGCATTCACACTAGTTCAACCGTATAATAGATTTGGGTCTTTGGGTTGATGAATACAATATTAAAATAGGAACTTTTTATTTATATAGCCGTATGGTCCTCATAGGCTTTGAAATAGATTTGACATAACTTTAATATATGGCTTCCACCTTTGATTAATAGCTTTATATGCTGGGTTGATCAGATAGGTTTATATATATATAATGGTTAGAGTCAATGGACATCCAGTGGCATCAAGAGGGAATGCTAAGCAACAAATTAAGACAATACGTGACTTCCAATAGTAAATTTGATAGTTAAGTGAATAAATGGAGGATTTTAGATATACTAATATTGTTTAGGATAAAACTGTTTAAGTGTGAAAATAAATTTTGAAGTGGGAAATTGTGTATTGATGAACCTATTTTTGGTATTGCTAGGTTCTAATTCTACTGAATTGTTGTGATTCAAGGGAGGTTGATTTCCTTTATTTTTGCAACTAAGAGGTAAGTGGTGTTTACTAATTTTGGAGGTTTTCCCAAAACAGTATTAATTATTAAACTATTTTATATGAAAGAATATATTGATATTCTATATATAAATGAATATTTTACAAATGTTGATGTGTACATTGGCTATTCGTTTTATGAAAAACTTGTGGGACAACATAATTTTATTTAAACTTGTATGTGTGAATATGTCTTTATATTTTGAGAAGTATGAATGAATTATTTTGTGAGCATATTGAATATGTTTTAAAAACCTATGGCAAGTCGTGATTAGAAGCTCAGTATGGTATTTAGTCCTTAGCAAGGGACAATCATGCTGCAGCTAGTCCTTAGCAAGGGACGGTCCCAAAAGGGGACAGTGCACATTTGATAGCTCCTTAGCAAGGGAGCATACTATTGAGGATCCAAAAGGAAGCTCCTTAGCAAGGGAGTGTACCTTTAGGTTCCAAAGGAGCCATCCTTGAGAAATGGGATGAAAGGAGGTTCCAGTCCCAAAAAGGGGACAGCACAACCCTGTCAACGGGGCATAAACGTTGACCACGAGAAAAGCCTAGGAAATTGTTTATGTGATGGTATCAATATATATATTATGATGACTCACAATATAGAGATATTATTTTCTTTTACATGAAATAGTTGATGACAAAATATTGGTGAGTTATAAGTTGGGAATCTGTTGAAAGAATTATTTATTTGAAAGGTTTGTTCCCACACCCCAATGTTAGTGAATTTCACTTATTGAGTTATCTCATCCCCCTTTATTTCCCATTACAGATACATTAGGTGGATTACTGGAGTAGAGATTCTTGGGAGACAGAAGTTACAAATTGTTTTTGTGGAACTGAGGATTTTATTATTATTTTATGGCATTAAACTTTGTATTGGAGAATTATTTTGTGGATGTTTTGTATTTGGTGAATTAGAGCTCTGACTTTTGTAATCAGATTCAAGGTTGCTAGTTCCTTTTATTTAATATTTTTTATGGATTATTCAGATTAAATAGACTTTTATTGCCTATGATTTTGGGGCTTTACAACTTATCTTGAAACTCAATTATTTTCTAAAAATAGTTTAGTTTAGAAATCATCTTTTAAATGAGATTTGGGCATTCAAAACATTACTTAAAAAATTTGAAATTTCTCTTTAAAACATTATATAAAAGTTGTTTCTCTTTCATTGATGTAAAAATGCTTTTGATAACTTTAGGAAATGTATGCTTAAAAACGTATCTTTAGAAAACCTTTTACTTCTAAGAACCTAACGAACAAAACTTGTGCATATTATTCATAATTACTTACCTCTCTTACTCATATATCCCAACACAGCCGAACACTTTAGTCTTCTATAAGCTCTATACAAAGGAATACTAAAATCAATAAGCATGAAATCTAATCATTGGAAACCTTTTCTTTTTTACTGCCCTACAAAACTAAAATATGGAAACTACTTTCGTATACACCAATGGATTGATCAATTTAATATTCCTTATTAAGGTCCCAACGCAACAATATTACCTCGAAGCTAATCTGTACTACTAGAGTTCAAATGAACTTCTATAGCCACACTTGATATTTAGGCCACCACTTGACATTTTAAGTGTTCAACCAATCATACAATAACTAAGTTTCCCCATACATGTTGCGGTTTATAATATATAAATTGATCCAAGTTCACCGATTAAAATGTACGTATAGTAACCGCCAGATTCGTAATATTGTGAAACCCAACATCAAAACTCTTAAACTGTGCATTGCCAGTAATCAATGTTATTACAACATATGTACTACAAACATGCCCAGTTGTATATATAAACCCCACAACCACAAGGGGTGATCAAGGCTCAATATTAAAACAAAAACCCATAGAGAACTCTGAGTAAGAGACAAATTACCTTTGCTACAAACAAAAATTGCCTCTAATACTTTTTGCCGTAGCCTCTAGCATCCAGCGTCTCTCTCTCTCTAACTTATTTTGATTCCCTTGTATAAAGAAAAGACCCAACAACTTATATATGCTTCCAAGACTTTAATTTCCAATTAACTTCAAATTAAGGTTTATTTGTTTAGATAGGTTGGAACTCCAAAGGATTCCAATTACTCTTAAACTTCCAATCCAAATAGGTTTTATTCTCAAATCCTTTTTCCTAACTAATAAGAAGACTATAGGTTTTAATTCCCTTATCTTTCTATAACTGAAACAAAAAGAAAAAAAGAGAAAAAAGAGGACTACACGTTCTATACATATATGCAAGTTATTGTCTCATCTCTTAACTTTGGGTAGCATTCTTTGTTTGGCCACATAATTACACCTCACACCACTTGAAGTAGCATATCCAAAAAAACTAACTATATAAACAATCCTATCATGAAATAATAATTAATAATGATGATAAAATCGGGGTATTACATATGTATAAATGAGGTTTGTGCAATTATCTTGGTCGTATGGACTGCATTGACTTAGGACAAGACAATTTTATCGTTAAATTTGAAAGGCAGGAAGATCTAGATTTTGTGTTAAAAGGTGGCCCTTAGTTTGTGGGGCAACACTTTCTAGCAATCAGGCAATGGGAGCTAGACTTTAGAGCCTTTTTCTCATTTGTCGCTATATGATTATGCTACTTGAGCTTTCTATTGAATACTATGACCCACTTATGCTCAAAAAGATTAGGTAAGCCATCGGCCTAGTCCTATGCATTAATGCCCACATAGCCAATGGTACCCAAGGGTGATTTGCTAGATTATGTGTTCAAGTTAATGTAGAAAGGCCTTACCATTCTTATTGAAAAGCTAACCCAACTTGTCCAATACAAGGGAATTAATACTTTATGTTTCGCTTTTGAGTGTATTAGCCATCGTTCGGAGACCAACACGGCCTTATTAAGGAACCACAACCTGTTTCAAATAAAAGTACTTCAGTTGAAGAGGAAGCTTCCCCCTATGCTCCAACAATGTTTGTAAAAAATGTTGCTCTAGATCCTTATGGTGAGTGGATTGTGGTAAAAAAAAAAAAAAAAAAAAAAAAAAAAAAAAAAAAAAAAAAACCTCCTTTGAAAGGTAGGAACTCCAACCCAATGATAATGGGTAGACTTTAGGGGTGTGCGCGGTTCAGTCGGTTCGGTTTTTTCTCAAATTTGTTACTGAACCGATAGGGATCGGTTTTCTCATAATTAAAATCGATGCATACCGATTGGGGTTGGTTTTCCGACCTATAGCGGTGCGGTTTGGTCGGCTTGGTTTAATCGGTTTGGTCAATTTGAAACATTAAATTCTATTTGTTTTTTTTTAATTAGAAAAAAAAAATTTGTTCAACCTATAAAAAAAATATGTTCAATAGAAACTTTATAAAAAATAAATAAAAATTGTTCTTTACACAAAATCTGTTCGATCTGTTCAAAAAACAGCAGCAAAATTTCATAGAAACTTCATAAAAAATTCTGTTAAAAAAACAGCAACAAAATCTGTTCAAAAAACAGCAACAAAATTTGTTCAATCTGCTTAAAAAATAACAACAAAATCTGTTCAAATTTCACAGAAACTTCATAAAAAAAATCTCTTCAACCTATTCACACATAAAATCTGTTCAAAAACCTGTTCAATCTATTCAAAAATCTGTTCTATTCAAAAATCTGTTCAATCGGTTTAATATGTTCAAACTGTTCAAATCTATTCACCCAAAACCTACAATAGTGATCCAAATTTCATCATTTCATTCACACATAAACAATTTGTGCAAATTTTTTACACAACAAATTGTCCAAACAGTTTCACAGTTTCACACATGACAAACTATCCAATTTTTTTTTTTTTTTTTTTTTTTTTTTTTTTTTTTTTTTTTCATTTCATTCACCATGCAAAAATATTTTGAAATTGCCTCAATAAGAGTTCAACTCCCAAAATACTATCATGTAGGATATAATATCATTAGTATCACTATGTGTTAGTGTCAATAACAATAAGCATTAATGTATCCACTTAATAACGTATTATAAAATCATTTGTCGCTGTCCACAAATGCCAAAAGAAAGATATACAAATTAAATTAGCTTTTAGGCAAAAGAATGCTAATTACTTGTATCCCCAATGATAATCCTACCCATGAATACCTAAATAACTACTATTAGTGAAAAGTCCACTACTAATAAAATATACAAATATAATTAGCATATAGGAAAAAGAATGCTAATTCCTGTAAGTCCTTTGTCTAGTAAGTCTATGTACTATGCATCATTCTAGAACTCCTACAAAATACTAAACAAAACAAAATAAACATGTGTTAATAACAATAAAATTTTTATGAACAATTAAATTTTTATAATAAGCACAAATTAATGATAATAGCAAATATATTTACATAATACCAACTACTAACTAACTTCAAGCAAAGAGCAGCACATCATTATCCAACACAACGATGCTTGGATCCTCCTCCATGGGCATTGGGCGAACCAATGCAATTTCTACAATCCCATTCAAAACAAAATGATTCTTAAGCATTGAGCAAATAAATAAACAATTGATACATACAACAAACAAAATGAACATATATATATTTTTACTAGTGTCAATCTCAAAACCATCCATATCCTCCACATTATCCATGCACTCCCAAAACTTTATTGGTCTTTTTTTCTTTGCATCCTTCAACCAATTTTGGGTACAAATAAGGGGCTTCAACTGTATTAAGAGATAGTGAACTACTGAACGAATCCAAAACACACCTCCCTGTACTAAAAGCAGACTCGGATGCAACTGTAGAGACAAGAATGGCCAACACATCACGGGCAATTTGGGAAATGACTCAATATCTAGCAGAATTCATTTTCTACCCCATCAAAATGTCAAAATCTTCCACATCAGGGTCCTTAGAAGATTCCAACAAATACCTATCCAACTCAAATTTGCTTTCCACACTGTCCTCGTCCACCAATTGTTGCTTAAACCTATTATTATAGCTTTTAATGCGATCAGACAATAAAACATTACCAACACTTGGCCTGGAACCCTAGACATTGAAGCACCACTACCACTACCACTAGAACTCGAAGCTACATTTTGACCCATTCTCTCCACATACAACCTCTTCAATGCATCCCGAACCTTAGAGCTCATCGCATCTCCCTTGTCCTTTCCATACCATTCCTTAAACCAAAACTTTATATACTTCAATCTATACCTTAGGTCAAGAATAATAGCAACAAAAAGTATCAAATTGATATTATTTATACTTCCCCAATACTTATCATTTTTTTTTCATCTCTATCGTCATACTCCTCAAAAGTGGATCCCCATCAACACTACACAATTGTTGCAATTGATCTTCAATGCTAATTAGCTCATGGAAGTATATATTAGAAGTGACAAACAAGGACCCAGAAAATCTAAGTGTCGCCTTATAAAATATGCCAAGAAATTTCATAAAGGTCTTGACATTTTCCCAATCAAGATAGTTAAGAGGACCAATGGACTTTTTCCCATTCCCATCCGCTTCACAAAAATAAAGTTTGTAATGCCCATCTTCCTCTTCCAACCTATCAAATGCTCTCACAAATTTCAAAACACAATCTAACATAAGATAAGTGGAATTCCACCTTATTGGCACATCAAGGGACAACAAACATTTGGTTTTGATTTTCTCATTTTCAACACATTCTTGAAACTTCTCAAACTTTGAGGAAGAGACTCTCACATATCGCATTGCATTCTGAACCTTGGCAATTGATTCATGAATGAAGTTCAACCCACTTTGCATTATCAAATTCAAGATATGTGCACAACAACGCATATGCATGAACTCACCACCCAATATGCTACTATCTCTTTCTTTTGTTTTCTTCTTCACATAATCAATTGCCATATTATTAGTGCTAGCATTGTCCATGGTAATTGTAAACAACCGGTCTATACCCCACTTCTACAAACATCACTCAACCGCTCTACCTATGGTGTCCCATTTGTAAATAGCTATAGGGCAAAAGTTCAATATTTTCTTTTGGTAAGTCCAATCCCCATCAATGAAGTGTGCGGTGACTACCATGTAGTTCAAGTTTTGTATGGACGCCCAACTATCCGTTGTCACACAAACCCGTTGCCCAACAAAAGCCCTTCTCAAAATATCCACCTAACTAGAATAAATCTTTATACAAGCCCTTGCAATGGTAGTGTGATGGGGAATAGGAAACCTAGGCTCAACTATTTCCATAAATTCTTGAAAGCTTTGACGCTCCACAAATTTAAAAGGTAATTCATCAATAATGATCATCCTTGCCAACGCTAACCTTACCCTCTCTTCACTATAGTTTGCAACTACTAACACATTTAAACCACTTTCCCTTTCCCTCTTAGCTTGGAAAGACAAAGTTTTTTCCTTATCATCATGGGGAAAAGGCCACTTCTTACACACCTTCATGTGTTGCAACATGCTCAAAGTACCATTTTTCTTACCATGACAATTATATTGATTTTTACAATATTTACATTCAAACCTAGGCTTCTTGGAATTAGGACCAGCCAACTTAATAAAGTGCTGCCATACTATAGATGGGTCCTTACCACCTTGTTTAGGTGACAGTGGGGAAAGTGATGTACCAAGTCCAGTTGGTGCTGCAAGTTCAGGTTGGTTAAGGTTAGCACTACCAAGACTAGGAGGAGGTGGGTTAGGGTCCCCAGGGGCACCAAATCCAGGTGGAGCATCGACATCCATCTAATAAAAAAATTTCTAACCAACAAAAAAATAAAGTTTTCACAACAATATCAAATTATAATTTTTCCAGCAAATACAATATCAAATGGCTCACTCTCAATCAATGAATGTCACAACCAGATCCAATAATAGCAATAACTAATCAGTTTAGTTACAACAAGGCAACAATAACAAACTAACAATCATTAGTCATTACTCAACAATTCATGTCACTAATATTAACAAGAAATTTATTATATTGTTCTCAATATAAATATAAAATAAAAGCTAATTATATATATATATATATATATATAAACTTAAAGCAGTTGTTACTAAGTAATAAAAATTTAAAATCAAAATGTTGAATATAGTGAGTGATTAGTGATCACCACTCCGTGAAGGATTGAAAGCGTGAACTCTCTCAATCTTTGTGTCCCTCAAAAATTAAAATGTTGAATAAAAAATAAAGGTTAGTACTTGGTAGATTGTGACACACCGAGTCACTAATTAGCTAGCTCATGCAATGCAACTATGCAAGTAAGTTACTTAAAGAATTACTAAGTTTATGGTTTATACTGTTACTATAAACTTACTAAAGTAACAATGTATTACTAAGTTTATAGTTTCTACTTTATACTGTTACTATATATCACATTTAAGTTGCATCCAATGGTAGCATTCTAGATAGTTATACTTTTCTTTCAAATGAGTATTGAGTTTCAGAATAGTTGGTGGGTGGTTGCATTTTGTGCTAATTGACAATTTGTGCTGGTACAATTAACCAATAATTGTAATTATCTTATCTCATGTCAGCTGAGAAAACCCAAATAGGTAAATGATATACAAAATACAGCAACCAAGCCTTAAGTATCAATATAAACTTAGTAATACATTGTTATTCTAGTAAGTTTATAGTAACAGTATAAACTATAAACTTAGTAAACTTAGTAATACATTGTTACTTTAGTAAGTTTATAGTAACAGTATAAACCAAATAGGTAACAGTGTTATTGTTACCATTAAGTCCAACCAACTAAAACAACTCAAATAGGTGCTGAAAAAATGATAAAAAACATGACAAGACTTTTAGTTTTAAGCCCAAACAACTAAAACAAGTGCTATAAACTATAAGCCTAGTTTGGAGTTTCAACTTTTTGTTTTTTCTGAGAGGTGAGAGAAGAGAGGGGCTTAGTGGCTTACTGGTGGTTTGCCGCAATGAGCTGGTGATTGGTGAGCACCTACTGGCTATTGCAAAGGCTAGCTGAGGTGAGGCGTCAGGGACTCAGGTCAACAAGAGGCGAGAGGCGAGAGCGAGAGAGAGAGTTAAGGGTTCTGAGAGTGAAAGAAAGAATTTATACTTAAGGAGAAATTTGAAAACCTAGCAAAATATGACACCGTTTTGTTTGTTTGTTTGTTTTTTTTTTTTTTTTTTAATAACACCAAATATGGCGACGTTTTGTTAAAAAAAATTTAAAATAGATACTTGGTGAAACGATGTCATATCCAAACCTCTAAAAGTTATATACAGGTATCGGTTCGGTTCAGCGAGAATCGGTTTCAGGCTCTCTGCTCCGATGACTGCACCGCACCAACATCAGAAGTCCATTCGCGCTTCGATCGCTGGCATCGGCTCCATTGGTCGGTTGCAGTGGTGGTGCAGGAAGATCGGCGCCGGTTGGTTGGATTGGTGACGACATCTCTGTGCACACCCCTAGGTAGACTCCCTACAAATGACGTCACTAACAACCAACATAGTGGTGACAGCTCTAGTAGAGCAAAGCAACGAAATGAAGGGAAGAGTAAAGCAATCCATCTCGCAAGTGATGTGATTACTAACTATGTTTCTAATGGTTGTCCATTCATAACTAAAAGAGAAAATATATTAGTCATAGTTCTAGGTCTAGTCAAGCTTGTGTATCTAGTCTCCCAAAAGCCCATAATTACTCTTTAATCAGTAATTGAAACCTCAAGTCCCTAGTAACACAAACTCTCTCATCTTTAGAGCATTCACACTCAGTTTCTAAAAAAAAATCTCATTTGATCTTCACAAAAACTTTTTTATCATTTACACCATACCATTTTACAACACATCTAACATCCTAAACTCTATTTTTTTCCCAGATTATTTAATTATTTGTTTTTGTTCTTTTTTTATATGATTTCTCTCTCTCTCTCTCCCTTTTTCTCTCTTTCTCCCTCTACCTCTAGGCACTGGCCATAATAAATAAATAAAACATAGAATCTCGGAAACAACCACGCCACCACATCAAAAACCACCACACCAGCCACAAACCAAAAGATTACAAGAAAAAAACACACACAATAACTATTAATGAGTTAGAAATTTATGATCATCATTAGTCTGAGAGCGTCATTAACGAAGAGAAGACGTTACACATTTATTACGCTCATTGATGACAAAGTGTAATGGACGGAGCAACGGTTATAGAGTGAGTTGTGAACTTTAGACAAAGATTTTGTAACGCACTAGTCGTTGTGCATAAATATAGCAATTCATTGCCCATTAATTAGGCACACAACTATAAAAGAGAAGGCAACAGAAGTTAAATTTACATATAAATACTCTATGAAAATTACTCTCCAGTCAATTATCTGTAAAATCTTTCTCCCTTACTGACTTAAGCAACGGAGGCGGTTTGGCTAATGCCACATCGGTGTGTTACTCTTCCACCTAGTTCATTTTTGCAGGTTTTCCTCCAACAGAGACGAACCCAATCACAACTTCATCCTTCCATTATGACAAGGAGCTCAATTGCTGATTTTTTGCATCATCAGTTTGGCGCCGTCTGTAGGGATCCCTAATCATTCAAGCCATCCTTCCCAGTGACAAAAGAGTTCCTCGAAGTACGAGATGGAGCCAGAAATTGCACAACAGCTAGAAGCTATGCAACAACAACAAATCCAGGCCCTCTTAGCTAATGTGGAGAAGCTGACTCTCCAGAATGAAGAGCTACGAAAAACAATGGAATCCTAAAACGCAGAACATTGGCGAAGAGGTGAAAACCAGAAAGAAGAAGAATCAAACTTCCAAGCCAACAAGTGAGGCAAGACCTCAGGAGATGATTCCTCCAGAATGGAAAATGAGCTTTGCAACGTCAAGAAAGAGATGGATGAATTAAGAAGTGCCATGAAGGATAAAGGCAGGGAGAATTTGAATGGGATGATTCAAAGGACGGACTCACCATTCACCACTGAAGTACTGAACCGTCCCCTCCCACTGAAATTCCGTCTCCCATAGCTGGAATCATATGTCGGTTCCAAGGACCCTTTGGATCACATTGAATCATTCAAGACATTGATGTTGTTGTAGATGACCCAAGACGAGGTGATGTGTAGGGAATTCCCAACGACATTGAAAGGAGCAACCAAAGTATGGTTTAGTAAGATACCCCCAAGAACTATTGCAAATTTTGAATAACTCAGCAAGGGTTTTATTCGTCATTTCATTAGGGGGCAAAGACACAAGAAGCCAACCAATCATCTTCTCAACATTCAGTAGGTAGAAGGAGAATCACTAAGTCAGTATGTGACCCGATTCAATAAGGAGCTACTGTAGGTAGATGAATCTGAAGATTAAGTCATCCTAACAACTTTCCAAATAGGGTTGCTACTCGGGAGTTTTTTTTTTTCTCAATCACCAAAAGCCCTCTAAAAATAGTCGCGAAGTTGCTCCAAAAAGCTCAAAAGTACATGAATGCAGAAAACGCGGTGCTTGCAAAAGAAATGAAAGGAAAAAGGAAGAGAGACGAAGGAACAAGTAGTAATCACGATAAAGTGTTGGGCATACCACAAGAAAAAAGAAGGAACTTCCGGATAGGAGGCTAAAGTTCACTAACTTTACTCCTCTAATAATGTCAATTGAGCAAGTCTTGATGCAAATAAAGGACGATCCTTCCATGCAATGACCGAAGCCAATCAGTACTCCAATAGAAAGAAGAGACAAGAACAAGTACAGGTTCCATCAGGACCATAGGCATTGCACCGACAAGTGTAGACATTTGAAAGACCAGGTGGAGACTTTAATCTAGCAAGTGAAGTTACAGAAGTATGTCAAGAAAACGGAGCCCTACAGATACCAACGGAAGGAAGATAAAGACAAAGATTGAGAAGCAGGAGATAGCAAACCTACCACAGGAGAGATAAAGATGATCTTAGGAGGATTAATGGCAGGCGGAATGCTAAAGTCCTTGAAAAAAGCCCATGAGAGAGAAATAAATAGTGTCCATTTGTGGCTCCCTCCGGTGAAGATGCCAAGGAATGACGAACCTGATATTGTTTTCTCAGAAAGAGACGGTTATGGCATTAGGCAACCCCATGACGATCCGCTGGTAATCATGCTCAGAGTAGAAGAATTCAACATCCACCAGATACATATTGACAATGGAAGCTCAGCAAATATCATTTATTTACCTGCATTTCAGCAGATGAAACTGGACAAGAGAATGATCAGGCCTTTCACCTCTCTTCTGGTGAGCTTCATTGGGGATTGAATTGTCCCTAGGGGCATCGTCACTCTAACCATGATTACAAGCACTTACCCAGTACAGATCACCGAGGAAATTGATTTCCTCATAGTTGACTGCCCTTTAACATACAACATCATCTTAGGAAGGCCTGCACTCAACAGGCTAAGAGTAGCGATGTCAACATATTACTTGAAGGTGAAATTTCCAACAGCCCATGGTGTAGGGGAAATTAGAGAAGATCAAGTTCTGGCAAAAGAATGCTACCAAGCTGCCTTAGCATCTGGGGAGAACTACACATGGGTGATCAGTGAACCAATGCCTATTCCCAAACCATCATAAACACCACAAGAAGTTGAGGTCGTCCAAGGAGATTCATCAAAGGTATTCAAGATAGGATCAGCACTCCCAGCTCTGGAGAAAGAGAAGATGATTTCCCACTTAAGGGAAAACCAAGATGTTTTTGTCTGGAAACACGAGAATATGCCTGGAATTGATAGGAAGATTATACAACATCATCTTAACGTCAACCCAAAATGCAAACCTGTACAACATAAGTGGAGAATATTTGCACCAGAGTGTAACAAAATAGTAACTGAAGAAGTAGAGAAGTTGTTAGAAGCTGGTTTCATCAGAAAAGTCTTCTACCCAAATTTGCTAGCAAACGTGGTAATGGTAAAAAAAAGCAATGGCAAATGGAGGATGTGCGTTGATTTCACATACCTAAACAAAGCCTACCTAAAGGATAGCTTCCCCTTGCCAAGGATTGATCAACTGGGAGACTCAATTGCTAGATACAAGCTCTTAAGTTTCATGAATGCATTTTCTGGATACAACCAGATCCTTATGGACGAAGAAGATTAAGAGAAGACCTCGTTCGTCACCAGCCAAGGGTTTTACTGCTACAAAGTTATGCCATTTGGATTGAAGAACGCAGGAGCCACATTCTAAGGATTGATGAACTGCATGTTCTCTCACCACATTGGAAGGAATGTGGAAGTATACGTAGAAAATATGCTAGTAAAAAGTAAGCACGAAGTCAACCACTTGGACGGTCTTAAAGAAACCTTTAGCACACTACATAAGTAAATATGAAATTAAACCTTGCAAAGTGTGTTTTTGCTATTGCTTCAGGGAAATTTTTGGGATTCATGGTGTCCCAGTGAGGCATAGAATCCAGAGGCAATCATCGAGGTCAAATCACCAAAAACAGTGAAAGAGGTTCAGAGCTTGACAGGAAAGGTTTGTAGCTCTAAATAGATTCGTCTCCAGGGCAACGGACAAGTGCATGCCACTCTTCAAGGTCTTGAAAAAGGCCTTTTAGTGGACTGACAAATGTGAAAAAGCCTTTGCAAAATTAAAAGAGTACTTGATGAAGCCATCATTGCTAAGTCCCTCAGTAATGGGAGAAAAGCTGTACCTCTATATAACAGTGTCCAACACCATAGCAAGTTCGACATTGATCAGGGAAGAAGAAAATATCTAGAAGTTAGTCTATTATACTAGCTAGGCACTCCAAGGAGCAGAAGCAAATTACCCAAGGATGGAAAAGATAGCTTTCGCATTGGTGGTCGCTCCCAGGAAACTCTGTCATTACTTCCAAGCACACTCCATCATCATCATGTTAGACCAACCAATAAGAAAGACGATGAACAAGATAGATGCAGTAGGATGACTCATTCAATGGGCAATTGAGTTGGGCCAATTTGACATCGAATATCGGCCTCGAGCAGTAATCAAAGCCCAAGTACTAGCATATTTCATCGCTGAATTCACTTACCCCTATAAGGAAGAAGAACTCCCTATGGAAACATAGACAGTCCAAACAGATAGGTCTGCCACGAAGAAAGTAGGAGGGGCAAGAGTAGTGCTCATATCTCCAGAAAGAGAAATATTGAAGTATGCAGTTAGACTGCAATTCTCAGCAACGAATAATGAGGCAGAGTATGAAGCATTGCTAACAGGACTAAGTCTAGCAAAAGCTCTCAGAGCAAAGAATCTAATCTTCCAAGTTGATTCTCAACTAATAATTGGACAAGTGAAGGGAGATTATGAAGCCAAAGAAGAGAGGATGCAGAAGTGCTTGAAGATCGTCCAAAAACTCTTGCAACACTTTGACAACCTAGACTTTGTGCAAATCCCTTGGGCCAAAAACGCAGAAGCTGACTTCCTAGCAAGATTGGCCTCGTTAGACGACTACAATGCGACCTTCAAACTATGTGTAGAGATAAGGGGGTAACCAAGTATAGAAGGTAAGCAAGTTCTGAAGATAAAAGAACAAGATGAGTGGATGACTCCCATCATCCATTATTTGAAAGAAGGATGACTCCCAGAAGATAAAATGGAAGCAAGGAAGATACAGATCAGAGCAGCCCACTTCGTCATTATTGATGATGTACCATACAGAGTAGGTTATTCACTCCCATACTTAAGATGTGTAAACTCAAAAGAAGCAGATTATGTGCGCTGTGAGATACACAAGGGAATTTATGGAAATCATGCTGGAACAAGGTCTTTAGCAGGAAAGGCACTCAGAGCAGGATATTACTGGTTGAATTTATAGAATAATGTACATGACCTTGTCAGAGAATGCGATAAGTGTCAACGCTTTACAAATGTCCATATGAGACCAGAAGAGACGATGACACCCATATCCTCACCATGGCCCTTTGCCCAATGGGGGATTGATATTATGGGCCCATTCCCTTTAGGGAAGAAGCAACTCAGATTTCTAATCATCACAATTGATTACTTCACAAAATAGGAAAAAGCAGAACCAGTAACAATGATAACAGAGGCTAAAGTCACAAGCTTTATATGGAAGAGCATCATTTACAGGTTTGGAGTCCCACATGTCATAATTTCAGATAATGGAAAGCAGTTTGACAATCCCAAGTTTCAAAAAATTTTCCAAGACTTAGGAGTCAAGAACCACTACTCTTCTCCAAGACACCCTCAGGCTAACGGTCAAATAGAAGTGAAGACAGCTATGTTTTCATCTCATCTAGACATAATAGAATTCAAACAAGGGGGCAACTAATGAGTTAGAAATTTATGATCATCATTAGTCTGAGATCGTCATTAACCAAGAGAAGGTGTTACGCATTTATTATGCTCATTGATGACAAAGTGTAATAGATGGAGCAAAGGTCACAAAGTGAGCTATGAACTTCAGACAAAAATTTTGTAATGCACTAGCCGTTGAGTATAAATACAGCAATTCATTGCCCATTAATTAGGCACACAACTATAAAAGAGAAGGCAACAGAAGTTAAAGGTATACACGAATACTCTATGAAAATCACTCTCTAGTCAATTCTCTCTATAATCTTTCTCCCTTACCAACTCAATCATCAAAGGCGGTTTGGCTAACACCACAACGGTGTGTTACTCTTCCACCCAGTTTATTTTTGTAGGTTTTCCTCCAACAGAGATGATCCCAATCACAGCTTCGTCCATCCATTACGACAAGGAGCTCAACTACTATTTTTTGCATCATCAACTACAATAGCCCATATCAGCCACCACAATCACAATAGCTGCCACCATGCCACCCACCAAAACCAATTTAAAAAAAAAAAAAAAAAAAAAAACCAACAAACAACCATAACAACACACTGCTACCTCCACATATCCTAGCACTACCCACCTAAAAATTTCCAATCACCACCCACTAATCCATATCAACAACACCACCACCCATTGATCCACCATCAACAACACAACAACCACCACATCACAGTGCCATCACTAGAAACACCAAGTAAACCCACCAAGCAAACCCCCCGAACACCAGAGCCACCATCAAAACTCAGCACTAGACCCACCATGCCACCACGACCCACGGCCCACCACACCAATCCATTACGATCCTTAGCCTCAGACCCACCAAGCAAACCTATCAAACACTAGAACCACCATCGAAACTCAGCCTTAGACCCACAACCAAAACCAATTAGCAAACCCATTACCACTCACAACCAAAACCGATTTGCAAACCCATAACCACGCCAATCTCACCGCCATAACAACCACCAGATCTTTAACTTCACCGATCTCGCCTAGAAAATCTTATTTGCAACTCCACAACCATGTTGTGAGAGAGGGATTGATGAGGAATGGGTAGAGGGACAATGGCTAGTGAGAGGCATGGGGAGAGAAAGGGTCATCGACAGAGGCATGAGAGAGAAAGAGAGAAAATGGTGATTAGAGAGAGAGAGAGAGAGAGAGAGAAGAGTTGAAAGACAAAAGAGAGAGAAAGCAAAAGGTGAAAAGAATAAAATATATTGTTTTGGTTCACAATTGTGCTACAGTGCCATCATACATTTAGGATGGCACTATAGCACAATTGCCATTTTTTTTGCAATTGCAAGACCATGTAATGGGCTATTTTTGTACCTTGATGCTAAAATATACCAACATATAGCATATGGAAGACCAGGTGTGAATGCTCTTACTGCTAGCTGTTGAACTTATAAGGGACTTCCTTTGGGGTTCAACCCCAGGAAAAAGAAAATTACACTTGGTTAATTGGAACAAACTAACTTTGACCAATGACCTAGAGTGTTTGACTATTTTGAAGATGAGAGCCAGAAGCTCAGCAATATTAGCCAAGTTATGTTGGAGATTAGCATTTGAGCAAGAAGCTCCTTAAGCAAAAATGTTGGTTAACTTAGTAATAATGGGAAGAAACTCCCCTGTTCTCGAGATTGGACTACTTGTAAAGGTGGTTATAGTGTCTTTAAGCTTGAACAAAATGGTTTGTTAGTAATGAAATTCAATTTGTTTTTGGAATGATTTTTGGCTTTCTTCTGGCCCGATTAGAATCCATATACATGATCCACTCACTTTAGCAGAGGAACATATGTTGGTTCACTCTTTTTTGGCTGGGAATCAGATGCAACTGTTATCCTTTGGGCTGCCAAATAAGATTGTATAGGAAATCAAAGGCACCCCAACTTCCTTTAACCCTCTTGCAAAGGATAAACTAATTTGGGCTTTTTACAAAGATGACTATTTTTTTTTTCTTTAGGAAGTTTATCATATTGCAAAAGGTTTAAATCTATTGAACCTAAAATTTTTTAATGGTGCTTAGGTTGAAGAAAATCTCAATGAATAGAATTTCTAACAAAGCAAGACAGAGGTTCAAAGATTACCAGCAACAAAATCAAGATTACTTAGTATTCAGTGAAAAGAGAAAGGTTAAGAAAATGAGAGAAAGTGGGAGAAAGATTGAGAGAAGAATTGAGTGAATAAAACTTGTATTGAACAACTAAGAATTCTTACATAAATATAATTGAGCTCAATGAGCTGTTTTTATACCATAAGATCACTCTAACAACTTAATTAATCGTCCACCTTATGCGGATCTAAGCCTTTGAAAATTAGGAAATATAGTGCAGCTCTTTCAACTGAATTTCGCGCCAAGTCCAACTACTCTTTGAATTGAGTGAGACACACCGTTTTACTAATACATCTTCCAAAGTCAGTTATTAAGCTAAATGATGTATTTGGTTACACAAATTCTATTTAAATGAAACAACACATTTAATTGAACCACTGTCATTTTGTTTGTGCTTCTTCTTCATTAGACTTCTTATTTTTTACAGGTCTGGTACTGTTATCTTCAACACCCCCCCTCAAACTGATGGGGGAAGAATCAACCAAAAGTTTGGCATGATGAAAATGAAATAGAGGAGCAATGAGTGATTTGGTATACAAATTCGCAAAGTTGTCCTTGCCATAAACAAAACCAATTTGTAATTTCTTGCAAATGACCTTCTCACGAGTGAAGTGATAATCTACCTCAAGATGTTTGGTATGAGAGTGAAAAACAGGATTGGCAGATAAAGCAATTACGAAAACATTGTCGCACCAAATGACAAGGACATGAGAGAGAAAAATGCGAAGCTCTTTGAACAAAATACGGAGTCAAGACAATTTTGCCACCGTGGTAACTAAGGCACAATATTTAGCCTCCGTTGAAGAACGAGACACAGTACTCTACTTCTTAGCAAACTAGGAAATAGGATTAGGTCCAAGAAACACAAGCAAACCTATTGTAGAACAGCAATCAATAGAATCCCCAGCCCAGTCCGCATTTGAGAACACAATAAGAGTCAAAGGACCAGGAGTGAAAGAAATCCCAAAATGCAAGGTACCTCTAATATAACGAAGAACTCGTTTAGCGGCCTCCAAATGAGTGGTAGTAGGATGACTCATGAATTGGCATAACTGATGAACATTAAATGCAATATCTAGACAAGTGCATGTCAGATATTGAAGAGCACCAACCATGCTCCTGTACTGAGTAGGATTTGAAAGAGTAGGAATGGCAACGGGTCGGGTTCAGGCCGGGTTTTTCCATATCCGGACCCGACCCGCGGGTCTGTTTCAGAAATTCGAACCCGGCCCGTTTATTAAATGGGTTTTTTTCTTTACCCCAAACCCGCCCCGTCGGGCCTCCACGGGCCCCGCGGGCCCCGTCCCTCATGCCCAGCCAAGCCCAAAATCAGAAACACAAACTTCAATCTATGATTTTCCGGCCCAAAATCACAAACACAAACACAAATCCAAACACGATCACAAACATAAACACAGAAATCCTAAACACAAATTTTGGATCTATAATTTTCCCTTTCAAAATCACAATCACAAACACAAACTCACATTGAGAATTTGACATGAACTGAACCCAGAAAAAAAAGAAAAAAAAGAAAAAAAAAAGAAAAAGATGGAGATCGAGGTGGAGCGAGGCTGTGAGGCCATGGGTGAGGAAGATGAGAGGGGAAGAGGGTTGTGCGACAGTGAGATCGGCGATAGTGAGGCCGAACGGAGTTGAGACTTGAGAGAGTAGAGAGCTGTAGGCTTGTGACAGTGTGGCGACAGTGTGAGATCGGTGACGGACTGCCTGTGCTTGACTGCTTGTGGGCTTGTGGCCATGTGAGACAGTGAGTAAGAGAGCTGAGACAGAGTGATTGAGTGAATGAGATTGTGAGCTGGAGATGTGAGGCTGAGGCGTGAGGCTGAGGGCGTGAAATGGAAATTAGATCAGATTATGAGAGGCGGCTGGGTTAGGGAAAATGGGAGATAGGGTTTCATTACAGCTATATATATAAGGGGGTGTTTTTTGTAATTTTAAGGTAACCGGGTCATAAACGGGTCGGGTTTCGGGTTTTTTATAAAAACCCGAACCCGACCTGGACCCGCTCCGGGTTTTTTTAAAAAAAACCCATACCTGACCCTATTCTTTATCGGACCGAGTAAAATCCAGCCCATTAGGATCGGATCGGGCTGGGTATCCACGGATCGGATTTAAATTGCCATCCCTATGAAAGAGTAACCCCATCATGAGGAACCAAACGTGTATATGGACAAGAGGGAGTCTTAGTAGGTTTGGAGTTTTCCATATGAAACCTGTGAAGTACATTATAGGCATATTTTGATTGAGTAAGAGTGAGACCATGAGTAGTTTGGGTAATTTGGATGCCCAAGAAGTAATTGTGTGGGCCTAAATCTTTAAGTTTAAACACCTGACCAAGAGCAGCAATCAGATTGTGGACCTGAGTGGAATCATTCCTAGTGACAATGATGTCATCAACATACAAGAGAAGATATATAATGGTATTGGCTGAGCAGAAAATAAACAAGGAGCTATCTGCTACTGAAGCAATGAAGCCAAGATGAAGCAAGTGAAAAGCAAACCTTTCAAACCAAGCCCTTGGTGCCTGTTTGAGACCATAAAGAGACTTATGCAACTTACAAACATAATCTAGATGAGCAGAATCCACATATCTTGGATGTTGATGCATATACACTTCTTCTTTGAAATACCCTTTAGAACTAGTAAGATATCCAATGAAAATACATTCTTTAGTCCTAGGTTCAAGCTTGTGAGCAATGTAGGGTCTAAGATTGGGATAACAAGCACAACTAGAGATTTTAAGTTGAGTAAGATCATGTGAAGAAGAGTATAGCTTAGACCAAGGAGATTTCCAACCAAGAACTGAAGTAGGAAGTAGATTAATCAAATTAACAGCTATTTGAGCTGCAAAAGTCCAGTAAGAATAAGGTATAGAAGCTTGAGATAAAAGAGTAACAATGGTTTCTATTATATGCTTGTGTTTTCTCTCGACAACACCATTTTGCTGAGGTGTATGAGGGTAAAAGAGATGATGAGTAATGCCATGTTGTGACAAATAATATTTGAAGTCATTGGAGGTAAATTCACCACCTCCATTAGATCTAAATGTCTTGATTTTTGAGGAAAATTGATTCTCAATCATAGCATTGAAAAGAACAAATTTAGTAAAAGCATCTGATTTGGACTTCAATAGATAAAGCCAACTAAATCTAGAATAATGATCAACAAACAAAATGTAATATCTAAACCCATTGACAGTTGCAACAGGTGCAGGACCCCACAAGTCAGAGTGTACAAGTTCAAAAGGAGAAGAAGCTGTAAATTGAGAATTTTGAAAAGAAAGATTGTGCATTTTACCCAATAAGCAATGAGTACAAGTTTGATCCACAACATTGTTATTATTTGGTAGACATCCACAATATCACTCCTTTTCTTCAGATTATGAAGTTCACCCTTAAGATTCATGATGTGAGACCTTGAAATTAAAGAAAACCTATTTTCAAGCACCTTCTAGACTTCTATAGTAGTAGCACATCCAACAGTAAGTGCAAGAATAGATGGAGACAAAGTTGAACTTATAAAGGTAAGCAAAGCCTTTTCCTTTGATTTCCAAACTAAGAAATCTGGATTCACAATTGTAGTGTATGATCCAGACAAATCTTTGAGAAATTTCTTAGGAATTAGTTGAGGTTCTTCAAGCAACTCAAACAAGGAATAGGTTTCAAGAACCATAGAAAATCGGTATTTCCACACAATATAGTTGGTACTATCTTGCTTCACTGTCATCATATTTGACATATTAGACAGAAGTAAAAGAGGTTGATTTACCAGATTAGCAACTGAGCTAGAAGACATTGTAGAAGTAGATGAGGACGATGCCATTGTTGAGTTTGAAGCTGCCATTGTTGAGTTTTGAGTCGTAGTAGTAGTTGGCTCTGATACCATGAAGAAAATCTTAATGAACAGAATTTCTAACAAAGCAAGACAAAGGTTCAAAGATTACTAGCAACAGAATCAAGATTACTTAGTATTTAGTGAAAAGAGAAAGGCTAAGAAAATGAGAGAAAGTGAGAGAAAGATTAAGAGAAGAATTGAGTGAATAAAACTTGTATTGAACAACTAAGAATTCTTACATAAATACTGATGGTATCTAAAAATGACCAACTCCTTATTCGTCCATAGAAAGGGAAGAGAGTAAAAACTCGTCCTTAGTCCACAAGGGATACAGACTGGCCGCTCGTCCGTCGTCCATAGAGATCTCTGGACAAGATCTCCTAACTGATGAACAACCTCCCGTCCAACAGTGCTTAGGACGAGCCTAACAGCGGTTTCGATATGAAAAGATAACTGCTATAGCAATTATCATGTTATACACTCCGGACTCCGTGAAAATAGGGGAAATTATCCAACGGATAACCGTTTTCCTAAACCTATAAAAGGGCATGAATCTCCGACCAAAAAAGGTAAAGTATTTTCCAGACACTATCTCTCTTTAAGTGGAGAATTCTTTGTTTCAGAAGAAAAGGCTAACTTTACCATCGGAGGGTTTGTGACCGGCCAACCTCGGTCTCCTCTGATCTTTTGTTTCTTATCTTTCAGGCCCTCAACATCATCACTATCCGTGCTGTTCAACTAATTGATTCCTTGATCGTTATCAAATACAATTGAGCTCAATGAGCTGTTTTTATACCATAAGATCACTCTAACAACTTAATTAACCGCCCACCTTATGCGGATCTAAGCCCCTGCAAATTAGGAAATATAGTTCAGCTCTTCCAACTGAATTTCGCCCCAAGTCCAACTACTCTTTGAATTGAGTGATACGCACCGTATTACTAATACATCTTCCAAAGTCAGTTATTAAGCTAAATGATGCGTTTGGTTACACAAATTCTATTTAAATGAAATGACGCATTAAATTGAACCGCTGTCGTTTTGTTTGTGCTTCTTCTTCTTTACAGGTCTGGTACTGTTATCTTCAACATAGGTATGGAAATCTATAACTACTCTGAGAATCAAATTCTTCTTGTGTCTTTGCCTCCACCAAAGTGTCCCCACCAAAAAAGTCTTGAGTTCAAGGGGTTTTAGTCTTGATACAACGTGTGAGATTTGCGATGTTGCTTTGGAAACCTTTGATCACTTGTTCAGGAATTGCATGCAAGCTAGCAAACTTTGGGAAGACTTGGGAATCTTGAATTCAGACAATGATTTCTTTGCCTCCCCTTTTGAAGTATGGTTATAATCAAATTGTATAATTTAAAAGCTTGTCTAAGTTTGTTGTCCCTTGGAAAATTATTTTGCCTATAGTCACCTAGCAACTTTGGTTACATAGAAACTTTTTTTATCTTCAGATATGAAATTTTGGATAGTGCCATTTGCATCTGGGTTAGAAGGCTTGCTGCAAAATTTTTTTACAATGGCTTGATAGGCTAAAAACGTATTGACCCATTGTGATAAATTAATTGATTAATTAGCCCAAATTATTAATTAATGAAATTAACATGCAATGTACGTGGTAGCACAAACAAATCACCATTTGAACTAAGTGTGTAGTGGAAATTAAATTGACACGATGATTTATTTACAAATGGGAAAAACCTACACGGCAAAAATCCCACCGAGTGATTTTAAGGTCACCATTATCGAGAATCCACTATTATCACAACAAGCGGTTACAAGTAAAAGAATCTCAATACCTTATACTAACCTATAGTTGAACCCTTATCCCAATACTCAATTGGAGTTGTTTTGTAGTGACAATCTCTCTTTTCAATGCATGGCTCCCAGTATGTGATTAACCAGTTGCGCGAATCCCACTACGCGACTTCAATTACCAACTAGAGAAGGTTGTTGGTTGCAAAATTCTTCTGTTCATCACTCGATGAAGATCATAAAGTTGCTTGGTCACAAAACCCTACGATGTACAAATACAGTAGCTTCTTCAATTACTAGGGCAAAACTAGGTTTCCGGTCACACTTCTTTATTCTTGTGAAATTTTCTCTTGTGCAATTATACGTAACCTTTTGCGTCCCTTAAAATAATCCTTATATATGTTTAGGGTTGTGAGAAAAGAAAGCCCAAACATACATTCACGGATTGGATGAAAAACAGTCCTAAAAAACTGAACTTCATAAACCTCAACAGATACCTATCTGTTGAGAAGCTGTCAAGCCTTGGGATTTAAATAACTCTCTTAGCCTCGATAGATGCTAGCTGTCGAGTTTTAATGAGCAACACTTTCACACTTAATTCTTGGACAGACTTGGATGACTTTAACACTTAAACTTGAAACCTTGTTTCTTGAAGCATTAACACATCCTAGATCTACCCAATTACAAGTAAAGTGCGTTTTGTTAAAGGATTAGCTAATTACATAAAATGTTGACATATGTTCCTAACATGTGAAACACATATGTCCTGATATGGCCATTGATGAGTTGATGTTGCCTGCATAACTCCTAGAGAACAGGTGTAGATCAAATGGATTAAGCCCATACAAGGGTGGACTAAGTTGAACAACGATGGGTCTTTGTTAAGAAATTCTATAAAGGCTAGAGGAGGAGGCTACTTTGAAATAGTGATGAGGTTTAGGTGTTTGGTTTTGCTAGGGCCTTGGGAAATACGACAATTATTATTACTGAGTTGTGGACATTAAAAGGTGACCTTGTTTTTGCCCAGAAACTAAGAATTTCTTCCCTAGTTGTTGAATTAGATGTTGAGACTATCTTATGCTAGAACCACTATTATTTGATTACAGGATCTCTTGAGGACATTCCCTAATAAAATGCAACGATGAAGTGTATATATACTACGGAGCTAAGTGAATCAATATGTGGATGGGCTATCTAAATTGGGTAGTAAAAAGGCTTTAGATTTTGTAGTTTTTGAGAATCCATTATCTATGGTGCTTCCTCTTTGGTTTTTGACAAAGTTAGTGGTATTTGTAATATGTGTATTTGTGGAGAAAATATACCCTGTTACGGGTGTGTGTTTCTCTCCTCTCACAGCTGATGGGACCCACCAGTTGTGGGTCCCACCAACTTGTGAGAGGGAGGAAGCATACACCCGTAATAGGATGTACGTCCTCATACTTGTGGTTAGTTAATATATATTCTCTTTTTACCATAAAAAAAAAAGACAGTACATAAGTTCAATATCATGAAAAGTGATAGGTCAAGAATGTATTGACCTCTTGTGATGAATTAATTGATTAATTAGTCAAGTTTATTAATTAATCAAATTAACATGCAATATGCATGGCAGCACAAACAAATCGCCAATTAAACTAAGTATGCAGCGAAAAATAAATTGACATGGTGATTTGTTTACAAATGAGGAAAACCTACACGGTAAAAATCCCACCGGGTGATTTTAAGGTCATCACTCCTGAGAATCCACTATTATCAAAACAAGCGTTTACAAGTAAATGAATCCTAGTACCTTACCAACCTACAGTTGAACCCTTACCCCAATACCCAATTGGACTTGTTTTGTAGTGAAAATCTCTCCTTTCAATGCACGGCTCTCAGTATGTGACTGACCAATTGCGTGGATCGTAGTACGGGACTTAATCACCAACTTGATAAGGATATTGGCTGCAAAGTTCTTCACTTTATCACATAATGAAGATCATGAAGTTGCTTGGTCACAAAACCCTACGATGTACAAATACAGCAGTTTCTTTAAAAGAAAGATGAACTAGAACATATATTTCCGGTTCACAATATGCTTATGAAAAACTTTTGCCTTTAGTTGCATCAGCTGTGATGGCACTTAAAACAATCCTTATATATGTTTAGGGGAGAGTGCACATCGAGGGATGTAGTGAGGATTTTATGTATCTTTTTCTTTTCTTTTCTTTCTATTTTAGATACATTGTTCATGTACCTTAGATCTTGTGATCATATTGTGATAGCAAACCTTGTACTTGTTTATATATATACATTTAAGGTTGTTCTTACAGCTCTTTCACCTATCTCTCCATGTTTTGTTTCTTTTCTTTTTTTATACACATGTTTCTTATTCTTTTTTACAATCTATTATTTCTATTTCACACAAAGATACCTTGATGAATTTTGATTAAAGTGTTTTAGAAATACAAGTTGTCAAAGTCTACTTGCTATAAACTTTCTTCTTGCAAAATTTTTTAAGAGTTTGTATTAGGATAGATTTTATTGTATTCAACAAGTGAATATGAGTTGAGTGATTTATGACTTTTCTTATATGTTCATTTGTTTGTTGTGGTTTTGTTACGGATTGCCAAAGGGGGAGATTGTTAGGACATATGTGATTCATTTGTTAGGAACATATGTCACTACTTTATATAATTGACTAATCCTTTGACAAAGCACACTTTACTTGTAATTGGTAGATCTAGGATATGTTTGATACTTCAAGAAACCTTATTTCAAGTCAAGTGTTAAAACCATGCAAGTTTGTCCAAGATTCTAGTGTAGAAAATGCTGTTCATTAAAACTCGACAGCTAGCCATCTATCGAGCCTTGAAGAACTGTTGAAGCCCATAGCTCTATAGTAGCTCGACAGATAGGCATTTGTCGAGATTTATGAAAAACAGAATTTTAGTTCTGTTTTGACTCCAATTCATGATTGTATATTTGAGTTTCTTTTTTCACAATCCTAGACATATAAAATAATTATTTTAAGGGCTGTCAAAGTGGACAAAAGTTGCACAAGTGTTGAGCAAAGTTTGTTCGAGTAAATGGTGACCAAAGACAGAATTTGCCCTAATTCATCTTTCTTGTGAAGAAGTTGCTATGTTTGTGCACCGTTGGGTTTTGTGATCAAGCATCTTCTTGATTTTCATCATTTAGATGAACTGAAAAATTTTGCAGCCAACAACCTTCTCTAGTTGGTGATTGAAGTTGCATATTGGGATCAGCGCAATTGGTTAGTCATGTACTGGGAACCGTGCATTACAAGGAGAGATTGTCATTACAGAACAAGTCCAATTGAGTATTGGGGTAAGGGTTCAACTGTAAGTTGGTATAAGGTACTAGGATTCCTTTATTTATAACCGCTTGTTGTGATAATAATGAATTCTCGGGAGTGGTGACTTTAAAATCACTCGGTGGGGTTTTTGCCTTGTTGATTTTCCCCATTTGTAAACAAATCATTGTGTCTATTTATTTTCCACTGCATACTTAGTTTAATTGGTGATTTGTTTGTGTTGCCACACATATTGCATGTTAATTTGATTAATTAATAAACTTGACTAATTAATCAATTTATTTATCACAAGAGGTCAATACATTCTTGGCCTATCACACCCATGAATTGGATTGAAATTAGTTTTAAAAAACTGAATTTCATAAACCTCGATAGATAGCCATCTATCAAGCTAGCTGTCTAGCGGCTTCAGTAGCTTTTAAACCTCGATAGATGCTAGTTGTCGAGCTTTAAAATCTAGCATTTTCTCACTTGATTCTTGGACAAACTTGCATGGCTTTAACACTTGAACTTGAAACCTTGTTTATTGAAGTATTAAACACATCCTAGATATACCCAATTACAAGTAAAGTTCGTTTTGTCAAAAGATTAGTCAATTACATAAAATGTTGACATATGTTTCTAACATGATTCACATATGTTTTAACAATCTCCCCCTTTGGCAATTTGTGACAAAATCACAACAAACAAATGAGATATAAGAGAAGTCATAAATCACTTAACTCATATTCACTTGTTGAATACATTAAAATCTATCCTAATACAAAATCTTGAAAAACTTGGCAAGAAAAGAGTTCATGGCAAGAAGACTTTGACAATCTATATTTCTGAAACACTTTAAACAAAACTCATCACGGCATCTTAGTGTGAAACAAAAATAATAGATTGCATACAATAAATAAGAAATATGTGTATTAAGAAAGAAAAGAAACAACACATGTAAAGATAGGTGAAAGAACTGTAATAACAACCTTAAATGTATATATATCATTAAGTACAAGGTTTGCTATCACAACATGATCACAAGATCTAAGATACATGAATAATGTATCTAAAATATAAAGAAAAGAAAAAAGATACATAAAGTCCTCACTACATCCCTCAATATAAACACTCCCCCTATCTCCTAAACTAACCCTCCCCCTATGAGTATGACTACTCTCATCTCAAAATTACTTCCCTTTTTTTGTCACTCATGACAAAGGGCAAGTAAATCAAGTAGACATCTCATCATCACTAGGTGAGCCATCATCATCACTAGGCGAGCCATCATCATCATCCTTAGCATCATCAGCACTGCTGGAGCCATCACTCTCATCCTCAGATGCCTTGGGACACTGTGTAATCACCCATCACAGCTTGTCGTCATGCGATACGACCAACACAGGTGTTTACTTGACATAACTCATTATTGAGAGTGTCTAGGTGAGCATCCATGCGCACAAGCTATGCCATGATGGCCTCAAGTGTTACTTCACCCGTTGAAGAAAAAGGAGCAGAGGTGGATAGAGCGGTAGAAGCTGCAGGTGTGGCCTTTTCAGTTCGGGGTTGCCTCGAGAGAAGCTGTGCAAAACTTTGCTTAATGATAGCGGCGTCAATGGCACACATGAATGTGAAGTGGAGAGACTCGGGATAGGAGATGGAAAAATGGAGAAGGAGCCTTATGATAGCAGAAGGAAAAATGAGCTTATCACGAGTCACCGTGTCCTTATAGACATCTATAAGGGAGAGTATAAAGTGTGAAGGGATGTCAATAGTGAGACCCTCAATGAAGAATAACAAAATCAAACATGAGGCTCTGTGATAGTATTATAGTGGGACAAAGGATGAAGAATAAATGTCATCACCATATTAAGGAATCTCAGATCTTTAGTAAAGGCCGAGCATGAGGTGTTTTGACAGTCACCCCATGAAAAATGTGTCTCACAGAATAGAGACAAGAGTTCATCTTTGGACATTGTCCTTAGACGCTCACAGCTAAGGTAGTCAGCATGTACTACCCTAGGGATGTGTAATACCTCGGATACAATACCTGGAGTAACTACTATGCGTATACCCCGAACGCAAGTGACAAACTAGGGTATAGAGTAATCAAATCCATGCATATTAGAGTAGAACTCCTATATGATCATGGAAGGGCACGAGATCGGGGCGCCACATAGTGACTCCCAACCTCTATTCTAGATGACAGTGGGTAGGTCAGTGTTAGTAAAATCTGACAGGATGAGTTGGCATTCCGAATGAATGCCATGTCGTGAGAAGTTCTCAAAGAAGTCTGATTTGGACTTCTCATCACAGAACTGGACGTGAGAGGAGTGGGGTCAGATGGAGAAGAAGAAGATGCCTCGGAACAAAGAGGGTTCTGGGACGGAGTAGACTTACGCTTAGATGCCATGACGCAACTAACGTAAGAGAGAGAGAAAGAGACAATCAGAAAAGTACCAAACAACAAATATATCAAAATATATAGAATTGAAGGTACGTATGCATGAACATGTGACATGCAGATATAAATTCATCATGGGCTCAGCCCAATCCAAACCTATCAGCACACAACATTGCAACAAATATAGCACACATCTATAATGCATGAAAATATTGTTATAATGCAAATGTGATGCAATGGATGAAGTTTTAAACTCAATGAAGCAACACCCAACCCAAAATTTTTACACAAACTCATCAATTTTGAAAAACCTCCAAAAATTCTTCAAAAATCAAAACTTAGGTTAGAAAAGAGTGAAATGCATGATTAATGAGTGAGAAAAAATCATACTAGATGAAGAACACTTGATTTAGGCCGAAGATCAAGTGAGGAATGTGAGGGGTTTGAGTTTGAGGAGCTTTGGAGTGAGAAAAGAGAGAAACTGTTGAGAGAGATCGAAGGAAATGAGTGAGAAAAGAAAGCCCAAACATACACCCACAGATTGGATTGAAATCAACTTTGAAAAACTGAATTTCATAAATCTCGATAGATAGCCATCTATCGAGCTAGCTGTCGAGGCACGGGCTTCAGCAGCTTTTAAATCTCGATAGATGCTAACTGTCGAGTTTTAAAATCCAACACTTTCTCACTTGATTCTTGGACAGACTTGCATGGTTTTAATACAAACTTGAAACCTTGTTTCTTGAAGTATGAAACACATCCTAGATCTACCCAATTACAAGTAAAGTGCGTTTTGCCAAAGGATTAGCCAATTACATAAAATGTTGACATATGTTCCTAACATGATTCACATATGTCCTAACAAAAAGTATAATGAAATTACCCAAAAGAAAAACCTTGAGGGAGAAAGGAAAAGGTGGTCAAAAATGCAAATGTTAGGAACAATAAGGGCAGTGGTGGCTCCAAGAATTTTGTTTAGGGGGGTCATTAAAAAATTTTAATTAAAAAAGAACTTGAATATATTGAGTTACCAATAAAAAAATAAAAAATAAACATGAAGTTTTACAAGTTCCTTCTACAAATATTCAAATTTTGAATTGTTATATGATAGTTCATTATGAGTATCTATTGCCAATGTGAGTAGGTATGAGCCTATAATTATTTTATTTTGTTAAATTTATCTAACATTTTTATTTTTATGCAGTTTTTATTATCTATTTGTTATTGTTTTTATAAAAATATTTTAAACTAAATGACTAAACTAAACTCATTGGCTTTGTATTAATTATTGACGCACACAACTACACTCATTCATATATAAAATTATACACTAGTGTCTACTTAACCAATTAAATGCTTTGATAATCATTAACTTTACAATTTTTTTCTTGAATTTTACTAACTTTATAACAAAAAGTTATTATAACATGTTAACAAAAAATTATTATAACATGATAACAATACACACACATGTAACAAACCATCTCTATTTCCTAATTTTTAAATTATATAAATTTATATTGTACACATAAACATCCACACATATCATAATTTACACAAATAATACTATAACAAAAAGTAATACACACAATCAATATTAAACACACTCACACACATAATATAAATTTATAAAAAATAGTGATATTTACAATTCACAAACACTTACTCTTTATTTTTAGAGTTGGAAATATTTGTAATAAAAGTGTGCAAAATTTAAGTCAGGGTGTGCAAATATATTTTTAAGAAAAAAAATTATAGTATTAAACTAACCAAAAAAAAAATTTATATACATAAATTTTTTTTTTTTGAAGTCAGGGGTTCATTTGAACCCCCTGAGAATACTATAGCGTCACCTCTGAATAAGGGGCTGTTTGGTTAATAGTGTATTTTAAACAACAGTTTTCAGTATTTAAACAGCATTATAAATATTTTTATACATTTTTTTACCTATACATATTTCTAAAAAATACAAACAATGTTACTAGAACAACATTACCCAACTGCCCAAATTAGGCCACCAAGTTAAAAACCAATCAAAACACAACAATGAGAAGAAAATAACAAGAGAAGTCTAGCTCCATTGTTTGCACATTGGAAATTACCAACTTTACCGTCAATATGAAGCACCCCGCGTGAACCATCAGAAGGTCAAAATCGTCATTCCGGATATTTCATTTTCATCGTAGACAAAACACAAAACAATGAGAAGAAAATAACAAGAGAAGTCTAGCTCCATCGTTTGCACATTCTAAATTACCAATTTTACCGTCAATATATGAAGCACCCCGAGTGAACCATCAGAAGGTCAAAATCGTCATTCCCGATATTTCATTTTCATCGTAGTCTTCGTTGGCGAACTTCCATTCTGTCATCTCTCTCTCTCTCTCTCTCTCTCTCGATCTAATCCAGCCAAAGCACAGACCCAAGGAATCAAACTCAGACTCAACGCCACCGTCTCTGTGTGTGTCTCTCTGACTCTCTCGCTCACTCTGGCCAGAGGTACCAATTTCCATTTCTACCCTCCACAAGATCCAAATCAAAAACTCAAAAAAAAAAAAAAAAAAAAACTTTCAAATTCGTTGTTGTTGCAAGAAATTGTAGTAATTTCAATTTCGTTTTTTAATTGCATTACTATCAATGAGCTTCAAATCGTGACCTTATCAATTTTATTGTTGTACTAGATGAAAGAAAGTAGAAATGAAATGAAGAATGATAGAACTTCAAAATCTTCATCAGTTAGCTCCCTTCCACTCATTCTCGACGTAGATGACTTTAAGGTAAGCCTGTAAAAACCTAATCAATTTCAACTTCGGAATCATAGGTCTTTGGCTCTTTTTGTTTTGGTAGTAGTGTTATTAGCATTAGGTTTGGTTTTTTTTTTGAGAAGTTGCTTAATTTGAAGAGAAATTTGTAGGGTGATTTTTCATTTGACGCGTTGTTTGGGAACTTGGTGAATGAGCTTCTTCCGTCGTTTCAAGACGAAGAAGCGGATTCATCGGAAGGAGGGGGGCATGGTGTAAACGATGGGTTGTCGAATGGACATTTGCGAGGTGTGGCCGCCGCACCTTTGTTTCCAGAAGTTGATAAGCTCTTAGCTTTGTTCAATGATTCTCATAAGGAGTTGGTTGATCTTCGAAAGCAGGTGCGGTTTTTTTTAGAACCCTAGCTTATGAAATGTTGACTTTGATGAAAAAAAGAAAAAGAGTAAATTAGTTTTTTGCCAAGGTTTCATTATTCATTTATTTATTGTTGTTTCAAACTGCTTGAAGATTGATGGAAGACTGTACAATCTCAAGAAGGAGGTGTCTATTCAAGATTCTAAGCACCGCAAGACACTTGCCGAGGTAAGGGGTTGATTTTTAATATTTTGTGAAACATTATGAATGCTAGATATGAAAGAAAAAAAAAAAAAAAACCAAATAACTGGTTTTTGTGAAACCTCCAAAGTAGTGAAAATTTGTGTACATTTTGTGGATATTTGGGAACCTTGCTTTATTTCTTGGGTGGGGTGGGGTGGGGGGGGGGTGGATTGAATTTTATTGGCTTTTTCTGTAGTTTTCGCAATACCGGTTCAGGACCATGAGTGGGGGATTGGGATTGATGCTTCTTGAGTTGTGTTTCGTTACAACTGAATTTATGTGATCTGGCGCTTTGTCTCTGATAATGGGTTCAACTTATTGGAATAGTGGGAACATGTAAATTATAAAAATACTCTGTATTCTAGTGGATTTGCATGCAGAAAATGGATTTTTTTTTTTTTTTGGTAATTTTTTTTAATTGCTTTGTGTTCATCATTGTGAATATGAGGTGATCTTCTGCATTGATAAATTTTATTACTTATTCAAAAAAAGGGGAGTTGCGTACAATAACTATACATCTCATTTTCAGCTGGAAAAAGGTGTGGATGGGCTGTTTGGTAGCTTTGCGAGGTTGGATTCACGTATTTCAAGTGTAGGACAGACTGCTGCCAAGATAGGAGATCATTTGCAGGTAAAGCTTTCCTATGCTTTACTGCATTATGCCCTAGATCCCTGAACTTGATAAAATCTTGGTACCATCTCCAGTGAACTTTGTTATTTTATGTTTTTGTTTATATGTTATTTTTCTTGTCAGAGTGCAGACGCTCAGCGAGAAACTGCTAGTCAAACAATAGAGCTGATAAAGGTATTTGGTAATTGATCATTTAGTTTATGCTACCCTTTGTTTCACTAATTCCATGTTATTAATTTAATTCTTGCAGTACTTGATGGAGTTCAATAGCAGCCCGGGAGACCTAATGGAACTTTCACCTCTATTTTCTGATGACAGCCGTGTTGCTGAGGCTGCTTCAATTGCACAAAAATTGCGTAAGATGGCCTCACTTTCCTATATAGTTATATTTTCATGAGTGAACTCCTTATTGGTTTGCAAAGCTTGATGATGTTCTCTCCAAACTTAACTGCTTTTTGTGACCTATTCATGAATCATTCTTTTGTTAGTAGAATTAGTTGTGAGAAGACCAATGAAGACTTATACTGAAAAAGCATGAGAAAAATAGTTTGAGCTTCTTTGCAAATGTGAGAAGAGGGTTGAAGACCAAGGAAGGTTTAGTGGAAGATTGTATGATATAAACAGAATTCAACGATCTAAAGTTTCTCTTTACTGAGAATGATTAGAGATGAATGTGCATAGGTCATCATGAGTTTGGAAGCTATACCCGTGATTAGGTTTCTTTTATGTTTACACCAATAACCAGACCAACAGTTACATGGCAAGAATGTTAGAGAAGTTTCCAATATGATTGTGTCATATGTGAATTATCTGTGCTAATATTTTGAGGCTTTCACAAATGAAAGGAAGTTGGGGGGGGGGGGTTGCAAAAGGTTTTTATCATTAATATTTCTTTTTATATACCTTCTTATGCTTTCCAATGCCTGCCAATCATCTTATTGTTTCTATTGATTTCAGGGTCTTTTGCTGAGGAGGATATTGGAAGACAAGGCATAGGTGCAGCATCAGTTATGGGAAATGCAGCTGCTAGCAGAGGATTGGAAGTTGCGGTTGCTAATCTGCAGGATTATTGTAATGGTAAGTTTTACACAATAGTGGACATATTTGTTTATTATTAATATCAAAATTATTTATTGTGTTTTACATAATTTAAGAAGTTCACTTTGCTTGAAAGAATTTGAAAAGTGTGTGTATATATATATATATTTATAAAATGCTTCGATATAATTTCTTTTTGCCCAGATGACCCAATTTGAAATTTATGTTGGAAGTTGATATTGTTTTTCAATCTTAGTTCATCCGGGCAAAAAATTGAAAAATAAGATTGTTTGATATAAACAGAGTTTGTAATCTTAGTGTCTATTGAGGTTCTTGTATGATTGGATGACTGCGTTGGGTAGCATCCCTTTGATGTCCTCTTTTGATTTTATAGACTTGTATGGGTGATTGTATTTTTTTATATAGGGATAGATTCACGTATCTTAGATGTTATCTTCCCTTCTTCTTTTTTGAATTAATTTGTTTACTTTTAAAAAGAAAACATAGATGGTACAAATAATAACTATATACAAAGTTTCAACAATGTTGCATAGTACTTTATAATTCTGCATTTTTTTAAGTAATAATTTCATTAAAAGTGCAAAAAGGGCCAAGAGTCCAAGACCCTAGTACATGGGATGTCTGCAAAGGAAGAGCCAAAAACAAAGAGAAGAATACAATGAATTATCTAAAACTCATGTTATCCAAGAAATCAACTAATCAAGCAAACTTGAGGTGGAGAAAGACGATGCTAAAGTCCACTCATTTAGAGTCTTTAAAATAAAAATTTCAGTCAAGAGCCTTGTAGTTGAAATGACACATTCTTTTGTTTCTAATGGAGACGTTTAAGGTTCAAACCATCCCTCATTGTAAATATCGAATTTAGCCCAAAAAAAAGGGATCATTTTTGTCACAAGTTGCTCCATTTCTTCAAAAAAATTTGTCTCCCTCCAAATACACCACCACAGACATAACAGCATAGCCTTCCATACTTCACTGTTACTCCTCTTTCCAAATAGTCCTTTCCAACGGTATAACATGCCCACCACCAAATTAGGCATCACCCAATTCACACCAAACTGGGAAAACACAAGTGACCACAACTGTCTGGCAAAATCACAATGGAGGAATGAATGTGCAACTGACTCCTCTTCACTCTTACACATGTAACACCAATCCATGATACTTATTCCCATCATTCTAAAATTGTTTGTAGTTAAAATTTTCCCCAATGCAGTACACCAAAAGAAGAGAGCCAACCTCAAAGGTACACCAACTTTTCAATGCTTTGCTATGGAAATTGTTTGTCTCCTTCCATTGTGGCCTTATTATAATGACTTCTCACTTCAAACTGATGATTCTTTTGGGGTTACATGCCATTTTGTCTTCCTCCTCCCAGCTTATTGTACCAGCATACAAGTCCACCCTTAAATGTGCCATGGATTCTAACTCCTAATATTGAGTTACCTTGAGGAAAATTGGGTTCCAATGAGAGCTATTGTTGTGTAACTCTAGATAGTCTATCACTTTTGCATTGCTATCTATAGCTATTAAAAATAAATCCCGATACTTATCTAGTTTTCCTTAATTGTTTTTTTTTTTTGATAAGTAATAAGATTATATTGATATAAAAAAGGAACACCCTAGTATATAGGGAGTGAACAAGGGATAAGAAATCAAATATAAAAACTGCAAGAGTCTAGGAAATCAATAAAAGAAGGGAATGATTGTTTTTGCAAAGCAAACAACCAATCCCTTAAAGTTATAAAAAAGAGTAGCTTGAGGTCTGGAATAGATCTCTCAATATCTTCAAAACATCTACTATTTCTCTCCCTCCAAAGACACCACATTAAGCAATGAGGAATGATGGACCAAATATAACCATTTCGATGACGACCAAAGCTGTCTTGCCAACACTCTAACAACCCTAAAACTGTGTTCGGCATAACCCAAGTTACTCCAAATAGACCCAAAACCATCGACCATAGATCCATAGCAAAAGGACAATGAAGGAAAAGATGGTTAACCAATTCACCATTTCTCTTACACATGTAGCACCAATCCAAAATCCACACCTTCCTCTATCGTAAATTATCAATCGTCAAGCATTTCCCTAAGGCAGCAGTCCAAACAAAGAAAGCTACTCTAGAGGGAATCTTTTGCTTCCAAATACTTTTCCAAGGAAAACCAAGGAAAGTGTTGCCAACTAAAATTTTATAATAATCACTAACCTTGAAACCCTTATGTTTGCTAGGAATCCAACACATTTTATCCTCACCTAGCCCCCTTAAAGGAGAAGCATAAATGGTTTCCATGAAGTCTGACATAGTCTCTAGATCCCGATCATGCACCCCCCTAAAGAATCTCACATCCCAAAAGAGGACACCATTGGCAGACTTCATAAGCTCAGCCACACTGGCATCATTATTCCTGTAAAATCTAAACAAGTCAGGATATCTAACAGCAAGAGAAGTCTTTCCACACCACCGGTCTTGCCAAAACTTCACTCTAGACCCATCACCAATATCATACAGAATATGGCGTGAGAAAGAAGGCCATCCTTGACTAATATTTTTCCATAAACTAACACCATAAGGGCCATTCGCGCCCCCCCCCCCCCCCCCCCCCCCCCCAAACACACACACACATCCATATTTCATCTCTAACACTTTCTCCAAAGGGCATCTTTCTCAATCCCAAATCTCCAAAGCCACTTCCCAAGTAAAACTTCATTGAAAAGTCTTATCTTCCTTATCCCTAAGCCACCTGAAGAAATAGGAGCACAAACAGTAGCCCATTTAACCAAATGAATTTTAGGATCATCTCCAAAACTGCTCCATAAGAAATTCCGCTGGAGCCTCTCAATTCGGTTAGCCACACTAGCAGGTATAGGAAATAAAGATAGAAAGTAATTGGGTAAATTAGATAGGGTGCTTTTGATTAGGTTGACTCTACCTCCCTTGGATAAATATAAGCGTTTCCAACCCGCCAATCTCCTCTCCATTTTCTCCAGAATTGGATTCCATATAGGCTTATCCTTGAATTTAGCACCCAAAGGAAGACCCAGATATTTCATTGGGAGAGAACCTTGCTTGCAGCCAAGAATGACCAGGAAAAGGTCAATATTATGGACTACCCCAACCGGAACAAATTGTGACTTGCCTAGGTTAATCTTTAGACCCGACACTGCCTCAAACCAGATAAGAATCATACGAAGAATCAAAATCTGATCTAAATCAGCCTCAAAAAAAATTAGCATGTCATCCGCAAAAAGGAGATGAGACACCGCCATGGATCTTCCTTCCAAGTTACCCACACTAAATCCTGACATGCGTCCTTCATGAATTGCTTTATCCAACATTCTTCCAAGAGCTTCCATCACCAAAACAAACAACAATGGAGACAACGGATCACCTTGCCTCAAACCTCTGGTGTTACCAAAGAATCCACAAGGAGAGCCATTAATCAAGATGGAGAAACGGACTGTAGATAGGCAAAAGAAGATCCATTGTCTCCATTTGGCAGAGAACCCACTTCTTTCTAACTTCTTTCCTCCTTAATTGTGATACCTCCACTCCAAATATCATGCCAAATGCAAATTTAAAATTGTTCCCAGAAACAAGATTTTGATAGTGAGTAATGTGATCTTTGGGCAAAAGTTGTCAAGTTTAAAACATATATGTTATAGAGAAGTAGTGGGCACATAGAACTTATTTTGAAAATATATTTTGGGAAATTTTAAAATTCTAGAAATTAAGGATTGGAAAAAGAAACCATTTTTCAGCAATTCCATTTAATATTGGAGTTATATGATTTATTTAATATTAATTTCTATTAATATGTTTGTTCTGTGTAGAACTGGAAAACAGATTGCTTGCTAGGTTTGATGCAGCATCACAGAAAAGAGAATTGTCTACAATGGCAGAATGTGCTAAAATTTTATCTCAGGTAATTGTATTTGTCAGGCCTGATAGGTAATAATTTATTTAGTATTAATTCTACTTATCAAAAAAAAAAAAGAAAAAAAAAAAAAGAAATTTAGTATTAATTCTAAACTTAATGGCATTAGCAACTAACTCTTCTCTCCCTCCCCCACTTTCTCCCTTCCCATTCTTTCTTCATCTCTCTCTCTTTTCCATGTTTTTTTTTTGATAAGTAACGGAAAATTTATAATAAGGAAGAACACAACCCTGTACATAGGAAATGTACTAGAGAGGCAAAAACATCAAAAAACCAAATTACAATGATCAAGCAAAATAGGAAGGGAAAAACAAGAATAAGATGGTAAAACTAAACACCATTCGAGAAGAGTAAAAAAGAAAAAAAGACTTAAACTCAAGAATGGACCGTTCGCGACCCTCAAAGCTTCTAGCATTTTGTTCCCGCCAGATACACCACATCAAACAGTGTGGCACCATCCTCCATATAACTATATTACGATGACGCCTGAAATTGCATGACCAACAATCCAACAAATCCACTACCCTTTGCGGCATCACCCAACAAATACCAAACAAGCAAAAGACCATACTCCACATCTCATAAGCTATAGGATAGTGAAGGAGGAGATGATCTATAGATTCCCCACACCTTTTGCACATATAACACCACTCAAGAATAACAAAATGCCTCTTCCGAAGGTTATCAATAGTTAGAATCTTGCCTAAAGCAGTAGTCAAAGAGAAAAAAGAAACCTGGGGGGGAACCTTCGATTACCACATCATTTTCCACGGGAAAGAAGTGGTGGTAGAGGGGGATAGGGAGTGATAATACCCGCTCACCACGAAACCACGACTGCTGGCTGGCTTCCAACAAAAAAAAGTTTGTTAGAACCAACACCTCGCACCTTTGTGGAATAGATCAAAACCATACACGAATACAAAGATTGTGACTCTTGATCATTCACTAAGTGGTGAAATTGTAAGTCCCAAAATATTCTCCCAATTGCATAGCACATAACCTCAGAGACCGAAGCATCCCTTGTCCTACTAATATTATATAAATCTGGAAACGTCTCCTTAAGAGGACGATCCCTACACCACACATCATCCCAAAACTTCACACGAGTACCATCACGGCATCACCCACATCATACTGAAGGAAATTAGAAAAATTCAGCCAGCCCCTTCTAATGGACTTCCACATACAAACACCATATGCCCCAGACACGGATTTTGTACACCAACCACCCCACTCATTCCCATAGTTCGCCCCAATGACCCTTCTCCAAAGGGCATCATTCTCCACACCATAATTTTTTTTTTTGATAAGTAATAAAAATTCATTGATATCAAAAAGAGAAAGACACCCAAGTACACCGGGTGTATACAGGGGAGAACAAATCAAAAACGAACATTACAAAAATCAAGAAAATCCAAAATAGAAGAAAAATGATGGTTTCTCCACATAGAGAACCAATCAAGTAAGGTTCTAAAGAAAAGAAGCTTGAGATTAGGCATGGAACGCTTCTTGTCTCCACACCATAATGCCACAACCATTTGGCTAATAAGGCAGAATTAAACCTTCTCAAGCACCAAATGCCTAGCCCTACATTCTTCACTAGCCTACATACCTTCGACCAATTTACTAAATGAAGTTTACGTTCGTCACCAACACCATTCCAAAGAAAGTCTCTTTGTAATTCCTCCATCCACTTGGCCACCTTAACTGGAATAGGGAAAAGAGAAAGAAAATAAGTAGGCAGGCTAGAGAGAGTACTTTTAATAAGGGTAACCTTGCCCCCCTTAGATAAATACAATCTCTTCCATCTAGCTAGCCTTTGCTCCATCTTCTCTAGAATAGGATTCCAAACTGTCTTATCTTTAAAGGAAGCACCCAACGGAAGACCTAAATATTTCATCGGAAGAGCAGACTCTCTACAGCCCAAAATCTCCACTAGCTCATGCAAATTAGGCACATCCCTAACTGGAACCAATTCAGACTTTCCTAAATTAATTTTTAGCCTTGACACCTCCTCAAATCTAGAGAGAATCCCACGCAGAGCTGTCATATGATTGCTGTCAGCATCACAGAAAACAAGAGTATCGTTCACAAACAACAAATGAGACATTGTCATCAAGGAACCAATTGCATTCCCCACTGAGAAGCCCGAAAACTGTCCTGCTGCAGTAGCCGCATCCAACATACGGCTCAATGCCTCCATGACAATATCAAAGAGAAAAGGGGATAACGGATCACCCTGCCTCAGACCTCTAGAACTCCCAAAAAAGTTAGAAGGACAACCATTGATCAAAATGGAGAATTTAACAGTTGATATACAACACCTGATCCACCTTCTCCACTTGTCAGAAAAACCACACTGCTGTAACAAAAACATGAGAAACTCCCAATTCACATGGTCATAAGCTTTCTCAATATCCAGTTTGCACAACACCCCCGGAACCCCTGCCTTCAATCTACCGTCTAAACACTTAGAAGCAATAAGGACAGAATCCAAAATCTGACGACCTTTTCCATGGTTTTTGTATGCAACATTGGGAGAGATCAATTATAGGCCACTTACAATTGTTCGAAGGCTTAGTGATGAATCGGTCTTATTTTTTTTTTTTTTGATAAGTATGAATCAGTGTTAATATATGTTAGTATTCTCCAAAAATCTGGAAACTTTTACAATATTGCTAGTTATTTTGGTTTTTATATATTTATAAGTAATAGAATTTTATGAGCAAAAGGAGATACTTCGTGCCCCGGGATGTGTACACAAAGTACTTCTAAGAGATTAGAAGTACTAATTGTTACAAACAAAAAGAAATGGATTTAATAAAATCTATCACAGAATACATAGTCACTAGTGCCTATGGTTTTAGTTTTGGGTAGTGTTTATTATACACACCCTCTTTCACATTCTTATACACACTTGAAATGCACTGAAATTGTTACTTCATGTCACGATTTCAGTGCATTTCAAGTGTGTGTATAAGAATGTGTTTAGTAGAGTGTGTACTGCTAATTTCCCTTTAGTTTTAGACCACTCAAACTATGATCTCAAGAAGCTAGCTTTCTACTCTTCAAAATTAATTCCATATTATCATAAAAAAAAAAAAATTCCATATCATGGAACATTCAATTTTTCCTCTCCTTCTATACAGTCCACATTAAACAAAGAGGATTTTTTTGAATGTCCTATTTTTACTTTTAACACTTTTTATTCTCCTTTATGAGAAATGTTGGCTTCCAGCCTTCCACAGTTCCAATCATCCAATGCCTATGCTTTGCCTATATTTGCAACATCCAATCGCCTGGCTGTTGCATAGATTCCTAGACTATTCCATAGTCTTTCTCCTAGGTTTGGTAGGCTGGTGTTGTATGTGCAAGAGAAGTGGAAACTCTATTGACCATCGGTTACTTCATTGTTCCTACGTAGGGTCACTGGTGTTTTGTTTGTTTGGGCTATGCCTAAGAGCGTTTTGGCATTGTTGGAGTGTTGGAAAGGGGGTTTAGGTAGGCATAGCAGTGTTGATATTTGGGGCATGTTACCTTTATGCGTAATGTGGATTATTTGGAGAGAATGTAATAATCGCACATTTGAAGGGACAAGAGCAATTGCATTTGGTGTTAAAATAGTTATTATTCTGTGTCATGTATGATTGGATGGCAGCCTTAAGTATTTCTTTCTCTAATTTTCTGGAATTTTGGATTTTGTACTTTTAGATGATTTTAATAGCAACCCTTGTACACTTCTGTGTACATTGGTTGAGATGTTTCTCCTTTTTTTTTTTTTTTTTTGAATAAAAATTCAGTGTTTTTTCTTTTGTTTTTGCCAAATGGGTCAGCACATTAAATAGTGATTAACTACTTTTTATTTGGTTACTTGCATCTTCAAAACATTAATGGCTGTCTACTTTTCAAAATAAGAATAATGGCTGTGTATTTAATTTCTGGAACTTGTATAGATTTTATATGCTTAGACGTATTACTCTCTGATGTTATCCAAATTATGATGCAACTTACTGCTTTGTCAAAATCTTAAGCATTGATGCAAAGAGCCTTTAGATTTCACTTGCCTTCTTTATTATTGTCTTTATCCTCATAATCATTTATTTTTTGGCTGCTCGGGGGGAGGGGAGTTTTGGGTTGTGGGAGACCATTTTGCATCTTGGTTGTTTCATTGTTCTATGATTTTGATTTGACCTATTTTTCATTTTGAGCTGATAATATGAATTTAGGATGCTGTAATAGTAGGATAATTATTTATATATATATATATATATATATAAAAAGTGAATCAGCTAGCTTTAACTGAATCTGAATAATCTGTTAAAATTCACTGAGGGATCCCCCTTCACCTCTGCTTCTCCTTCCTTTCTTTTTCCTTCTTAATTTGACTGGCCTACTTTTTGCATTGCAGTTTAATAGGGGTACTAGTGCCATGCAACATTATGTGGCAACACGTCCAATGTTTATTGATGTGGAAGTCATGAATGCAGACACAAGATCAGTTCTTGGTGACCAGGGTGCACAAGCTAGTCCCAGCAATGTTGCTCGTGGCCTTTCTTCATTGTACAAAGAAATTACAGGTTTGAAGGATTGTCACTCCTCTTAATGTGAAGGATTGAATTTTTTGATACATTTGTTATGTCTTTGTTATTCTCTTGCAGATACTGTGCGTAAAGAAGCAGCAACAATTATGGCTGTATTCCCTTCTCCCAATGAAGTTATGGCAATTCTAGTTCAGGTATGCATGCGAGGACTCTTTTTTTTCTAGGTTTCATGGACTTAAATTTTTTTGCGATTAAACTTTAATGTAGCATAAAATTCGTATTGGTTGTTAATTTTATAAATATGACTACTTTTGTATGTTGTATGCAGCGAGTTTTGGAGCAGCGAGTGACAGCTCTCCTTGACAAATTATTAGTGAAGCCATCTCTTGTGAATCTACCTCCTATGGAAGAGGGTGGACTTCTATTAGTGAGTAGATTAACTATGGTTTTGTTTTTACTCATACAAATTCCAGGTTGAACCAACGATCTCATCCTTTTTTTTTTCTTCATATTTAACTTGAGTTTTCAGTATCTAAGAATGGTAGCAGTGGCATATGAGAAGACACAAGAACTAGCTAGAGACTTACGAGCTGTTGGATGTGGTGACTTGGATGTTGAGGGTAATGAATTTAATATGCTTGTGCTTTTGGATTTTACCTAAACGTTTTCCTTATTGCAAACTTCCCATCTCTGAGAGAAATACTGGTTTGGCCAATGACCTTTGGGCCAAATGGCACCACCACCATTAATATGGGCTATTGGGTGCAAAGATTCAAGTCCAGAAGGTGAATAAATATTCCAAGCCAAAAGGGGGAAAAAAAAACTGTTTGGATATCAGCGATTAAGGATTAATGAAGGAACCATGTTGACAATGTCTGAGGGGAAACTTTGGTAATGTTAAAGGAAATTTATGACAGAATAGTTTAGCAGAGATACATGATTTCAAGCAGGTTTCATGTTATCTTGTGAGCAGTCATAACTCAGGGTGCCTGCTATCCAGAAATTTCTCTAGCTTGTTATGGTGAATAATGTTGCAACAGTTCTAGGGAACCTAATTACTGTTATGAATTTGGTAACTTAGTAACTATTACCTTGTGAACTATATCAGACAATAAGTAGTTTAATTTTAACCTGGCTCAATTAATTGATTCTACTTAATTCTAAACAATCCAAATCAAACAGCTTGGAACCAAATTCCAAAAGTCAAATATTTGGAATTTGGTTCCAATCTGTTTGATGGGGATTGTTTGGACAGAGTGGAATCGTCTCTTATTTGAGGATACTGAAAAATAGTTGGATTAGTTAAAAGATTTATGCCAGTAAACTCTTTTTGATTGGTCTTGGTGTTGGGGTTCCTTAGATTGTTCTTCCATCATAGAGTTCCTTGTTTCATTCAGAATAGTCTCTTGATATCTTTTTCTCTTTGCTTTTTTGTTGTTGTTGCATCATCATGAACTCAATGGTTTTTTTTTTATTTTTTTTTTATTTTTTTATTTTTTTATTTCAATAAATTTACTCTTACCTATCAAAAAAAAAAATTCAACTTAATTCTAAAAATATTAGTGCTCTTTCGTTCTTAATAGCATTTTTTTTTGGGTATTAGAGACATGGATTGTGAAAACTCATACTCTATGTGTAGTTCCTTTAACATATTTTTGCAATTTAGTAGTGGGTCCATTTTATGTTGTTTAACTTTTTCATCAAACTTAGGCATAATAGAATGTATCATAGCTGATGATCTGAAATTATTACTTATTAATTTTGGAAGTGTTGGTTCTTTCAAGTGAACATTGATATAAATACAGCCTCATTTAAATACTTGCCTTGATTCATATACAAGATTCACCTTGCTGTCTTAATAGCAACTCTCTCTTGGTTCAGGCCTCACAGAGTCTCTCTTTTCTGCTCACAAGGATGAATATCCTGAACATGAGCAGGCCTCTCTTAGACAACTATATCAAGCCAAGGTTTGCTTCAGTTTCATCATTTCTTGATCAATGTTTTAGCTCTCATCTTGTTTTAGTGGAAACAACTGTAACTTAATTATGCCATGAAGATGGAAGAATTGCGTGCTGAAAATCAGCAGATCTCTGATTCAACTGGGACAATTGGGCGCTCAAGAGGAGCTGCAGTAGCATCTTCTCATCAGCAAATATCTGTCACTGTTGTCACAGAGTTTGTGCGCTGGAATGAAGAAGCAATTTCTAGATGCACTTTATTTTCATCTCAGGTAACATTTGACCCTGGAATCAACTTTACATCTTATTTGAAGGGAAAAAAGGATAAAATGTGCAATTGTGTTTGCTTTCATTTCTACCTCAGTTTTGTTTTCTTTCTGTAAAATTAGGTTATGAATTCTCCAAGTTTATTGCTTCAATTGAAATTTTGAAGATTTCTAAGCAGTTATTTAATATCTGTCCAAATAATTACCTATAAAAAAATCTGTCTAAATACTTAAAGAATAGGAATAGTAAACCACTTAGAAACTCCATTGCAAGTCAAACTGCAATGAGGGTTGTTTATGTGGATGAGAGGGAAGATTGAATAATTGAAGTAGGTGATTGGAATAGTGGCTTGACATTATCTGTGTTTCTTTTGTATCCAATGGTAGAAAGAGACTCATTAATGAAGTGGTGGATCCCTTTGCCACCTGTACCAGTTTTCATCTCAGCATTTATTGTTAATGGTGGTTTAGGTCTTGAGCTCTGTTCTACCTGTATTTAGAGTTTCGGATATTGAACTTCACACTTGTGGCATTGGGTGGTAGCTTTGAAATATGGGGAAGACTAGGGTGGATACAAAAGCTAGTAGAGGGTTGCTGGTCGCATGGTTGTAGCCTCGGGCAGAGCATCAAAATGGGATGGGATATTTTGTTTTTGGTCATGTGACTTTTGTTGTTGGCGAAGGTGTTCGAGTTAGGTTTTGGCATGGCTCATGGTGTGGACACACTCCTTCAAAGGAGCTGTATCCAGATCTGTTTGCTTGCTCAGTTGACAAGAAAGCTTCAGCGTCTGATTTGTTGGATCATCATGTGGGTAGAGAGATAAGGAGTCGGAATGTAATTTTTACAGGGAGTTGCACAATTGGGAACTGGATTCAGTAAATTCATTCTTTCCTTACTCTCAGATTCCTAAAGGGTAGGGGGGAGATAGGATGAGATGGTGATTAAATGGGAATGATACATTTGATGGTAGCTCATTCTATAAGGCTATTCATGGTACGATTGGTATTCCTTTCCTTGGAAGAGTATATGGTGCTTTAAAGCCCCAAAGAGGGTTTCTTTTTTTTATGTGGATGGCTGTTTGGGGTAAAATCCTTACTACTGATAATATCATTAAGAAGGGCTTCTCTTTCTTTAGTTGGTGTTGATTATGTAGGCGTAGTGGGGAAACAGTGAGTCATTTATTGCTTCACTGTGATGTTACTTACGCCTTGTGGTGTGAAGTTTTCTCTATGTTTGGAGTTCAGTAGCTAATGCCAATGACAGTTGCATCTTTATCATTTGGGTGGAGGAATTGGTTGGGAAAGGGCAATTTAGAATTTAGTGCCATCTTGTTTGATGTGGTTGGTGTGCATGGTTCATAATGGGGAGAGATCCAATCAGTTGAAATCCTCTTTGATTTGCACCTTGTTTGAGTGGTCTTGGGTTTGGGGTTTTACTCATTGTAACTCTGTTTGATTTTCACAATTCTCTTAACTTTGCTTTGTAATTTTTTTGGCTGTGTTCATTATCATGAACCTGATTTTTATTTTTATTTTTTAGTAAATCAATTCTACTTGACAAAAAAAAGAAGAAAAAAAATCAGATATTTTACCAGGTTTCTAATTTACTTTTAACTTGTCCACGAACAGCCCGCTACCCTTGCAACCAATGTAAAAGCGGTTTTCACTTGCCTGCTAGACCAAGTAAGCTGTCAATTAAGTCACGGTATTCTCTAGATTTGTGTCATAGGAGCTCAGATTTTCTCTTTTTGCAGGTTAGTCAATACATAACTGAAGGGCTGGAACGGGCTAGAGACAGCCTGACTGAAGCTGCTAATTTGAGGGAAAAGTTTGTGCTGGGCTCAAATCTTAGTAGAAGGGTGGCTGCTGCTGCTGCATCGGCTGTAATTACCTGATCCCATTACCCTATCTATACATTTTATATGTATTGTGAGATATATTTTGAAATTCTTCTGTCTAAAATGGAATATATAGTTAACCCAACATAAGAGTGATTGCTTGATACATAGGCAGAAGCTGCTGCTGCTGCTGGCGAAAGCAGTTTCAGATCTTTCATGGTTGCTGTACAGCGTTGTGGTAGTAGCGTGGCTATAGTTCAGCAAGTATGTTCGGATGCCTTCTTTAATTGTTTAAATTTAGCTCATGAGATAATGACCTGATATGATTGAGAACTTAAACATGATTTGAACATTTCCCTGCAGTATTTTGCAAATTCTATTTCTCGGCTTTTACTGCCCGTAGATGGTGCACATGCTGCTTCATGTGAAGAAATGGCAACTGCTATGTCCAGTGCAGAGACTGCTGCTTATAAAGGGCTTCAACAGTGCATTGAAACTGTGATGGCTGAGGTCCGTTACTGAATTAAATCATTTCTTTAGATTCTAGTGCATAGAAGCAGGTAACCTAGGCACAAAACCTTTATGAAAATTGATCAAGTGATGGTGCAATCTCTTACTTTTCAGGTGGAGCGGTTACTTTCAGCTGAACAAAAGGCAGCGGATTATCGATCTCCTGATGATGGAATTGCTCCTGATCATCGACCAACAAATGCCTGCACGAGGTAAATTGAAGTGACAAATTTGGAACTTGTGAACTTAATTAATAAGGATGAAATTTTTACTGAGTCTGAAAACCTATTAACTTCACCAGTTTAAAATATGGTTATTTTAAGATATATATAACCTTGTTTTTACCTTTTAACTTGTTATGTTTGTCAATCATTTTATGTGACAAATCTGTGCCCATCTGTTACATTAATTGGAAAAACTATATTTGATTATGATGATGTTTCTGGATATTGAGTAATGTTTCTCTTCTCTTGGCTAGAGTTGTAGCATATCTTTCCCGTGTGCTTGAGTCTGCGTTCACTGCACTGGAAGGTCTTAACAAACAAGCATTCCTGACTGAATTGGTATGATATTTATTTTCTGAAGTTTCTCATGACTAGTCTTGTATATGACTGTCATTTTAATGACTCATTTCTCTCTTTGACTCTTGTTGGCCTGGGTTATTAGAATGCATTTGGTGAAGTAAGCATGTGTGATGGACATTCAGTAAGAACAGAAGCTTTCATAGTTGAAGAATCAAATAATTATGTGATCCATTTTTGTTCATGATAAAGAAAATTGACTGAATTTAAGACAATATATTACCTTGACATGGTAAAGAATGAATGCTGACAACTAATTTACATTTCTACACAGCATAATTAGTGTGAGCATCATAATTGCATTAAACTATTTACCTTGTTGGTTGTTTTTCCAGCAACCTTTTTTGTGCATATATGATATTCTTTCACTTTTGTTCTTCTTTTCTGTTTTTCTTTCTTTTGGGGGATGGACTGCAAATTTGAAGTTTTGATATGCTTAGTATTAACATCTTTGTTCACATACTAATTTATCATTTTGTTATTTAGGGAAACCGCTTGCATAAAGGGCTGCTTAATCATTGGCAGAAGTTCACTTTTAATCCCAGGTGACTGGCTTGGCTCAAATGTTTTATGCCCTGCTATTCTTTTTTATCATTTCATGAAAGTTGTGTATGATTGACATGGCGAATGGTTGTCTGTCATTATGATATAAATTGGAGCTTTATCAGAGGTGTCTTTGTGCACTGTGCAACCTTTTTTTAATATATTTTGACAGAGAGGTCTATTAGCTTATTGTGTCCAGATGTTGGCAGAAGGTTATTCCTGTATATTGACCATTGAGAATATGAAGTAATTGATTTCCAAAAATGATGAAAATCTCAACAAAGGAAATTGAAACAATTTCAACAACATATGGCAAAGTGTTACCCTTTAAAATGAAAACCACATTCTCTCTTTTCACTCTCCCCCCCTCTAAAGTGAATTTTTTGAGTTTTCTTGTTACCTATGTTTGTGGTCCCTCTAGAATTGGCAGGGACTCAATCTTTGAGTTTTATTTTCAGTATTTCTTACGTGCCTTTTTTATCTTCTTCTTTTTTTTTTTTTTTCCTCTCTCCCTTCTAAACGTCTTTCTGATCCACCAATAGTTCAGTGGCTCTATTGATCATCTTCCTTTGTGGATTATATTGTTTGATGAACTATTGTTAGCAAACAAAAAAAAAAATTGTCAAACTCTGCAATTTCTTGTTGATTCTGTTCATTCTTTTTAAATTGATTTTTTTGTCTGATTTGTCCTTGGCACAAATGTACAATCACTTGTGTTTACAGTGGCGGACTGCGGCTGAAGCGTGACATAACTGAGTATGGAGAATTTGTGCGCAGTTTCAATGCTCCTTCTGTTGATGAAAAATTTGAATTGCTGGGCATGTAAGTTGCAAAAGGTTTGCACGATTTTCAATTTATTCAATTTTGTATCTCAGTTTACTGATGAATTTTTGTATTCAGCATGGCAAATGTCTTTATTGTTGCTCCTGAAAGCCTCTCGACTCTATTTGAGGGTACCCCCAGTATCCGAAAAGATGCACAAAGGTATTATTGAGTACATGTTAAATTGCAATTTTGTGACTCATCCACTAGAAATGCATTTAAAAAGTTATTTTTTGTTTTACCAAGGAGCATGAATTCCTTTTCCATTAAAATATCAAGCATGATTTTTGAATGGTAGAAAATGTTCAAATTTTCTGGGTTTTCCCCCCTTCTCATCCAAACACATCCAGGAAGTGCATTTTAACACATTTCACAAGAACACTTTGTTTTGCGTTTATGATATTCACTGGTAGGTGGTGAGTCTTTTACATTGACGGTGCCTGCTTTTAATGATGAAATTTTGATTCATCTCCCAACTCAGGTTTATTCAGCTTAGAGAAGACTACAAGAGTGCAAAACTCGCAGCCAGACTTAGTTCCTTGTGGCCAAGCTTGAGTTGATATGGAAGTGGAATGCTGATTTAAATTTGACTTTGAGATTTCTTGAATAGTTCATAGCAAGCTGTTACTAAGCTGTGGGGACCGACTCCTCAAGTTGAATTAATTTGGTGGCACCTGAACCAGGATTAAATTAATGGCCAGGCTGATGAGCTCATCTTTGGACAGAAAATTCAGTACAATAGATTTTTTTTTCTTATTATTTAAATTTCTTTCTTTCTTGGAGTGTATATTTTTTGAAGGTATGGATAGGATGAGCAATAGGCTTGTGTTCATTTAAGAAATTAACTTATGTTAGGTTCAATAGCTCTTGTTTGTGTGTCGAGGAAATTCATGTCCCGGTGTGCGCCCTTGTAAATGATACTTTTGGGTATGAATAATGACAAAGTTGATTTTGTTGCATTGAGTGGTCCAAACTTAAAATAGTATTTGTTTTTATTTCAATATAAATTAGATACGTTGAGAATTATTTGTTGTACTTTTCTTTTGATCATTGCTTGTTTGGAGGTCACTTCTAGCCTTATGTTATCTGCCTATTACTTAGGCTTTTGAGTAATTATTGTGGAACATCTCATCTTCTGAAAATGCAGCCTATTTGCATGATTTAAGAAATATGTATTGCTCAAAGTATTAAATAGTTGGTTGGATTATCAATTTCTTCATTTTCAGTTACTGTTAAGAAGCGGACATCGGTGCGTGATGGTGTAATATGTTTATATTCAACTATCTACAATCCTGCAGAATATTTCTTGACAAAGTTGAGTGATATGCGTATTTGACCAATAAACGCAAAATTTAGTGATAGATTGTAATAAATGCAGTAGAATAATTGTCATCCTAGTTTTGAACTCCAAATTTGTACTTGTTTCATTAAAAAAAAAAAAAAAAAAACCCTTTCAATTACATCCATACAAAAAGTAATATGATTTACAATTATTCAATTTCATACAACTCTTCGATTCCTCTCTTTATGAAGAAGGAATTAATAATAATAGGTCATAAGAGTACGTATACAAAAATGCTACGATAGTCTCTAGTCTCTAATAATGATGATGGACGCACCAATGAAGGTCCAAAATGCAAGTACATGTCTACTCCTACCAAGTTCATGAATCACAAATGGAAAGGGGACGCAGAAGCACATAAAATGCAGCCAGTGATTTGGACACATAGCAATTCCCGTAATTGTGGTGGGGGGCTCCTATTTTTGCTAGTGTAGCATCTTTCTCCCACTATAAAGTGCTCTCTCTCTCTCCAAGAGATTTTTTCTCTCCATGAGATTTATTAGAGAGAGAGAGAGAGAGAGAGAGAGAGAGAGAGAGAGAGAGAGATTGATTGATGAAATTTAGTGGGGGTGGGTTGCTTGTAGATTGCTATCATCTTTGATAGCTAAGGTATCTATCACTTGCATATCCTTGTGCCAAACCCACGATGATAATTGCTCTGTAAGATTGGCCACTTTGATACCTTCTCTCTCTCCATAAAAAATACCAAGAAAACAAGTGCTTAAGATATTGAAGACCCCACAAATGACCACTATATATCTTCATGATCGATTATCACCATCCCATTTCTTTTCAAGCCTCCATCGACCATATACGGCTAGACTTGTTAACTAGACATCTGAAGTCTTGTTCTATCCCAATCCCATACTTTTGACAGAAATTAAGGGATTGTTAAGTGCTGCAAACGTTTGACCAACCAAATGGAAACTGAACTAAAATCTCTCAAACTTAGCGTCCATCTAGGATGGGCTATAACATAAAAAAGATCTCTACCAACCAAACCCAATCCACCCCCAAAAGCACCTAGTGCTTTACTGCTCTCTATCAATGTCAATACTCGATACGTTTTACAAAGTGCGTAGCAAAAGAGAAAAAATATAGGGTATATGACGGCCCGGTTTGTGCCATAGGCTGTGGTGGTGGTCCAACTCTATAGTCTAGAAATGCCTTTCATCTCTTCTTCAACATGCATCATCAAGATTAACAATATATATATATATATATATATATATATATATTTTTTTTTTTTTTGAGAAACCACCCCAGGAAGAGGGGGGACAATATATATATATATATAAAACTCATTTCATATCTTTTTCTCAGCTGAAAAGATGGTATGATTGACGTGATTTGTGCCAACTAAGATTTGATCCCAACTTGACAAACATACACACGTAGACATAAAAAGTACCTGCACCGAACCGCATACGATTTTATGATGATAAAGGCAATCAGGAAGGGATTAATTACAAGTAGTTTACGTTATTAAGTGGCCATAATTTTAACCTATTTGCATTTGCAAATTGGTAATTATAAAACTCGATCCTAGAATCAGTTTGATGATGCATCATCATAGCCTTTCCACATTTTAAATTGAATTATATTCTATATTGGCAACCATTTTGGAATCTTATTATGCCATGAATAATACTCATAACATGCAAAATAGGCACCATTCATATCCAATTATTAAACAGCTTTTTGTTTAATGATTCCCAATTTCTTGTGGAAAAAGAACAGCGTTATATCATTGAATTTGAATGTGTTTTGTTTTGTTTTAGTGAAATTGACGGTGTTTTGTGACCTAACATGTGATTCGTCCATTTTTCTAAATAAAATATAAACTGAAAATCTTTGGCTTATTTTTTGCTGATTTCCTCTAGGGTTGCCACATAAACTTTTGAAAACTCCATTTTTTCCATGTCATCGTTCTAATGTATATTGATGGGAATAAGATTTTTACCCATTTGACTAATCGTTCGACACTCTTCACAACATATTCATCCAACATATTCCCCAGTCAACCTTCTATTGACATCGTTCAAAGCCAGATGTCCAACCCCATGGATGACTATGGTGCATTCTTCCAGATGGGCTCGTCCAACGAGTGTCAGAACTCTTCCAATCAGGTATTATGAGGCTTAGTGTTCATTTGGGATAAGCTAAAAATTTCAACTTATTTGCAATTTCATCTTATTTTTGCTACTATTCATGAGTCCCGTTGCACTTTTTGGTACTATTCATAGGTCTCATTATACTATTCAACTAACTTTTACCTTTATTTATAGTATTTTCAGCAAAAAATTTTCAATTTCAGCTAAATAAGTTGTGCCCAAACAGATACTTAATTCGTCCAACCATTTCTCCCAATCATCCGATCATTCAAATGATGGGTGACATAGATGACCCTTTGACACAGAGCCATGACCATTTTGACATGTACATCCCCTAACATCAAGGATTCTCAAACCTAGATGCATCACTCATCCAACACAGGTGTAGTTTAGTCGTTTGACTTTCCATCACCTAGCATGGGGGCCTTTCCAGTCAAGTCACGCCACTCGTTCGACATAGATGTTATGTCGTTCAACATGTATTGTGGGCAGACTTAAACATGGGTTGTCCGACCCTTTGAACAATTACACTTTGATGAAAGTACACTTATGGAAATCCCTAGGCCTTAAGCACAAGATATTCGCCCACCAATCCACATTCTGAAATAGTGGGTGCAAACTTTGTGAATCTCACTATCATTAACTCCACACCTTCCATCACGCCCAATTAAGAAAATGGCTAACATCATGGAAGGTAGTTAGCCCAAGACCCTTGTATAACCAGATCCTCTTCATTTTGAAGTATGCGCCATTAACCCAAAAACTACTGCCATTCGAGCTTTATTGGGTTTCTATGAGTTCCAAACTTAAGTATCGGAGAAACTTAAGGTCAACACCACACTGGTACCCTCCGATAGCATTCTTCCTTCTTGCAAGTCTTCCAGTACTTATAGATGGATGATTGGCTCATTAATTTTCCATGTATCATCATATATATTGTAGGGATATTAGGCCCAATAGAATGTATTGGGGCGGGGGCCTAATCTGAGGACACCTCATAAGTTTGAGGATGGATAGACATGGGATAGAGGTCAGCACTGATAAATAAAGGAAAAGATTTAGGCGTTATGTTCTAGGGAAGTGATCCGAGGATGAATGCTTCCTCGGCTAGGCAAAACTAAGGTCAGAAGATGCGGTTTGACATCAAGAGCAATGTTCCAGACGGTTCCACTGATGAGGATAAGTATCCAGAAAAATCAAGACAAAGGGAGGCCATGAAATATCTAAAGTGAAAATTGCTACTACCGCATTAAATGCTTTGCAGTTAATTCTTTGGTCGTATTAATGAATAAGTGATACCTGAACAATATCTTTTAGCCTTACAGCTACTCCTTAAAGATTTCAAGAAGATGTTGATGGGATAAGGATCAACACTAGCAATCTAGTCTACACATGGAGGGTAAAGATGAAGGAAAAAGATAGTATAAAATAGAAAGGAGACCCTGAGAGGATGGGGTTAAGAAGTTGAGAGAAAAACACTGTAGCAATCAAGAACTGAACTTGTAATCAAACTTGAGAATCAATTTATAAGAATTGATTTCCTTGGACTGTGCCGAGAACAATTTTCTTTTGATTAAACCAATCTACTTACATTTTTTTGTCATCTAGATCCACTTGTTGTCTAACTCACTAAAGCCCGGTTTTCCAATCTACTCTCTACAGATTCATTGTATTGGGCTCTTTGGGCCTAAGTTCATACATCCTTTGGGCTAGGGACTCAACTTTGGTCCTTACATATATTTTAAAATTAGAATTTAGGGTTACAAATAGTACTAAACAATATTACTATATATAAATTAGAACTCACCTTATTTTGGATAAAGAAGAACACGGCAACACCAAACAAATCCTGGTTAAATTAGATTTGATCTTCTCTCAACCAATTTTAATTAAATTTTGTATGTTTTCAATAAATTCTCTAACTTGAAATTTTATTTATTAATACTTACAAGTTGACATGGTTACATATTTTGAAAATCTAGTCGTTGGATCGTACGTTTTTTATGTTCTTAACATACATGTCAAATTTTGTGTTAATCATATATTATTTACCATTCGATCTATAAGCTTATTTTTTATACTAAATTTTAAATTACAACAACTTGAAATTTAAATATTTGATTAATTACATAGCTATGTATCTTTAATCTTTTGGAAACTTTACAAGCATGGAAGAAATAAGAAAAAAATGTATTCCAATGGTGAATTTGTTAAAATTCACATCCAATAAAAATATATTAAGTGGAGTTGTAGCCTCAGGTTACAACAAAGTTTGTAGTCAAACTTCGCCCTTAAAGAAGTCATATAACTCATTAAAAAAAATCATATAACTAAAATTACATAAACTATTTAATTTTCATATAGTAGGTTGAAGAAATTTGATTATGGTTCTAAAAAAAAAAAAAAAATGAGATTGAAGAAAGATAGCTCCAACCCAGTATGGACTCAAACTTTATATATATATATATATATATATGTATATATATATATCCTGTCTCTGTTTTAGGAGTATTTATTTTATTTTTCTTTTTTGGGATGGCATGCTTTGCGCATGTCCAACAATGCCGTCATCCAAGAACAAAGATCTAGATTTTGATAGTTTTTTTTTATTTTTTATTTCTTTTAACGGAGATTTTGATAGTATTTTATTCTAATAATATAATATGAAAATCCTAATCTTAAAAAAAAAAAAAAAATTGTACTTATTTTTTAGTTACTTATCATCTAACAACAACTTGATGGGAGTAAAATATCAAATTGTCAACCGAAACAAATTGCCTAAAAGGTGAGCGAGAGGACGGTCGAGCCCATAAAAAAAAAAAAAAAAAAAAAAAAAAAAAACAGAAAAAGAATCATTTGGGTGCGCTTTGGGCTGAGTCAAATGTCAACGCATCCAAATTGTAGACTTGCACCCATGTCACTGTCCCCACACCACACACTTGCAATCCAAAGCCTCGTGCCATCCACTTATAGTGATTCAAACTCAACATTTAACATTGTCTTGGAATCGATCATAGTTCTTGGTGTGTCTCTAAGATCTAGACCATTTATAATACTCACATAAAGATCACGTGTCTTCCTTTCAGTACCGGCTGAACCTATAAGTCATTTAGGCCACCTTCTAAGGCCCCCACTTGTAAGAGGGCCCACAATAGTACTAATATATTATATAATGTCGTGAAAAAAAAAAAAAAGTTAAGGCCTGCCCAAAAGACTTAAGATCTGCCCAAATTATTTAAGCCTTTAATTGAAAATTGAGAAGAAGCAAGTTATTTCTAACAATTTCTCACAAAGCAAAAAGACTAAAAGGACATGAAGTCCAATCAAATCACCAAATCTTTAGCTCAGAAAAAAAAAAAAAAAATCACCACATCCAAGTATCCTTTGGATCAAACCTTTGTACTATATTTCATTAAAAATACCCATATTTATTACTTGAAATGTAGAGAGGGAGAGAAAGAGAGACATTGATTTTCTTAATATACAAGTAACAAAATGCAGAAAAAAAAGATAACAAAAGGTAGAAAAAATAAAGAATAGACAAGTAACAAAAGGCAGAAAAAAGAAAGAAGAAAAAAACACTCACTCTCTCCATCTTGATTCTAAAAGAAAAACTTTTTTTAGTTGGCTTACTCGTCAATTGGTGTTGCCAATAGACTGGTGTGTTCACAGATCTTTATTTCAGGTTTGTTTTTTGTTTTCTCTTCAGTCTTCCCTTTGCCTCTTTGGTCTTCTTCATGGTTTGCCGCTGGGTTTTTATTCTCATTTTTTGCTTAACTTTCGTTGTACTCTTTACGCACTGTTTTAAAAACCGGACCGAACCGGCCGGTCCGACCGGTTCAACCGGGAACCGGAGGCCAATCCGGTCCGGTTAAAAGGTCAATAACCGGTCAAAAACCGGTCAATAACCGGAAAACCGGCCAAAAACCGGTCAAAAACCGGGGTTGAACCGGAAATTAAAAAAAAAACGGTTCTTTGACGGGTTCGGTTTTTAAAACCATGCTCTTTAGTCTTTAGTTTTTTTTATTTTTACTCTTAAATTTTGATTTCTTTAGTATTCTCTAGAAAACTATGGAATGGACCCACTTAAAGCATTGATCCTAGTCCTACACATTGTTTTTTTTTTTTTTTAATTTTAAGAAATCAGATTTAGTGGTATGGATGGATAGTGGGCTGGTCTTAGCGGATCAAGTTTAGTTTTTTGGGAAGAGTATGAATTTATAATTAAATATAATAAAAAGCCCTGTTTAAAGCTTTCGCCTAGGGCCTCCAAAGTCGTTGAGCCGGCTCTACATACTATCCTATAGTATACACTCCTATATATATATATATATATATATATATTTATATACATGTAGTTTTGAGGATGTATGTTAACTTAATCATACATAATAGAACTAGATAGATGTTGGCATGTCATGTTGGTGCTGTGTTGAGCAGAGATATTTGGCTATATACTATATATATCCACAACATGAACATGAACATAACATGATCTATTTAATAATTGTGTTAAGCCCTCTTACTCCTAATGTTTATTAAATGGATTGACATATATAAACACGCTTAATAAATATAAATATGCTGTGTTGAGTTTATAGAAACACTTGTTGTTTTTTACGATCACGACCCATTTTAATCCATTTAATAAATATGGCTTAAATTTTGACATGATTAACATGTTATCTATAATAAGGCAAAAGTTTACTTCTCAACCAGTTAGAGAAGGAGTTAAAGGAATCTCCTCTAACTTATTATGTGATGACTTATAAAATTGTCTGATTTATTTAACTAATGAGTATATAATGGGTTCTTGATAGTTCAATTGGTATAGTCTATTATTGTAGAATAATCAAATTCGCTTATTCTAAAAATCAATTGATGTCTTGACTTAATTGTAAAAACAATTATCATAGAGTGGATGTTATAAACAACTTCCATACAAATTCTATTTTATAATAACAATAATTTTTTTTTTAGAAATATTTTATTGATTGTAACAATAATTAAAGTACGAAAGAAATACCATAAAAAAGTTCAACTTTTAATCCAACAAAGTTTCATTCAAATTTTGAAACATACAATCTAAGGAAAATAAAATAAAATAAGTTTTTTCTTCTTCTTTGTTTTGGGTAAAAAGATTATGGAATTTAGGATTTCATAGAAGAATTTACTAATATATCATTTAAATGTGTTTACTTACTAAATTCAATATTTAAAATTCAAATTTACGTTGGATAAACATGACACATTTAAATGAGTTAATTAAGTTTATATGAAATTATGTCAACTTGTCTAGAAATGAATAATGAATTGAGCTAGATTAATTGTAGATTAAGAGTAGATCAATAAAAAAATTGACATTTATTATAAACTTGTTAAAACGGGTCAACCCACTTTAACACTAATTTATTTATACTAAACACTGACTTATAAAAAATTTGTCATGTCTAGGCCATGTAAAACATTGCCACCTTAGGTATCACAACAATTTGATAGGTTTTATTTATTTATATATTTTAGGTCATATTGATGGGTGTTGAAGTATATTTGTTAGGGTAGAATTTAATAATGCAGTCGAGCAATTATTTATAGGGAGCTAACCTGCTTTTAACATAAAATCTAAATTTTTATAAATTTTGGTTATTTTCCATGTAAGCAAGATTTCTTTCAAGTCTCCTTAACAGTGTTTGAGGCACTACAATGTCTAGCTAGTTAAAAAAAAAAAAAAAAAATGCTAATATACAAATTTAACTATAATATTTTTTCTCATAAAAAAAAACTATAATATTTTTCATAAATTGATAAAACCGTACAAAACAACTTGTGAAAACTTTTCTATATATATATAGACTAATATTAATAAGTTTTTACTTATAAACATTTTTAATACTAATTTTGTTTTTTAAACAATATCATAGGATTCGGGAGTTGGGACTGAGAAAATTGCGGGTATTAAAGTCATAACCCACGCGCTGCCGGTAACTCTTGAGACTCTTTCTTTGTAAAAGATGTGGGCCCAATAAAATCTGCAAGCTGTCACGCCACCCCAAATTTTAACTCGTTTCACTTACACCGTCATTCCACGCGCTCTATCATGTTTAGTCTGAACTCTTTTTCAGCCGTTGGATAATATCTCACAATTGGACCAAAACTTTTCAATCAAACCCCCTACTTGCTCGACTACATAGACATGTACAACTCGCTTTATTATTTAAACATGTGGAGACCACCGTCAAATTGTGTATACTAATACTAGAGTCTAGACTAGACCAGCCTAGGCCTAATTTAAAGGACCAAACAAAATATCAAAACAATTTTGGGATATTTTCTTTTTGAGTAAACAACCATCAAAATCGGTGTCATCCATATGTTTTCCATGTGGGGTTTTTTTTTTTCAATTTTCATTCAAAATCTGTAATTGAGGGATTCTTATTGTTAGAATCTTTATTTAATTTGATTGATATCGTACTTTTCTGTAATATGATTGATATATCGATTCAATATATGCAATGTACTGTAATCTCCTAACATATACTTGTTGTGCAAACCAAATTTAAGCCCTAATTTTTGGATCCAATAATTTTAATTTAATTATTGCTTGAAAGATAAAATTGACACTTATGAATATGATAATTAAATAGATGTTGCCAGTTACGTAATTGAGATTTGAGAATAAAGTTTATTACACTGGTTTTTTTTTTTGTGTGCTATTTTAATTTAAATATATTTTATTGAAACAAGACATTAGAGATTTGATGAGATAAGCTGAAACTCAAGGCAGGATCAAGGCTTTTTTATAAAGTTATGTGTGAGTTAAGAAAAAGTATAAAAAAATTAAAAACCATAAATTAAACATGTCGGTTTAAATGTTGCAACACTAAAAATAAATACACTTTAAAGAAACTCACTAGGAAAAAAAAAAACCAATTATAGAAATTTTAATGAAACTAAATAAATATAGAATGAAATTAAATAGAATCAAAGTGAGATACATTTGCAGTATTATTTTATAGTGATTGATTCTTTCTTGCCAATTTTGATTCAAAACACCATCCCCATCCCCATCCCCATCCCCATCCCCATCCCCATGTAGTCATTATTATTCAAGAACGGCGCAAAATAAGCGCGTGAGGACACGTAGACATACCTACCCACTAAGCGGCATCTATGATTTTTGATGAGCGCACCCAAAAAAAAAAAAGAAAAAAAAAAGGAAAACAAATTCACTGGCCTCCACTTTTTTCCACACACTTCGTTTTCTTTTTCCTCATTGTCGGTATAACTCACGAGGTGTGTGCAGTTTTGTAAAGGTAAGAGCGTGTGGTACAATTTTCCTCGTAAAATAAAATCCCACCCCTTTGACATTTGGACAAGTCAACCCCAAAAATCAATATTTTTTTGGGTATATGACTATATGTTTGAATAAAAAAACGAAGAAAAAGAAAGCACAAAAGATACGCATAGAGATGCCAAATGAAATTGCTCTCTCTCTCTCTCTCTCTCTCTCTAGACTATTGAAACCCACTTTCGCTCTCTACTACCAACATTGTCTCTATATATAATTCTCTCCCACTCATTACACCCTTATAAGAATAAGATTAGCCCCCTCCCCCCCTCTCTCTCTCTCTCTCTTAACCAAAAGTCAGCGCCTTGTTTTGTCTTTCTTTTTCTCTTTCTTCAAACAGTGTTGGCAGAGACAAATTAAGGTACAGATTCACAGGGTCTGTCTTCTAAGGCCATGGAAGAAGATTGGGATCTACACGCTGTGGTCAGAGGCTGTGTCTCCACGTCTCGCACTAACTCCTCCTCCACCGCCACCACCACCACTACCAACACCACCACCACCACCACCACCAGCAGTACATCTTTTATGCCTAATTTTCATTATTCCAATAATAATAACTTATACTTTTCTGGTGGTGTTGGTGAACAACTTGGCTTAGGACAAGGCCAACTTTTCTCATTCTCAGATCCCTTTGAAGCAAGACGACATGTTTCTGAGGATTTGGATTTGCATGAGCTTTGCAAGCCTTTCTTCCCCAAATCTGAGCCTCTCTCTCCACAACCCTCCCCTCTCACATCCTTCTCTAATTCCCTTTCCTCTTTCACTGAATCCAAACCCCAAATACTACAACAACAACAACAACAACAACAAAAACAACATCAACATCAAGTACTACAACAACAACAAAAACTACAGACTAAACAGTCTCAATCTGGCTCTGCCTCCAACCCCAAGTCCAAAAGAAGGTAAATTTGACAACTTTTTTTTTAGTACTTAGCCAAAATCGTAGATTCGAAAAATACCCAGTTCTTAAAATCTTCTCTTTGATTGATAATAATTTTTAACTTCGAAAAATAAGCTGGTTAATAATTATAGAATTTTCTATTTCAGGAAGAATCTCCTTAAGAAAGTTTGTCATGTACCAGCCGAGGGTCTCTCTTCAGACATATGGGCTTGGAGAAAATATGGCCAAAAACCCATCAAAGGATCCCCATATCCAAGGTTTGTCTCTCGAATTCTTTACTTTTAATTAATATTATAATCATTAATTTTTGGATATGCATTTAGTTAATTCAACATTCTGTTCTATATATTTTAGTTAATAAACAAATAATAATTGAATTTATTTTGCTTCTAATTTATTTACAGGGGTTATTATAGATGTAGTAGTTCAAAAGGGTGTTTGGCCCGAAAACAAGTGGAGCGAAACAAAACCGACCCGGGAATGTTCATAGTGACATACACAGGAGAGCACAACCACCCAGCACCCACGCACCGAAACTCACTAGCTGGGTCCACGCGTCAGAAGCCCTTGACACCCCAAACCGTCACCGCTGGTGACTCTAACAAAACCCAAAAGCAGTACTCTTCCCCAGAAACCTCGTTCGAGGAAGAGCTTGTTGTACCTCAGACTCAGACTCAGAGTACAACAACCGACAGCAAAGAAGAAGAGGAAGAAGAAGAAGAAGAGAGAGAGGATTTGGTGGAGGAAGATGACGAAGAAGGAGACGAGTTTGGGATATCGGACATGGTTCTAAACGATGATTTCTTCATGGGTTTGGATGGGTTCGAAGGTCCGGGCACCGGAGATTACTTTCCCGACAACTTTCCGGCGAGCTTTGCTCCTATGTCTAACTGTAGTAACTGGGTGGCCAACAATGCTGGCTGACTTGAAGAAATTTCAAAACGCTGACGTGGATTATGCTTTTTGTGACACACACGTAGACACAGTTTTTAGAGAGAGAGAGAGAGAGAGAGAGGTGGTGTATCTGGTAGTGGTAACAATTGGGTGGAATCTAAATTTATGGTTGTTAGTGAGTCTTCTAGAGTAGGGAAAAGGGAAGATATTCTCTTTTTGTGGATCGTAGAAGTAATTTGGTAGATAAAATCATTATTTTATCTTTTTCATCTCTTTTGTTTTGGTGGGAGTAAAGTAAATTTAGTGATTAATTTAATTGCTTTGTTTACCTTTCTGTTTGTGGTTCAAATTTTTTTGCCATGTGCTTGGGTTTTTTGAATGATTATCACTTATCAATTTGCATGGAGTTCGGATTAGAAAACTTTGGTCCTAAAACCCATAATTTAAGAGAATCAATTTAATAAAGATCTCTTATAAAAACCTATGTCTTCTCTTATTAGGACCTATGGTAAAGGCATGTGTTTCGCAAACCTATGTCTCAAAGTTCGAAACACATCAGAGCATTCATATTTTACATTTTCAAATACTATTTTATTTATTTTACTAATTTATTTAATAATACACACAACATTTCAGTTCTTATTTATACATATAACATAATAAAATAATATAAATTACTTAATAAAAAAAAAAAAACTCGTTTCTCTCTCCTCTCTCTCTCTCTCTCTCAAGCAAACCCAACAGCAAACACCACATTTAGCAAACCCACCACTGCCAACAACCACCTACCACCAAAGCTCAGCCACCACCACCACCACCACCACCACCACCACCACCACCCAATCACCGAAAATTGATCCAACCAACCACTCCCACCCAAATCCTAACCCACCGACCCAAAACTGAAACCCATTACCCTCCACCACCATTGACCATAAAAAACCAATGCCACTAACCACCAAAAACAACCCAAGACTCATAACTCATTCCAACCCAAGCCTCAAACATTGATTCAACAAACCCAAGACCCATAATGAGCAAAACCCAAAAATGATCTTTAAGCTGTTGCTGTGTCGCCTTCAAGCCTCTGTTGTTGCCTTTAAGCCTCTACTGCCGTGTCGCCATCAAAAGGGACCGAGTAGAGATGGGAGAGAGTGAGTTTTTATTATTATTTTATTTTATTAAATGAAGATAGAGAAAAATACTTTTTGGAATAAAAAAATATTATTTATCATTTAGCAACTAGCTACAATGTGTTGGTATTGATACCAACTTAGAGTACTCACAGCAGTGGTGCTATATTGTTATATTTTAGTTCCTTAAACATCAAAATCATGCTCCAGTAGTGGAGCTAAATCTATTTTTTTTAGCTCCATTGCTACAGTGTACATCTATAGATAGATATGCATTGTTCATAAGAGCTAAAAAAAAAATTATTTTATTCCTGGCCTGATTAAAATAATAAAAACTCACATCGTACCCCTCTCTCTCTCTCTCTCTCTCTCTCTCTCTCTCTCTCCATCTGAAAGCTCTCATCTCATCTCTCAAAACTCTCTCAACATCACTCTCTCAAGCTCACTCATTCACCGCCGCCGGCTCGACTCATCCTCAACGTCGCTGCCATCGACTCACCAGCTGTCCCAAGCCACTGATCAGCCTCAGACCCATGCCACCTCAGACCCACGCCGCTGATCACCTCAGACCCACTTCTCTTCCGTCGATCCACTTTAGGTCAAAACGGTTGGTGCTCTTCTTCCCTCACCTCCATTCCGCCGCTGGGTTGTGGTTGTGTTTTGGCCTCGTGGATCAAAGTTGCTTTCTGTGGATCGGAGTGCTTGCTCGTGGATCGGAGTGGTTATCATTGTGGTTGTGCTTGCTCGTGGATATTTGGTACCTGACTGGGAAACCCATGGAGCTTGCTAACCCATTCCTTCTGCCGACCCAGTTCGTCGGTGTTGTGCTTGTTTGTGATTGGTGATATTTTATTTTGTTTGTGATTGGTGATTTTGTTTGGTCTGGGTTAAGGAAAAAGATTGGAGATTTGGG